>NC_139008.1:21193140-21535416 GCF_964374135.1 Grampus griseus
GATAAAAATGGTTATGAAACTGGGGCATCCAATTCTTGAACATCAGTTAATGAACAAAGAATCCTACTTTTACATTCACTGGAATGTAATCGTAGAAGACATCATATATTCATGTTTTCTATTCCTAGGGTCCCTCCTATTTTTAAGAATGGCTAGGAGTGGTATAAGATAATTTCCATTTATGTCTTTTGAGCACATCTCTATTCCCAGGAGAGAGATACTATTTCATATTCTAGAATCTTCATCTCTAAATAACTATATAGAAAAAGATAAAGCACAGGACATCCTATTAAAACAGTAAGCGAAGAACATAGTTAACACACCACTCTCAGCCCTCAGTATCTCATGAACACAATCAGTCTCTCCCTCCCTCTCTCTCCTCCCTGTCTTCTCTCGCCCTAAGAACATTTCTAGTCCTTTACAATGTTTTACTCAGAGAGAGGAGGAGACCCTATATCAAGAGGCTTTGTTAGCCACACCATTAAGGCAATTCTATAAATTACTCACTCCTGCTTGGTTATACCAATCAGAATGTGGTAGGTGAGGCATGTTATGATAGAGACAGGAGGAAAAGGAAACAGGAAAAAGGACCTTTGGTAAACAAGTCTTTGATCATGCTCAGCAGATAGAGATATCTTAGAAAATTCTAGAAGCATAATGAGGACTGTTTAGGAAAACTCAGTATAATGACATTTTAGAGCATTTTTGTATAGCAGAATAAAAAGAAACACTAACTGCTCAGGTGCATCTTCTTTTCAATCTAGATTTTTAAATTTTATTTATTTATTTATTTTGTGCTACGCGGGCCTCTCACTGTTGTGGCCTCTCCCGTTGCGGAGCACAGGCTCTGGACGCGCAGGCTCAGCGGCCATGGCTCATGCGCCCAGCCACTCCGCGGCATGTGGGATCTTCCTTCCGGACCAGAGCACGAACCCGTGTCCCCTGCGTCGGCAGGCGGACTCTCAACCACTGCGCCACCAGGGAATCCCTCAATCTAGATGTTTTTAAAAACTAAAGCCTCCTCCAAAGCAAAACTGACAAACTTCAAGGAGCTAGTCAGATTTCTTTGTTGCTTGAAATTAGGGCATTAGAGCTCCAAAATCACTTTGTTGTATCGAAACTGTGACTGCAATGATGATTTTAGGAGCTATATTTAGCTCATTTAAACTAGAGAGAAGACTCTACTTTCAGGATAAAAATGTCATCAATTCCCATTTTAAAAGCAGAAATGAACAATTAAAAAGAAAGACTATTTATATATTAATACCTTAGCCAAACAGCCAATTTAAATTCATAAACTTGCAAAAGACAAATTCTATATTTGATTTAAAAAACCAAAAAAAAAAAAAAATTAGGCCTGATCTAAAACGAAGCAGAACCCAACATCATCAGCATGTTTTAATCTAGAATAATGCAGGCTTCCCTTGTGGTGCAGTGGTTAAGAATCCGCCTGCTAATGCAGGGGACATGGGTTCGAGCCCTGGTCCAGGAAGATCCCACATGCCGCAGAGCAGCTGGGCCCGTGCGTCACGGCTGCTGGGCCTGCGCTCTGGAGCCGGCGAGGCACAGCTACTGAAGCCCAAGCATCTCGAGCCCGTGCTCCGCAACGGGAGAAACCACCGCAATGAGAGGCCAGCGCACCACAACGAGGAGGGGCCCCCGCTCACCACAACTGGAGAGGGGCTGCGCGCATCAGCGAAGACCCAATAAATAATAAGTAAATGTATTTTAAAAAATATCTAGAATAATCTAACTAAATCCATCTCAGAATTATTTGAGGATAGGTAGTTTCCATGTTGGTAATTTTGAAAGACAGAAACACATGCTCATAACAGAAAATTATAGCCTTAATACCGGGACAGTTAAAACTATACCTATAGAGGTCCAACTTCATCTTTACTTCTGTTTTGTGATTTCTACTTATAAACTCAGTTCCACTGATGAAGACATATTTATCAGCCCCACTCAAACTGCATATTAGCCCAGGAATCCTAACAAGTTGTTAGAATCTTCCTCTTCTTATGAGAAAAATCAAAGAAGTGACTTGTCCAAGGTCACACTGTAAATCTCTAGCAGAGTAGAAATTACAACTTGGAAACTCTCCTAGTATGTTATTCAGGTCAATGAACCTACTCTCTCCATATAAGGTGAGAAAGAACCTAACAATCAGTCCTTGAATAAATGCTTCCAGGGTGGTGGGTTGAGAGTGAATGGCCATCCCTTCAGTCTCCAGTATCTTTTTGTTAAAAAAGAAAAGAGGATATGAACACGAGAAATAGAATTAACCACAATATTTTCCTTTCCTTTCAAGAAAGATCCCTGTAGATCAAGATAACCTATAGATAATGGATTAAAGTCAAGCATCTTTCAAATTTACATTAAAGATCTTTGTTCTCTGGTGTCAAAAATGTATACGCAACTCCTTCTGAACTACCCACACACTTGGGTGAACTGCCCGTGCGGACTTAATTCCAAACCCGTCCACGTTGCCAGTCCGCATCTTGCCACACACTTGTTTCCTCCACTATCTACAAACCACCATTCAGATCATGTCAACAAATTTTCACGTTAACTTTTGGTAAAGCAGACTAAGGAAGGTAACCATGCTGCCAAAATTTTCTTCCTGCCAAACAACAGTTTTTATTTATTGTCATTTGAATTGTGGAACTGTTCATTAGTACACACAATCAAAAAGTAATTGTATAATTCCTTCCTAAATGTCTATGGCTCTTCCAAAACAGCATTTCTAACCCTAGAAGAAAGGCGTCCGTTCAGTGGGTTATTATTTTCAAGAAAGTGAGTTAAGTAATAGTTTACCTTCAGGGGGATTTAAAATACATTTTCCTTAGAGAAGTAACAAAGCAATCAGTATTTTGATAAATCCTAAATAAAAAAAAAAAATACCAGCAATGTAGAGAAAATTTATTGTTTTGTTTTAAAAATCAAAGCCACATCCTTAAATTTTACAATCAGGTTTTCTGGCATAAACAATAATATCCTGGCAAAACAGAGGGAAAGCCTGGCCATTTTCTGTTTTATGGGTTTATTTCAAAAATGACATCCAGAACCTTTACTAAAAAGCCAGTTTTTCATGAGCCCAGATATTGAAGAGAAACAAAAAACAGCTACCTCCCAAAAAGAAGCCAAAAAAAAAAACATGGAAGCTAAAAGTCTGCCCTGCCATCATGGATTAGGCGAACCCTAAACTTAGTAAGATACTGTTTGCCCATTAAAATGTCAAACTGTACCAAAAGTTGCCACTTTTGTGAATACGTTTCTATTTCATACTAATAATATTATGAAGAGAGTGTCAACCAGTATAACTTCCCTATCAAACTGCAAACAGATTTTGGCATATGAAATATTTATTAGGGAAAGAAAAATAAGTTGTTTTGTTTTGTTTTGGCCGCTCCACGCAGCTTGCAGAATCTTAGTTCCCCGACCAGGGACTGAACCTGGGCCACAGCAGTGAAAGTGCCGAGTCCTAAGCACTGGACTGCCAGGGAATTCCCAATAACTAAGTATTTTTTATGTGGTGTACAAGTTTATCAGGTAACATAACATGTAAACTCTACATATACTGAATCACTAATTCAAACATCTGAAGTCTCACTGAAAATTCCTTTTGGGCACTTAGTCTCAGAAGGGTTTGAATGTCAGGCAAACAAGCAAGGCCATGGCCCGGGGTAGGTGGGCCTCCTTCCATATAAATCCCTTTAAATACCCATTTACAGTAATCTTCCCTTCCCCTCCTTCCTACTTGGTCTTCTCTTCCCCAGGCTAAAAATGTCCATGTTTTGCCAAAATTTAAATCTAATCCTGCTCCAAGAGCTATGCTAATGCTCTGTCTCTAGGGTTAGTCTGTTCCTAAGATAGTCTCCTACTTAGGAACTTAGCTGGGTAAGAAAGTGAGGGAGTACATAATACTCTCCTTTCTTTCTAAGCCTAAGCCCAGCTTCAAATATATCAGAGAAGGAAGCAGGCTCTACCTCCACCTCCCCCATTCCATACTCAGCACCGTCTTCCCCCATTCAATAGAATCCATACTGAATTAAGAATAACCTTCTTCCTAAGTCTCTCAAGCAGCAGATGGTCTAAAAACCAAGATTTGACACTTCACATCCATTTGGATGGATATTATCAAAAAAACAGAAAACAACAAGTATTGGTGAAGTTGTAGAGAAAATGGAACACTTGTGCATTGCAATGGGACGTAAAATGGTGCAGCTGCTGTGGAAAAGGTACGGCAATGCATCAAAAAATTAAACACAGACTTACCATTTGATCCAGCAATTCCACTTCCGGGTATATACCCAAAAGAAGGGAAAGCAGTGACTCAAACAGATATCTGTACACCCATGTTCACAGCAGCATTATTCACAATAGCTAAAAGGTAGAAGCAACCCAAGTGTCCATCGACAAATGAATGGATAAACAAAATGTGGCATATACATACAATGGAATATTATTCAGCCTTAAAAAGAAAGGAGATTTTGACATATGCTACCACATGGATGAACCTTAAAGACATTATGCTAAATGAAATAAGCCCATCACAAAAGGACAAATATTGTACAATTCCTCTTATTCGAGGTTCCTAGAATAGTCAAATTCACAAAGACAGCAAGTGGAATGGTGGCTGCCAGGAGCCAGGGGGACAGAGGACTGGGGAATCAGTGTTTAATGGGTACCAAAGTTTTAGTTGGGGAAGATAAAAAGGTTCTGGAGATGAATGGTGATGGTGGTTACACCACAGTGCAAATATACTTAATACTACTGAACTGTACACTTAAAAACGGTTAAAGTGGTAAATTTTATGTTACATATTTTTACCACAATTTTTAAAAAGCTTTTTTTAATTAAAAAAATAAACAAAAAACAAGATTTGAGAATGCCAGATTCAAATTAGGGAACAAGTCCCTACATCTGATCTCCAAGCTGTCTCTCACCCACCCTTTTCCTTCCTACAGTGCCAAAACCTCTAGTTCAGAAGAACACTGCCAAGGAAAGATGATTTCTCTCTCAATTTCCACTTACTTGTACAGTTGATCCTTGAACAATGCAGGTTTGAACTGCCTGGGTCCACTTATACACTGCCCATATTTTTCAAAGGTAAACACTACAATGCTACACAGTCCATGGTTGGTTAAATCCGCAGATGTGCAGGAACTGCAGATACAGAGGGCTGACTATAATTATACGTGAATTAACCCCTGCACTGTTCAAGAGTCAACTGTAATATGGAAAGATTTTTTTTTAATTCCTCATCATGGAAATTGTTTCTGATTTATATTCTTTAAATAATATAATCTCAAGAAGCAATACATCTAAAACCAAGAAATATACTCTAAACCATGTCTAAAAATTGTACCTGTATTTCTTCTTCTGAAGCTGCCATATCATAGTTTCAGACAGCTCAGTGGCGTAAATTTCTTCAAAATGAGGGCTCATGATTTTTGTGACTTCTCCATCTCCAGCACCTAAATCAAGAAGTCTATGCGTTTTCCAGTCTGGATTAATTTTAAGCAGTCTCTGAAACTGATCTGGTGAAAAGACAAACATTGAGCCTCTTCCTAGCAACCTGGAAAAGAAAAGAGGACAAAAATGGATGACTCTATACAAGCTAAGCACTTCCACCCAACATCCACACAAAGTAGTGACTCAACACCAACAGCCTTCTGAACTTAAACAATGTTTATTTTATACGATTATACGATGAAAATATATATCTTCTATATGATTTATGATTAAAAAGCAAAGTTAATAAAATAAGAAAACACCTCTAGATATCATCGTCTGCCTTTGAGGCTGCAAACAATACACCAAAAAGAGTGGGGAAAGGAGAGGAATAAAAGGTGGGAAGGGAAGAAAAAATATATAAGAAATTAAAAGATGAATGTGGGGCTTCCCTGGTGGCGCAGTGGTTGAGAGTCCGCCTGACGTTGCAGCGGACACGGGTTCGTGCCCCGGTCCGGGAAGATCCCACATGCCGCGGAGCGGCTGGGCCCGTGAGCCATGGCCGCTGAGCCTGCGCATCCGGAGCCTGTGCTCCGCGATGGGAGAGGCCACAATGGTGAGAGGCCCGTGTACCGCAAAGGAAAAAAAAAAAAAAAGATGAATGTGAAGAATTTAAGTCAAAATAGGAAGGAAAGATGGAAGGAGTAATAGAAAACATGTATATCGGTTTAAAAAAATGACAGGCCAAAAAAAAAAAAAAAAAAAATGACAGGCCAACAGGATCAGACCACAACACTAGCCAATAACACTAAGCAGAAAAAGAAAATAGGGGAAAAAAGCCATTTAGAATATGAAACTGAACAATGAGTATAAAAAATAGCTCTAGGTATTAGATTTTTAAGAGACACTAGAGAAAAGAGGAAGAGTGGTCCTTGTGATATCCGTTAATCTGCATTTAAAAAGTAGATTCATACTTGTGTCAGTTTGTATGTTATACAATTGGCTGGGTCCTATTATTTCTAAAAATCCTAAAAAACATCTAAAACATAGTAATGCCTCTGAAAAAAGAGGAGTTAAAATGGAGATCAAAGAGAGCTCTCCTAAAAGCAGCTACATATCAAACCAAGTCCTGAGGAAGCATCATCTTGAGAAATAAAATGCACTCCCTATTTAGAACTTGCTTTCTAGCTCTCAAATCCCAGTCTGTCTAGGGCAGGGATTCTCAAACTTCCTTTAAGCAGCAGAACCGTTTCTTTAAATGAAGCAGACGTTACTCATGGACAATGTAAAATGTAACAGGAGAACTGCTGCTGAAATGAGGTTGAGAGCCTCAGTGCTGCTGCCAGCCCACTCCTGGGCCTTTCTCTGCAGCCTGAAGCAGCTCCTGAGGCGCTTCCTCTTCAGACCCTGGAAAAGCCTGAAAACCACTGGTCTAGGAAATGGCAGGGAAATCTGTACCATACTGCTGCTTTCTGGAAATAATCCTAAGGTGCAATATGTTTGTTACACAGTGACTGGAAGGACGTGTGCAACTGGGTGTTCCTGGTAAGACCAGTTTCAGGAAAAAATTAAAATATGGAGCTCATATAACAAACTCCTCCTCCCCTTTCCCTTAGAAGAGGTCAACCAAATCTAACAATATATTTGCAGTAAATCTTCTGCCCTACAGAAATGCTAAAAAATGGGGTGGGGGGGACCCTCAGAGACTTTCACCCAATACAACTAGCTCCCAGAGAAAACATCTCCTAAAAGACAAGTTGTTTTTAATCCTCAATTGTTCCTATCTTCCAGTGGGAAAACAGGCTGAAAAAGAAATCTGAGAAAAGGAGCTGAACTTCCTGAAAGAGCTATACAAAATTTCACATGGGAGCCAGAGTCAGAACAAGAGCTAAGAGAGGTCACAGGCTTGGGGGTACATGTTTCAAATGCTGGTGCTAACTTGCCATAGGACCAAAGGTAAGTTGCAAAACAGTTCCATGGCTTAAACGTTCCCAGTTTTAAAATAACAGGCTTCCCTAGCCATCTCTTTGGAGTCTAAGGACCCTTGACCTGATAATCATAAAATTCTAGAGCTAGAGGTCATCTGAGGTCAGAGCTCAGGTTGAAAGGCACGAGAGAGAGAAGCATTGTCCTATTTCCAAAGATCATGAGCAACAGAGGCTACACAAAAAGATTTAAACTGCCAAAAGAAAAAAAAATCTAAATTCATCGAGCCTAGATGAATTTTGGTGTCTAGGGACCCTGGGAGTAGGTGGGAAGAGTTTTGGGTGGTCACAATTACTTGAGGGTGCTACTGTCACTTAGAGGGCAAGGTCAGAAAAGTCAGACTTCCTGCCATGTGTGGGACAGTCCCACACAATGAAGAATTATCCTACTTAAAATACCAAGACACTGACTTTTGCTCAGTACAAGGTTTCCAGCAAACACATACCACGGAGAGGTATGGCTCTCTAATTTGTCTTTAACTCCCAAAGTTAGTGATGTCGATGTATTTTTTTGGTGTGTGTGTGTGTGTGTGCGCAAAAAAACATCCTACGTTCTCTAAGTTCTCTCTAGATTTAAAGTCTACAGAGGAGATAAACCTCCTTACAAATATCTTCCTTATAAAATAAACTCTGAAAACAGCTATCAAGTCTCTCCTTACTTGGTCTTCCCCTTCCCAGTAAAGGATGTCGATAAGTACCGTATCTTTTTAATTCAAGAAGGTTACCATAGGGACTTCCCCGGTGGTCCAGTGGTAAAGAATCTGCCTTCCAATGCAGGGGACACGGCTCGATCCCTGGTCGGGGAACTAAGATCCCACATGCCGCGGGGCAACTAAGCCCATGAGCCACAACTACTGAGCTCGCACACCTTAATGCGAGAGCCTGGGTGCCACAAACTACAGTGCCCACGGCCTCTGGAGCCCACGTGCCACGACCAGAGAGAGAAAACCCGCACGCCACAACTAGAGAGAAGCCCGCAAGCGTCAACAAAGAGCCCATGCACCGCATGGAAAAGATCTCGCATTCCGCAACAAAGATCCCGCATGCCGCAACTAAGACCCAACGCAGCCAAAAAAACCCACAAAATAAATAAAATAAATAAATATTCTTTAAAAAAAGGTTACCATAGTAATTATTTCTATAAGAGACAGCCAGCCACTTGTGGTAATAAGCTTCCATTGCCATAGACGGAAATTCCCAATGGGCTCAAAGTTAAGCTTCCAGCTGAGAATAGGACACAGGGCAAGAGATGTTTTTGTTTTGTTGGGGGAGAGGGGTGCCAAGGGGGGATGAAGGGGTGGGGATGAGGGTTATTTAAAAAAGAAAAGCAGAAGAGCTGTGGATAAGATAAGCCAAAACGGATTTATTAATCTTATTGCCCCTTTGACCGAACTGTGAAATCCCAGAGCAGAGAATTTTAACCAGGGGCGAACAGGGTAGAGGTAGGGGGAAGCGGTTTAGAGTTTGAAATCTCCCTAAATTATATGCAAAATGCTGAATGTAAGGACTATTTGAAGAGAGAATTTCTACTTTATATCACTTTCAAAGAGGTACAGGGCCCCCAAAAGGTTAAAAATCACTGCTGTGGTGACTTGTCTGCTTTCCCAGCGAAAAAATAAATGGTACAGAACAGAAATTCAATGCCGTGAATTTTAGAAACAAAATGTCAGACCAAGTTGTTTAAACTCAACTACCAATACAAAAATAACAACTGTTTGCTAAAGCAAATTTAAGGCAATTTCATATAAACAATGAAGAAATCTTGAGAAACGGCTCATGGTTCCTGAAAACATATTTAAGGACCAGATGATAGACTGGGGATCCAGACATTCAGTAGAAGCTGGCTCCAAACCTCAAGGGAAGAAAAAGTGGGCCCAGCCAGTGGCTTCAAGTGGTCCAACAGGCTTTTCAAGCACTGAGCCCTGCTGCTTTTCTCTTTGGAGTTCTGGATTCTTAGGCTTTGCGGTGTCTGAAAATTTGGCCAAGAAAGGATAAAAATATTCCTAAAGCTTCTTCCATAGACTTATATGAGAGAACCACTCTAGGGATAGAGAATTCCACAATGTTTACAAAATTCTGGTGAGTCTAAACATTATGTAAGAATAGATGGAGGGACTTCTCTGGTGGCACAATGGTTAAGACTCCACACTCCCAATGCAGGGGGCCTGGGTTTGATCCCTGGTCAGGGAACTAGATCCCACATGCATGCCGCAACTAAGAGCCCACATGCTACAACTAAGAAGCCCACGTGCCACAACTAAGGAGCCCGCCTGCTGCAACTAAGACCCAGCACAACGAAATAAATAAATAAATATTTTTAAAAAGAAAGAAAGAAAGAACAGATGGAGAACCCTTCACTCGAACAAGCCACCATCCACTGCTGGGCTGAATTAGATCCTTCCCAAAAAAACTTGCTCCTGGGAAGTGTGCTTAAGGCAAAGATCTTACTTTTCAGCCTATGTTAAGATGGTTCCAACCATCTTGCTCCTCTCTAATAGATCAGCATAGGCATCACCTGGAACACGTTAAAAATGCAAAATCTCTGGTCCCACCCCAGACCTACTGACTCAGAATCTGCCTTTTAACCAGATACCCAGGTGATTCCTGTGCACATCAAAGTGGGAAGCACTGTGATTCCCATCACAGAAATACAGACCAATGAGGCTGTTTATCAAGATCAAGTTACAGTGAATTTTAAAAGCATAATTGCAGAGGCTGAGACACTGGGCCAAGGATTCTGACTAGAAGTGTTGTAGCTGTAGAGGTGGTCAACATCTCAACAAGGTAACTTTTCGTTTTCCTTTTCTTTTTTTAGACCTAAGGATAAAGAAAAAAGTATCCAAGATTCACTTACCCATTGATAGATGTTCTAGACATAAACAGGCTAAAAACAGATGACACAAAAGAGTGATATAATTGGATAAACAGCCAGCCCGATTTCTCAATGCTGTTGTTTAAGAAGATCTGTGTTCCTTGATCAAGGTAACTCTGAACAAAGACAGCCTGGAGTGATTCACATAATTTCTCTCTGTTGCACGCATACCACTAAAAAGAAAGAAGAAAAAAAATGAAAACACAACTGAAGCGTCATCTAAGAAGTCCAAAAACAAAAAATAGAAGACTAAATTAAATCTAAGATTTCCAAATGTTATAATCTCATGGCACTTTAAGAATAATCATCATCTCTTATATGACCTATAAGGTATAAAGTATTTCCTCATACATAATTCCTGGTTTAATTCTCATTACCTTCAGGGTACGCAGAGAAGAGTGGGGGAAGGGTGAAGAGGCTTCCGAGTCATGCAGCTCAGTAAGTGACAGAGCCAGGCCACCGTCCAAGTGCTCTGACTCCTGGCCCAAAACTCTGTCACCATATCCCCCTGAACCCCAAGATTAGGAAAACTGTTGGCCTCTCCTTCACTGGGGTTCAACATAAGGCAATAACTACCAACATTAACCTTGTTTTTAGATAAGAAAACAGTCACTCAATGCAATGATTTAACTCGAAACCACCAGACAAATCAAGTAAGCGGAGGAGGAACAGCAGAATTTAATATTCCAGTGACCAGATTAAGCTGCGCTTCTTCTTGTGGGCTAAATAGGGACCTTTAGGAACACTGAGGTGCGCTTTACCAGGTCATATAACATTCTACTAGACAGGAGCCAAGTATGTTTGAGAAAGATTAAGAAGTTACTTAAGGTCACATGCAACCAATGAGAAGACAAAGTAATAACATGCTAAGAACCAGATTTCTAGGAATAGGCTCTAACCAGAACACACTTTTAGAACAAAATTCAAGAACCTCAACTGTGGATGAAATGTAATCTTCCGCGATAAATGTGTCCCGTTTTCATCTAGCGTTAGTATACCAGAGAAGGGGGTAAGCAGCCTGCAGGGCGCCGCAGCTCTAGAGTGAGCTCATCATCAAGTCCTGGCTCAGCCATTCCCGTGTATGAGCTCACACAAGTCACTTAATCTCTGAGCCTCTGTAAATTCATCTGTAGACTAGAGATGTCACTGGTTTCTATCTATCCTGGTAGGTTACTTAGAGGATTAAGCAAGTTAATGCAGGCCAATCCTCAATATAGGACCAGACACATGAGACTACTGTAATAATAATAGCCGTGAGATAAAGTCCTCTGACATGGCCTGATAAATAAACGTAAGTCCATTAAGTACCATGATGAAACTGCAGAGTAGACCAGTTACTATTAATCTGTTATCCACTAAGAAACAATCAATTTCTCCCAATGAGTAGCCAAAAGTAACCTGCTTCCCCCTAACAAACACGACCATTCATCAGCAGTAGGTGTCCTGTAACTGCTTGCACAATTGATGGACCAATTTTACAGTCATCCTAAGCTTGCTAAATATTGAATGAAATTTTGGGTAATATTCCCGACACTAACATTGAAAGGAACCAGTTATAAACCAATACAAAGAAGCAGACAGGCACATTAAGATTTCAAAGATTAACTAATCTTTTTACGAACTCTGTGCCCTGACTTGATAAACCAAATCTTTCCAATTGTTGACTGATTTGTGTTAATTTACCATTAAACACTTTTACCAAAACTGCTTCAGCTTGATACTGTTTTTATTTTTCCCACTCTACATGATAAGCTTTGAAGCTTCTTACATTCACTGCCTACACTTTTTTCCTTGGTCTGAAAACGTTCATGCTTAATCATTAACTAATTCTTAACACTCATTGTGCCTGAAGTTATGCCCCAGTGCAGGTCATAAACCATTTTTTATTATATGCCTGACCTCCTGGTTCACATTCTGAACTCTGTAATACTGAGGCCATTCTAACTTTTATTTTCTCTTAATTCTCTGAAATGACTAATCAAGATGAAAGCCATCACCTTGGTAATAGGCAATCAGGTACATTCTATTAATGTGGACAAGAAGTCATTCAAGTGGAACAGAGGAGCTAAGAATTCTTTGGCATCCACTTGTAAATGGACAACCAGAACAATAACAGACTCTGACTTCCAGAACTAAGCAAGAATTGGCACCATTAACTGCAAATAATGCTTTCAAGTGCTCCCCAAAACTCAAGTTTTTAACAGCATTTCTCTCAATTCATCAACATTAACACATGTGGTTGAACCTTTACTGCCATACAAATCTTTCAGAAAAGAAAATGCTTACTGAAAAGACTGTGCTACAGAATAAAAAGGAGTAATGCCCTTCTCTTTAAAGATGAAGGTTGAATTCCATGTTCCTCCTGACCATCTGTATGATACTAATGTCAATTCCATAGCAGCATTATTCATAACTACCAAAAAGTGGAAACAACCCCAATGTCCATCAACTGACGAATGGATAACCAACATGTGATTGATCCATACAACGGAATATTATTTCAGCCATAAAAAGGAATGAGGTACTGATTCACGAGACAACATGAACTATGAATATTATGCTAAGTGAAATAAGTCAGTCACAAAAGGCCACAAATTACATGATTTCATTTACATGAATTGTCCAGAATAGGCAGGTCCAGAGCCAGAAAGTAGAAAGTAGATCACGGTTACCAAAGGTTTGGGGAGAGGAGGCAATGGGGAGTGTCTGCTAATGAATATGGGGTTTCTGTATCAAGTGATGAAAATGTTCTAAAATTAGAAAGTGAGGATGGTTGTACACCTTTGTGACTATACTAATAAGCACTGAATTGTACACTTAGAAAACTTAAGTGGTCAAGCATATCTCTTTAAAAATGCAAATTTCAAATGCAAATCTAATCATGTCAATACCCTGCTTCAGAGAAGTCTTAATATCCAAAATACTTAATATGGCTTACAAGGCCCTACAGGATTGTCCATTCTGTGTCCACAGCCTCACCTCACGACACTCCCTACCAATCCATAACACCCAGCCACTCACTATGTCACAACACTGTACCCTTCTTTCTTTTCCTGGAAGGCTCCTTTCCCAAGGCTGTTTCGCATGGTATTCACTGTCTCCTACATTTCCCACCACCCCAACTGACCTAAGCCTAAATATTTCTTCAAGGAAGTTTCCCTTGAACTTCCAGACTAGGATGGATCCCCTGTTCTAATACTCTCTCACATCTCCCAAGTCTCCTCAGTAACATTTATAACCACTGAACTGAACACCTGTACATAATTGCATGTCCAGTGTCTATCTTCCCAGTAGACAGAAAGCGCCATAAAAGGTCAGGGACAATGACTGACTTCAGTGACTGGCACAGATACGGATGAACAATAAATGTTCATCTGTTTAACAATTATTGTTAAAAATCACAGGCAGTCTAACAGATAAAATTTAGAGTTTCTAGTAAAATCCTGGAGAGAACACAAGGATAACCATGGAGACAGGTGTCACTGGGTTTCATCAATTTCTAAAACTTCAAGGTTTTTGCAAGGCCTTGCTTAAACCCAATTCTGTAAATAGGAGTTAAGCTACCCACCCACCACAAAACTGCATTAGCAGAGCAAGCAATGAAGGAACACACCGAGTGCCTACCTTGTACCAGGCACCTGGCAGAGCACATTTCATTTCCCACCTTATAGCTCCTGAATGAATAGGAAGCCTGGGGTTTCTGAGCACTCCCAGCTGATTCAAGCTCCTGTTCTAGGTGCATGTGGTTTTTTTATGAGTTTCTTTCAAAGAAGCTTCTCTTTGCTTCAGGCTACCCAGTGTATCTGTCTGAGAAAGCAGAACTATTCTGGCCAGTTAGACTGACTAAATGTGTCTAAAGATAATCCGATCTAGATAGCAACTAAATTACACTAGGCCAGGGTTTCTCAACCTCAGCACTATTGACATTTGGAGCTGGACAATCCTTGTTATGGGGGCTGTCCTGTGCACTGCAGGATGTTTAGCAGCATCCTTAGCCAGTACCCAGCAGATGCCAGTAGCACCCTCCAGTTATGACAACCCAAAATGTCCCAGACATTGCCAAGTTTCCCTGAAGGTACAAAATCACCACTGCTTAAGAACCCCTAAATGGGCTTACCCAGAAAATTTCATTAGCATTTCCTAACCATCCCAGCTCAAAAGTGGTCTAGAGAAAATTAAAGATGGACTCACTGGCCTCCAGGAACTTACATTCCAGAGGAGGGAAAAAAATCAGAAACCCAGAGAAACAAGTAATGTCATCGTGATCTTGGCCAGGATCTTCAGGCCTTAAATACGTAGTCACCTTGCCCTTAAGATGTTGACAGAAAGTCAGTGCAGGAGCCCATGCAACCATGTGGCAGTCCCCCTGGAGTTACCTCTCTCCAGACAACCCAGCTTAAATGAAAAGCTTTAATGAGCTCTCACTAAGTGGCCTGTCTGTAGGCTTCTGCACATGTTCAAGCAGGTGAGTTCTTTGAACGTGTGCTCCTCAAAGACTACAGAGACAAATGTGCACAGGCAAGAACAAAGTATCATGCCTGTTAAAGGTTCACATTGGAAGGACCGTGTGCCAGCCCTACTGTAGGGCTGTACTCCTCAGCTGGAGACCACAGGGTCTGAAAAAGCATCTTGTGAGCTAGCATCTCCCTTTAAAGTTTGCTTGAGTTTTGTTCAATGGAAATAAGTAAGGAAATCTTTGAAATAACAAAGTCTAATCAAGCCAGAGTTATGCCATGCAGTCATCTGCTGATGCCAAGTGTGAAATAGGATGTGATAACTAAACATAACATCTTCTAAAAGAGGTTACAGTAAATAGCAATGTTCTCCCTACTAGCAACAAGACTGTAGAGATACTAATAATTAGCCAAACAATAAATGGCCAAATCAGGTAGACATGACAGGGTACCAGCTAGTCAACATAATGAAGTGTTAAGTCATGTCTTAAAGATTTCACTAAGGCCATGGAAATCTCCTCATCTTTATATAACCTTGTTTGATGAATCGTTCCTTTAAAGTAGAAATGCAATTTCCCTATAAAATTATATCTGCTTATCAGACTGAGGGATGCAGTTAAAAGCTTTTCTGAAATTATTTTTTTGAGTTCCTCAACTAGTCAAACACGTGGCATATGACATAACAGTCTTTTCTTCCAAAATACAAAGGACTTGCGCACATTAGTAAAATTAGAATTAGAAAGTTATTTTAAAAAACCAACTTCCTGATTTTAATAAAAAATAAATATTTGGTATTTATCGCCAGTTCCCAGCACAGAGCTCCTAAAAACCTTCGAGAAACTCAGGAGTGATAAAATTGTATGCTCAGGAGATGACCGGGAGGGCAGGATGGAACTTTCAGCCCCACCACTAACATCCAGGGAGGGGAGAGAAGCTAGAGATGGAGTTCAATCACCAAAGGCCGAAGATTTCATCAGTCATGCCTTGGTAATGAAACCTCCATAAAACTCCTAAAAGACAGGGTTCTGGGTGCTTCCAGGTGGCTGGGTGCTTCCAGGTGGCTGAACACATCGATATGCTGGGAGGGTGGCTTACCTGGACAGGGCACGTAGGCTCTGTGCCACCCTCTCCAACCCCCAACCCCTTGCCCTATGCATCTGTTCCACTTGGCTGTTCCTGAGCTGTATCCTCTATAATAAACCATAAGCAGAAGTAAAGTGTTTTCCTAAGCTCTGTGAGTCATTTCAGCAAGTTATTTAACCTGATGGGGGTTGTGGAAACCACAGAGTTTATAAACAAGTCCGACAGAAGCATGGGTAGACTGTGGACCCTCAACTTGTAGCTGACATGTGAAGTGAGGGCAGTCTTGCAGGAAGGAGCCCTTAAGTCTCTGGGCTGTTAACTCCGGGTAGTGTCAAACAGAAGTGAATTGTAGAACACCTAGTTAGTGTCAGAGAATTGGCTGGTGTCACAAGAAAGACACCACAGGTAAGATTTTTTTTTTTCAATGTTAAACTTGACCTAAGCATGCACAAACTGGATGAAAGCCAGAACTTCAAGCGCTTGTCCCATCTTTATCTAACTCACAAACTGCAAGAACAACTTGGTTTTTGTACACAGCTACATAATTTCAATGTCTACACAGACGTCCACTAGAATGGGGACAGTCTGCCATTAAGAAGGCAGTCTACTTTCACAGCCCCTCAGACAACAAGGATTCCTAGGAGAGACACCATGAAACAGTGGGGAAAGCCTGGGCCTTGAAACCAGACAGAGCAGGGTTTCAAAATCCAACTCTGCCATCTATTAACTGTGCTCTTGGGCAAGTTTCATTGCTCAGCCTCAATCTTCTGTCTGTAAAATGGGGATATACCACATCCAAGAGTTGTTTTGAGGATTAGAGAGGATAATATATTTAAAGTACCTGACACTTAATAGAAGCAAAATAACTTGATTTTCTTTCCCTTCCTGTCCAAGGTCCACAAAAGCCAGTCAGAGAACTGAAGTTCAAGGGAATGCCCAAAAACCACACTGTAGATCTGGGCACCCAGCCATTCTCAAAAGAAATGAGTAAGCAAAGACCTGAGATATTCAGTACCACTAAAAACAACCAGAAAGGCTTCACTGACAGGGTCCAGCAGAATCTTTTCTACTACAGCAGGTGGTAAGACCAAGCCTGACGACATTGACCTTGACAGCTAAGGATTCAAAAATCACATTCTCAGTTCTACAATGCAATCATGTCAGTCCAGACGTTTAATCATTGACACCTTGTGTATAAGTACAGCTTAGGAGGAGATATTCAAATCATTCATTCTTTTTCTACAAATGACACAAACCTAAACCAACAACCTCTTTATGTGAGATTTCAAAGTGCAGAGTAACAAGACACCTTCACGTCCATGGAGGGAAACAACTTATACAGATTAGATTAAATTGCTTCAGCTCTGATGTAATGAATAAATTACTGGCAATCTTCATTTCAAATACTCACTCACTGTTTGTATTTTACAATCCTAAGATTTTAACCACGCTTCAGAGGGTCTAAAAACCTCTTTTACTGGAAGTACCTGGGTCCCCTAGGGCACCTTCAGAGGGGAACATAAAGGCCTCTGGTATATCCAGAAGAACAGAGCATCCCCGTGTTCTGTAAAACTGAAGCAAACACTTGTTTAGGGTTTCAACACAGGTTATAAGGAAGGAAGAAACCCTTTTCAAAATCTCTTTGGTATTCGGCTGCAAAGGCCTCCAGACTTTCAAAGGCAGCTCAGAGGAGGACACGAACCTATCCATCAGTGTCTGTCTGGCTAGCTGACTGGCCCCACTGAGCACTGATAACTCATGCCTGACTTGGGTCCACCTCCATAAGGTAACTGGGGAGTGAGGGGCAGCAGACAGAATCTGTCCTTTAGCATAACCTTTGATCTTCCGCTGTGATGTCCAAGTGTTTTTTCATTTGGAAAAAAATCCAAATCATTTCAATTCTATCTTAAATCCACCACTGCTTATGGCAAAGCACAGTTCAAGTTTATATAAGAAGGTGAAAAAATAAAATGTCAGATATACACATATTTGCAATTTTATGTCACACCTTATTAACTCCCGATAATGTTATCTGTGCTTTTAAAAAAAACCTTGCAGTATGTCACCTGCAGAAATAGTCCTGGCCTGGCTCCAAGGAGTTCGATAAAAATCCTTTTTTCACTCCATCAATTGAGAAGCTGCTGAATAACTGTTATTATCAAGAACCTAGTTAGTGGGGCCTAAGAGTCCTTTAAGAGTTTCAATAGCTCTTTAATAGTTGCATTAACTTTAAGTACTAGGTGCAATGCCTCAAAAAGACTAGATCCAAAGTTTTTGTTGCTGTTATCTTCTTTGTAAGTTCCGGGTCAGCCAATATTGAAAAGTCACATATCTAGTCTCTCACTGTCTGCCTCAATTTCTTCCCAGTAAGTCAAACTACCCACCTTGCAATCTGTGATTAAGAATGTGCTGCTTAAAAAAAAAGAATGTGCTGCTGATTAAGGAAGCTGGAAATTTTCTCTGGAGGAAACTTTTTTTTCTGTAAAGGGCCAGAGAGTAAATATTCTAGGCTTGTAGGTCATAAAGTAGCAACCATGCAACTGTGCCATTGTATCTGGAAGCTCTCACAGATGATAGGTAAACAAAGTTGGTGGCTCTGTTCTAACACAACTTTATTTGTGGATACTGAAATTTGAATTTCATGTAAAAAGATTTTCACATATTACAAAAGATTATATATTTTTTGCAACCATTTAAAAGTATAAAACTACTCTTACTTCACAGTCTGTACAAAAAAGTCAGTGAGCCCAATTTGGCATGCAAGCCATATCCATCCCTACTCTGAGAGAAGCCCTCCCTTGCTTCTCGATTTCCCAAAGTGAAACATAAATCCCAGTTTTGAAGCTAGTACACCAAACCGAGTTATTAAAATGGTGCTGCGACTATAGTTTTAGAGCTGCTTTAGCTCAAAGGAGCCTTGCCTCTCAAGGCTATAGTAACTCAATAGCTATTTTTAAAGAACAAACATTGCCCAAGGTCTGTCTTAAACACAGAATCTACCACCATAACTTCTTAATCAAAATAACCATAAGGAGGGCTTCCCTGGTAGTGCAGTGCTTGAGAGTCCGCCTGCCGATGCAGGGGACACGGGTTCGTGCCCCGGTCCGGGAAGATCCCGTGAGCCATGGCCACTGAGCCTGCGCGTCCGAAGCCTGTGCTCCGCAACCGGAGAGGCCAAAACAGTGAGAGGCCCGCGTACCACAAAAGAATAAATAAAATTAAAAAAAAATAAAACTTAAAATAATAATAATAATAACCATAAGGAAAACTTGTGCTAAGTATGGTTCAATCAAATCCATAACCCCACTTTCATGCAACTGCAAAAGAACCAGATGTGGCTGGCTATGGAAGCCACATACCCAAATGAACACCAGAAGACCCAGTATGAACTATTAATTTGAAGGGAGGAAAAGCGTTTAGGGTTAAGTTACTTCACAAGCAACTAAGTTTATAAGGCAAACCCAGGATCCTGAAATATAAAGCAGGTAACAAATCATCAACTCAGCCACGTTGCAGAGAGAACAGTCTCCTATTTCACTGTGGTTTCTATACATGTTTCTTTTGTTCATTTTAATCTTTATTCATGGACAATATTTTCATAATGTGCATGTATCAACTCAAAATAATGTCTGGATTGATTGTTCTAAGGAAAAGAGCCAATCTCCCCCTGCCCACCTAATATTCAGAAACCACCAGATTAGTCTTCAGAGAAATTAGCTGCCAAGCTGTCAGGTGCAACTGGTTAGAACACACACATGTACACACGTACACACATACTTTAGTATCTCAGAAGCCTAATGAAGTAAATGAGGTATTACATTTCCTTAGAACCTGGCAGATTCAACTTGATAAAGGTACACAATTAGAAGACATTCAGAGATATCTTGCTAGGACATATTCTGAGGCTATGTCTACAGCTATAGTTCTACCTAGGCCCCATAAAAATCAAGTTACTTAAACAGTTTTTCAGTTTTATAATATGTCTATTTCTTTTTTGAGCACTGAAAACATCAAGTGTACTGCAGTAGAGGTAATCACAAGCGTTGTAATAAACACCTACAGCCAAGAGACTCTACCATAATTCCATGTCAATGGAAATAAGCCTCCTTTTTATCCTACCCAGAAACTTATTTCTACCAACTGTTAAAAAGGACATTTCTATTCATTGTTTTACACCATTATCCATGTTCCTTACAGATATATGACATTTTGGTAACTACATTATCACTACAGTACAACTCTAAAACTGACTGATCAATCTGTAGCAAACAATGTGGTTTACAAGTTAAGATCACCGACTAACTTTATGTGCACTCCTAACAATATCATAGGAGTGATTACCTAACAAAGTGCAATAGCTGTGGGATTATAAATTTTAAAAAATTTTATGGAAATTTATGATTTCCTTTAAAAATAGAAAAAGGCCACTATAGATATTTTTTAAAGAAAAACTAAATACTACTTCTCTGAATGAATAGCCTTATCTCCTTAGATAATTCTTTAGTTTCATTAGAACACATGAAATCAACTTCGGTGTAAACTCTGAACACCTGGCATAACAAGAAAAATGACATAGGAAAATGAGAAAACTATGAAAATTATGAGACACAAGATGGGAAGTAATTAGCTACTGCTCTCTGGGAAGGCAAAATGTACTACAAATGCTAGCTATTATAAACGAACACTCTGGCAGAGTTCAAAAGCCTCCTTGCAATAGTCATGTTAACCGCCAACTACATTACCGTCAAATATGAAATATCTCACTCTTAATACTACAAATGCACATATTTAAGTGGCACAAAACTAAGCTAATGAAAAGACTACCCAACGAGCCACACCGCCATTGTTCACAGTGCACAACTACAACTTTTTAAAGAATTCACTCCTGCCCAGTTCTAATAACCCTTCCAGTAGAAGCTTACATCATCTTTCTTATTATCACATCTCTGCAGTCAGATACCAAAATCAAAGTTTAAAGGCGATCTCTCTTTAGTAGCAGGGGAAGGTTCGATAGGATGGGAGTGACGACCTGTCAAACACATTTTTAAGTGCTTAGGGAAAATGTCACCGGAACGAGCCCAGAGAGTTAAATGGCTCACGAAGCACGGTTAAATTTCTTTACGACCTTTTGTACGTTCAGAAATTCAACCAGGCAAAAAGAGGCACCGGCTTTTCGGTGTGATTCTCGGAGCTGATGAAGGTTGTCCGGGATAATGGGTTTGGTCCGATCATCTAGCTCTCAGGCCCTGGTGTCAGATGGGTCCCAGTCGCCACGCGCCGACCCCAAAGTTCCTCCGTCCCGCCGCCGGGAGCGGACGCCGAGGTGGCGGAGCGCCTGCAATCACCGCCGGGGACCCAGGAACAATGCGGGGCTCCGGGCCGCGCACGACGGGGCCGGGGAGGGATAGGGGAGGCCGTCCTCCGCCCGCGCCGCGGAACAAAAGGAGTCGCCGGGCCGGGACCGAGCGCCCGGCCGGGAAGACGGGGGGAAACTTTGTGAGAGGCCGGGGCGGCGGGGCGAGGCCCGGGGGGGCCTCTCGCCATGACGCCCCGCACAATAGCCAGGCTGAGCGCGGGAAGGTCGGCCGCCACGGCCCCGCCCCGCCGGGCCCGGGTTCGGCCCAGTACCTGGTGGTTCTCCTTCCTGCCGCCCGCGGCGGCCGCCGCCGGCCCGCCGGGGCCGCTCGTCATGTTCACGTACAGGGAGCGGGTGAGCGGGCTCCGCAGGGTCCACATCCTCTGCGCCAGCCACACGGACGCCAGGCTCAGACACAGCCAGCCCGCGAGCAGTCTCATCGGGGGCCGCGGCCACTCGCTCGGATCACCGCCGGCGCCGGGGCAAGGAGGAGGACGCGCCACCGCCTCCAGCCGCCGCCGCCGCCGCCGCCGCCGCCGCCCAGGATCGAGCCATCGCGCCCAACTCGCCCATCCAGCCCCTTCAGGGCCGAGGCGGGGGGTGGGGAGGAGCGGGCGGCGCGCAGCCTTCCCGCCTCCCCCGTCCTCTCCGCCCCCGGAACGCCGCCGCCGCCGGCTCCAGTTTCCACCCGGACCACATACGCACGGCTGCGGCGCGTTCTCTCCGAAGCGCGCTCCCTCCTCCCAATGAGCGGGCCGGCCAGGAGGTGGGACAAAGGGAGCGCGCATCCGCGTGGCGCGCGTCCCCGCCTCCCGTTTGGTCGCGGCTCCTTATCATGGCGGAAACGATTTTAAGACTTTTGGGCCAGGGGAGATAATTTCCAAGGCGGTACCTGAAGCCTCCCCGTCCCTCCAAGGTAGTGTCCGCGGTTCTTCTGGTCTTTCCTCGCCTTAGTCTTTGCCTCTGGGCCCCTCATTCACGCCCCCACCACGGAGGGACTTTCACCAGGTTGTGCAGATTGACCCGGGGGTGACCCTCATCCCTTTCGTACCTTCGGACACTTGGACCAAGTCCTTGCCAGAGATGGAGACTGCCATTTCTTAACTGTTACTTGCTGAGCTGCGTGGCTTCCTATTTACATTTAGAGCCGACCAGCCAGACCCCCACCCCAAGGACCTCCACCCTGCTTCACAGGAGCTGCAAAGCGGACAGGAATCTAGGGGGGAAAAGTTACCACCAATCCCTCCCCACCTCCCCGCCCAGTTCCCCAAGCCTGGCAGGTTGCTGGCTCCCTGTTTCTAAGAGGCATCGGGGAAAGCTCTGCCTTTGTTGGAAGTTGCTGCAGCTGGGGCACCTGCAAGTAATGTTTTGGTGTGTTGATGACCCTGTCCAAGAATGAAGACCCCAAATTAGAGTCCCTGGCTGCTTGTTTCCTTGAACTAACAAACGGAAGTTGGACCCAGCACTCTTAAAGCCAAGTAAGGTTTGGGAGCAGTATTTACCCAAATGTTTCTTTGATCATTTATAGAACGGGAAGACCTAGCAGCGTTTCAAAACTGAAAGGTTACACTGTGTTCCTGTGTCTGAAGTTCTTCCTGCTGCCACCAAAGCTACAACTAAGGAGTAACATATTTCATGGGTCCTCTAGCTTCACACCTTCCTAGGCTTGTTTAGAAACTGCTTTTAACTTCACTAGAAATAATGTAATACACTGTATTTTAGTTCAAAACAAAAGAAACCTTTCTGTTAACTCCATTAGTGCACTTCAGAGACTGTTATTTAATAGCGTCGTGGTGATCCACTGCTGAGGAACAAAACTGTTGCTTATCCACAAACATTTTTATTAGCTTCTAAGACTCTCAGCTTGGCACCTTTCGCTGACAGGGGCATCTTGTTGCCTAATGTAACACAGGCTATAACAAACAAACAAACAAAAAGGCAGGGAGGGGAAAGGGGAAGGGTACTTTGTGTTCTGTTTCCAGTATATTCCCTGACTTCTCCCTGCCAAACCCCAAAGAGCCTGCACCTTACTAAATCTAGTTCAAACCTCTAGTGGTCCTGACCCAAATCATCAAAAAGGAACTATAGTAACAAGCTCAGATAATTCAGTTTGTTTGCCATGTCACCTCTCTCCACTGTCTCTTGGGATCAGTGTCACAGATAAAGCAGCTCTGTGCCAAAGAAAGCCTTCATCTTTTTCGAGGGGGTGAGTGGGGTGGGGGAGTGTAAAAGCAGCATGAACATATAAAATTACATATTTCATTTCTGCAAACAGAGGAGACCAAAAGATAAGCCCGGCAACTATAGAGTAAGCCTGATGAGCTGAGAAGAAGCGACTAGGTGGCTGCTGTCGTCTAAAGGATTTGGGGTCAGTTGACCACCACGAAGCCTAGCATCTCAAAGGAGCAGACTTTCACTTTAGACCTGAGCAGGCGGCCTGGAAAAATAAATCACTCACGCATTTAAAATACTCCATAATCATCACAAAATATTCAAGTACATGTTATTTACTCTTAGCAAGCACAGGAAGAAACCAAAGCACAGCGTGAACAAATGATGTGCCTAAAGGTAGCAGAACAAATTCAATAGCAGACCTTTTCATAGAACCCGGTATCCCAGCTTGTCGTCCTTTGATCCATCTAAGAAGCCTTGCTGTCTCTCTCTTCTCAGAGAGCCTCTTGAATTACAAATGAGGAGGAAGGAAAACAGCAAGAGTAAATATACTAAGCAGAAGTTCAGATTGCCCTTGGGGACTGCCCCCTTCCTTCATCTACTAGTATGTCACTACTGTATATTAAAACCTCAGTTATCCATCACAGAGAGGGGAAGAGGCACAGATAACACAAAAAGCCAAATAGCAGCCAGTATTCTTTCTAATGTGGCTTTGAAATGCAGTGATATTCAAAAGCTGGGCTCTGCTCAGTGCCCTCCTGACCAGGGCTCAGGTGTGTAGCTTGGGTCACATCTCTGTGCACAGGGCCAAAATCTTGACTGGATGGATCACTTTCCTATCTAGAACTCTAGGCAGGGCACTTTTTGTTGTAACTGTTCTTATCAGCTACAAATTACGACACCCTCATGTTCTCTTTTCAATTACAAAGAGAACCTATAGAGAGAGAGCTGGATCTGTAGAGGACACAGAATGTGCCATCACTGTTGTTCATTGTCATCTCTTTGAAGAGGTAATGGACTAAAAAGAACTCATGTAATCACGTATTTTCACGGACTTAGATTCTTTTTATACTTCTTAATATTTTGTAGAGTGTCAGAGAAAGGTGCAAGTTTTCCCCAGTGTATTCAATAGATGTTCCTTGTGGTTATTAAGCAATGAGCACCTCTAAAACATAAAACTAGTAAATATATTCAACAATTATTTTTAATTAGTAAATATAAGGAAGGGATTTTTATCTGAACTTGGTTGATATAATCTCAGGCATATGCAATGACATCACTGTGGTTACTGATAAAGTCTAAGCTAAGGTGAAACTGCAAATAGGTTTAAAAAATAAATAAATAAATGGCAGGGGCTTCCCTGGTGGCGCAGTGGTTGAGAGTCCGCCTGCCGATGCAGGGGACGCGGGTTCGTGCCCCGGTCCGGGAAGATCCCACATGCCGCGGAGCGGCCGGGCCCGTGAGCCATGGCCGCTGAGCCTGCGCGTCCGGAGCCTGTGCTCCGCAACGGGAGAGGCCACAACAGTGAGAGGCCCACGTACAGCAAAAAATAAAAAATGGCAGCATAAAGTAGCAGAATTGAACCAAGAGTCTGAAAACCTGGTTAGCAAATACAAATAATACAATATACTCTACTGGAAATCTCCTAATGCTACTCATTAGCATAGTGGTTTATCCTCTGAGCTCTGAAAGAGACCACCTGGGTTTGAAGCCTGGCTCTACATTTCTTGATTTTGCGATTTGAGGCAAACAACTTGACCTCTCTAGGTCTTGGTCTCCTCATCTGTAAAACGGAGGTAATAATATATAATATTATTATATATTATTATATAATATATAATGTATCACATCATGGGGATGTGGTGAGGATTAAATTGTATATTCTAAATATAGAGGGCTTAGCATAGTGCCTCAACACATAGTAAGTTCTCAAAAAATGTTAATTTGCTCT
The DNA here is from genome assembly GCF_964374135.1 of Grampus griseus. Taxonomy (NCBI): domain Eukaryota; kingdom Metazoa; phylum Chordata; class Mammalia; order Artiodactyla; family Delphinidae; genus Grampus; species Grampus griseus. Next base: position 21,218,471 of record NC_139008.1, read on the forward strand.
TGCTTTCACTGTAACTTGGATAACTCAACCTCTTCCGAACCTCCCTCTTCTCATCTATAAACTGTGGGCCACGATTCTGAGTCGCTTAGTTCACAATATGTCTGTGAGAATCAGATGATCTGAAAGCTTCATAAACTATAAAAACTCAACCGAGATTATCATAACGATGCTCATTCCTAATGCGACTGGTCTCTGCAAAGCTAACCTCCATAAAACATTCCCTTAGAGCCCACGATTATAGCTCCTCCTCATAATGTGTCTGTCTATTCCCACACCCCTTCCTGAGACTTTGAACTAGGAAGTGAGAATGAAAGTGGCTAAAAGGAACATGAAACACAAAACTATTTACATAACATTCAAACCTAGAATCACAAAATCAGGCAGCAAATTCAAGTTTATGTACTTGTCAGAGATGCCTGTCTTCTTAGTAGGAAAACCTTTCCATCTCTGATGTATGAAACTCTTCCTGGCTGGCTCATTTGCATACCTCTGGGCCAGCCACAGCATTTCACCTGCTTAGAACCTTGTGAACCCCACAGCTTCCCTCCCATGGCAATCTCATACCTGTTTCAATTTATTTCAGGAATAATATTGGAAAGACAAAGAACTACCACTTTCACGTAGGCAATAAAGATTTATTGAGTACATGCAAGACATCAGGCACTGGACTAAATGGAGAGGAAAGCACAATGACTTACACAATGACTTACCCTCATAGAGCTCACTGTTTAGTAGGGAGGCAGACCTGTCCAAGTAATCACAAAATGAATAGTTAATTACAGTTTGCTGAGTGCTAGAAAAGAAGTGTACATTGTTAGGAGAACTTACAGCAGAGACCTGACCTCAGTGGGGGGCGGGGGCAGGGGGGCGGTTTAGGAAAAATCTGTCCTGAGGAAGTGTTGCTTTGTGGGCCTCATTTTGATATCTCCTTGCTAAGCTTGAGAGCTTCCAAGTTCCTCTGGACTACAGGTGCACCCAGTAATTATGGGAGAAAATATGGGGTACCCCTGAGAGCCTTCTGGGCTGTGAGGAATCACGGTGGGCCACCTATGTACTTAATGTTGTCCATGTACACAACTGCTTCTAGGATCTCTAAAAGAAATTTGCACATATAATAGTTTGATCCACTTAAAGGAATATATGGTTTTTTGATATATATTTCTATACATATATTCTGTATTTCAAGGTCTTCCTAGTAGTAGGTCTGAGTCAGAGCTCTGATAAAAGAGAAGGCTGTTGTTTTCATTCACTTTCTAGGGCATTTTCAAAGGTCCAAGATCTTTCATCTTGTTTTAAGTATATTTTCAAAACATCCCTATCCTTGGCCTCTTAATTGACGTCTCCTGCATGTATGTGGGTTTGGTCCTGTGAATGGCTGCTTCCTCTCCACCCCAGCTCACCATGTAACTTCATGGCACTGTGTTTTCATATACTTATTTTGAAACTATAAAGCCTTCTTATTTTGTGACTCTACAACTTTCCAACGTATGGTTTATATGAAGTACATGAAAAAATATTGCATGGTATGATGAGAAAGCCTTTAACACTTAAAATCTAAATATTTTATGGTAGACAAAGCATGTATGTGTGTACATAAACATAAGTATCTTAAATAGTTTGTACAACATACCACAGAACCACATCTCTGCTGGCATGAGAGAAGACCACAATTTTATCTTTGCACAACCACAAACTGGTCTGAAAATGAGGAAGAGTACTTTTATGAAAGAGAATACTTGAGCAATCAATCAACCTGAAAATCAGACAGAATTAACTCCCTTCTCTGCTGAAAACTGTGATCGATTTTTTAATAGCTACAACTAATGTGAGTTTGTTTTGCAACTTAGCCTGAGATCTTCCTTAAACTTACTGTGTGCACGAATCATTAAATCCAGGGGAAATGCATTTGGTTATTAGATAACCAAAACCTTAGATTGTGAGAACTCTGCAGTTGTTCCATACAGTTTCCTAAAATTGACAAAGTAAGTACTGAAACCAGCTATGAAGCCGTTTTACAATAGAAGCTTTATTTCCAAGTTCATTAGATTTCTATGCTCAAGTCTTTCCAAAAAAGTTTTAGATATGACGGGGCAGGCATCAGAGGCCAGAAGCCTTTCCTCCACCACAGAGACTTTTGTTCTTAGCCAACAGAACTCAGATCCCACCTTCCCCTCATGCCTCCCACTCCAGCCCTGGGGACGTGGGTCAGGGAAGCCAGCTTTGCTCAGGAACCTCACTAAAGTGAAGTTTGGTATTTGTGAATGTAGAACAGGCTGTTCTCCCTCCAGGAATGGTCCATTTTATAACCAGAACTATAAATGATATTGGAGCCAAATTTGATGCTTTTCAGATATCTTACAATTTAAACAAATTGTCTTAGGTTAGTTATATGCACTTTTTTTGCTTTCATAAGGAGACATATTTACAGATCATTTTTACCACATCTACAGTGCTCATCATGATTATTCAATAGAATAAGTCTCAGGAAAATAAATATAAGTTACTCCTGTAGGGTTTGATAGTACAGTGGATTCATTTTTAGAACCTTCAACCCCCTGTTTGATTCATGGACTGGAATTTCTCCACTATTGTCTATAAATAGCAGCCCATGTCTATAAATACATGGGCGTATTTTCATCTTGACACATGGTAACACATCATATTTGAGGACATCTAACATTTGTTAGCTATTTTATCCAGTTTGGAACTTATGTCTGTTTGGACACAAGCATCAGGAATAAATTATATTTTTGACATATATGTTTAAGGATGTTTCAAGAAAAAAACTTTGTCAGATTTTTTTGACATGGTAGGTGGTACATGGAGTCAATCATAAAATTGCCTTCAAAAAAATTCTGGAACTAAGGAAATAAAATTGCTGAGAATCACACTTTTTGAAGCATGTACATAATGGATTAGAGCAAAGAGATGAAAAGTCATCTTTAAAATAAGGCAGGTCCCCAAGACAAGACTTGACTAAAAATTGACTGAAGGAAGGTAATAACATATTTTAGAATTAACAGCTCGTGTGAGTGGAGGGCGGGGAGGATTGGGTCAGCCTTAGGAAATGGAAAGGCAGACTGATTTCACAGTGGATCTCCACCACAAGCCCAGGAGACCAAAGCCTGGTCCATTTTGCTCAATGCAGCAGGTGCCTCTCTGTGTGGATGGGTGCATCCATTTTATCAAGTGCCATGACATCATCCCTTAACGTTATCCTGAATCGCCATGTCCTTCATTCTATGCCCACCATATCCCTTATATAAGATAAGGGATAGGGGGAACACAACCATTTGTCCCATGGATAGTTTAGTGTCTCAGTATAGATTAAGATAGGTTTTTTTTTTTTTTTTTGCATTGGTCTGTGAGTTTGATCCATGCTACTCTACTGTGCCTGTGAGAGATGATTCCATTCTCAATGTACCAACATATTGTTTCTATACCAAAAAACCCTCAGACTGTAATTAATTGACCTACATTATACTCCTTATGGGAATGGTGATGACCAGCCAGCCTTCCCTCATCCAACAGGTATCAGGCCTCACTTGCCTGAAACATGCAATGTATAGGAATGAGGCTTTCTCATATGCCTGTGGTTCTTATTCAAGGTCTCTTCTGTCCCACCACACTCTCCCAGTCCCTGTTCCCATATCAGTTAATCCAGCCCTCTTTATCATCAAAAACAGGTTGAACATTTATGCCAGGAGGCAGGAAACTCAAATTCTAGTTACAATCCTGATATTTTCCATGTGACCTTGGAAAATCACATAACCTTAATCATTTTGTCTGCAAAAATGGAAATTAATAAAGACCACCTGTACATAAAGTCATGGACCTGGATCAGAGACTCTTAAAGTCTCTTCCAGTTACAGGGTCTGTTCCTTTACCTGCTTACTTTCTTTTGTGAATTATAAATTCTGTGGATTTTCCCCAAAGGCTAATATAAACATATCTGTACTTACATAGTACACAAGAGAAGTGGTATAATTTTCCCACACACTTTAAAAACAAATCTCATAAATTCAGAGTTCATAACACTCCATAAGGTAAATGGGAAACGATTTACTGCAAAATAGTACATACCTGCAACAAAGTGTGTAAGTGGAGACATTGTTTTGAGAGTTATGTGCTTGACAAATTGTCAGCTCCTTATGATCTGAAACCAAAATCCTTGCATTTCTTACTCCCCCAGCCCATATTCATCACCCTCTCCTTTACCTTCCCCTGCTATTTCATTGTGTGAGGCTTGCCTAGTCCCCTGAGAAATACCTGGAGGAAAAGTACTCTAAAAATGAAAATAGATGTATTTCTACCACACGAAGTTCTCAATCTGGACCACAGCTTCACTCTTCAAGAAAAAGAACCTTCCATGAGGGAAGAATTATCAGTATGTCAACCAAATGAAGATATTTCTGAAACGTGATAATAAAGTTCAAAGGATAAAACCAAAAAAGAAAGAAAAAGAGCTTCCTACAACAGCACTGCAAGACTATCACACATGCAACTAACAACAAGGACAGCATGTACTAGGTGCCAGACATTGTGCTAACACTGTTAATCCTCACTACAATCTAACAAGGTTGATAATACTGTTATCAATTTTTTTTTTTTAACAGAGAAAGAGTCTAAGGCACAGAAAGCTTCCACTGCACAGCAGATGAGTGGTTGAAGCATGACTTTAGACCAGGCAGTCTGATTTCAGAACCCACATTCTTCACACAAAGCTCTACTGCCTCCTGGTGTTTATTAACAGTCCTTGGACCACAAGCATTAGAATCCCCAGTGATGTTGGTTAAATGCAGTTCATTGGGCCATCCCATGTGGGCTGATTCAGAATCCTGCTGTAAATAGGCAGTTTGCAACATGGCTCACCAGGGAGAAGACAGAGACAAGGTCCTCAGCAAAGCAATATGTACTTTAATTAAAAGCATTCAAAAGTCATGAAATTATTTTTTAATGAAGCAATTAATTTTTAAGTGTGCAGATAACCTAAAAAAAGAAAATGACATTTCAAAATAGCAAGTCAAATGGCATTTGTATAATCACTTCAGAACAGCCTTCCAAAAATAAAATGAAAGCAAATTCTGTGGTCTGTAAATTTTTTCAAGTCAGGTAATTCACCCTATGTAGTGTACAATTTATGAGTTTTGACAAATGCATAAAACTGTGTAACCACCGCGACAATTAAAATACAGAGTATTACCATTACCTAAAAAAAATCCCTGTGTCCCCATACAGACTGAAAGTGAGGGGATGGAAAAAGATATTCCATGCAAATGGAAATCAAAAGAAAGCTGGAGTAGCAATACTCATATCAGATAAAATAGACTTTAAAATAAAGAATGTTGGGGCTTCCCTGGTGGCGCAGTGGTTGAGAGTCCGCCTGCCAATGCAGGGGACATGGGTTCTTGCCCCGGTCCAGGAAGATCCCACATGCTGCAGAGCGGCTGGGCCCCTGAGCCATGGCTGCTGAGCCTGCGCATCCGGAGCCTGTGCTCCGGAACGGGAGAGGCCACAACAGTGAGAGGCCTGCATACCGCAAAAAAAAATAAAGAAAGAAAGAAAGTTACAAGAGACAAGGAAAGACACTACATAGTGATCAAGGGATCAATCCAAGAAGAAGATATAACAATTATAAATATATATGCACCCAACATAGGAGCACCTCAATACATAAGGCAAATGCTAACAGCTATAAAAAAGGAAATTGACAGTAATGCAATAATAGTGGGGAACTTTAACACCTCTTTTACACCAATGGACAGACCATCCAGACAGAAAATTAATAAGGAAGCACAAGCTTTAAATGACACAACAGACCAGATACATTTAATTGATATTTATAGGACATTCCATCCAAAAACAGCAGATTACACTTTCTTCTCAAGTGCACACGGAACATTCTCCAGGATAGATCACATCTTGGGTCACAAATCCAGCCTCAATAAATTTACAAAAATTGAAATCATATCAAGCATCTTTTCCAACCACAACACTATGAGATTAGAAACCAATTACAGGGAAAAAAACGTAAAAAACACAAATACATGGAGGCTAAACAATACATTACTAAATAACCAAGAGATCACTGAAAAAAATCAAAGAGGAAATCAAAAAATACCTAGAGACAAATGACAACAAAAACACCACAATCCAAAACCTATGGGATGCAGCAAAAGCAGTTCTAAGAGGGAAGTTTATAGCAATACAATCCTACCTTAAGACACAAGAAAAATCCCAAATAAACAACCTAAACTTACACCTAAAGGAATTAGAGAAAGAAGAACAAACAAGACCCAAAGTTAGTAGAAGGAAAGAAATCATAAAGATCAGAGCAGAAGTAAATGAAATAGAAACAAAGGAAACAATAGCAAAGATCAATAAAACTAAAAGGTGGTTCTTTGAGAAGATAAACAAAATTGATAACCTTTAGCCAGATTCATCAAGAAAAAGAGGGAGAGGACTCAATAAAATTAGAAATGAAAAAGGAGAAGTTACAACGGACACCGCAGAAATACAAAGCATCCTAAGAGACTACTACAAGCAATGCTATGCCAATAAAATGGACAACCTGGAAGAAAGGGACAAATTCTTAGAAAGATGTAACCTTCCAAGACTGAACCAGGAAGAAATAGAAAATATGAACAGACCAATCACAAGTAACGAAATTGAAACTGTGATTAAAAATCTTCCAACAAACAAAAGTCCAGGACCAGATGGCTTCACAGGTGAAGTCTATCAAATATTTAGAGAAGAGCTAACAGCCATCCTTCTCAAACTCTTCCAAACAAATGCAGAGGAAGGAACACTCCCAAACTCATTCTATGAGGCCACCATCACCCTGATTCCAAAACCAGACAGAGATAATACAAAAAAAGAAAATTACAGACCAATATCACTGATGAATATAGATGCAAAAATCCTCAACAAAATACTAGCAAACAGAATCCAACAGCACATTAAAAGGATCATACACCATGAGCAAGTGGGATTTATCCCAGGGATGCAAGGATTCATCGATATATGCAAATCAATCAATGTGATACACGATATTAACAATTTAACAAATAAAAACCATATGACCATCTCAGTAGATGCAGAAAAAGCTTCTGACAAAATTCAACACCAATTTATGATGAAAACTCTCCAGAAAGTGGGCATAGAGGGAACCTACCTCAACATAATAAAGGCCATATGCAACAAACCCACAGTGAACATCATTCTCAATGGTGAAAAACTGAAAGCATTTCCACTAAGATCAGGAACAAGACAAGGATGTCCATCCACTCTCGCCACTCTTATTCAACATAGTTTTGGAAGTCCTAACCATGGCAATCAGAGAAGAAAAAGAAATAAAAGGAATACAAGTTGGAAAAGAAGAAGTAAAACTGTCACTGTTTACAGATGACATAATACTATACATAGATAATCCTAAAGATGCCACCAGAAAACTACTACAGCTAATCAATGAATCTGGTAAAGTTGCAGGATACAAAATTAATGCACAGAAATCTCTTGCATTCCTATACACTAGCAACAAAAGAACAGAAGGAGAAATTAAGGAAACAATCCCATTCACCACTGCAACAAAAAGTATAAAATACCTAGGAATAAACCTATCTAAGGAGGTAAAAGACCTGTACTCAGAAAACTATAAGACACTGTTGACAGAAATCAAAGATGACACAAACAGATGGAGAAATATACCATGTTCGTGGATTGAAGAATCAGTATTGTGAAAATGACTATACTACCCAAAGCAATCTACAGATTCAATGCAATCCCTATCAAATTACCAATGGTATTTTTTACAGAACTAGAACAAAAAAATCTTAAAATTTGTATGGAGACACAAAAGACCCCAAATAGTGAAACCAATCTTGAGAGGAGAAAACAGAGCTGGAAGAATCAGACGCCCTGACTTCAGGCTATACTACAAAGCTACAGTAATCAAGACAATAGGGTACTGGCACAAAAACAGTAATATAGATCAATGGAACAGAAGGAAAGCCCAGAGATAAACCCATGCACCTATGGTCCACTAATCTATGACAAAGGAGACAAGGATATACAATGGAGAAAAGACACCCTTTTCAATAAGTGGTGCTGGGAAAACTGGACAGCTACATGTAAAAGAATGAAATTAGAACACTCCCTAATACCATACACAAAAATAAACTCAAAATGGATTAAAGACCTAAATGTAAGACCAGACACTATAAAACTCTTAGAGGAAAACATAGGAAGAACACCCTTTGACATAAGTCACAGCAAGATCTTTTTGACGCACCTCCTAGAGTAATGGAAATAAAAACCAAAATAAATAAATGGGACCTAATAAAACTTAAAAGCTTTTGCACAGCAAAGGAAACTATAAACAAGATGAAAAGACAACCCTCAGATTGGGAGAAAATATTTACAAACGAATCAAAGGACAAAGGAGTAATCTCCAAAATATGTAAACATCTCATGCAGCTCAATATTAAAAAGACAAGCAACACAATCAAAAAATGGGCAGAAGACCTAAATAGACATTTCTCCAAAGAAAACATACAGATGGCCAAAAGGCACATGAAAAGTTGCTCAACATCACTAATTAGTAGAGAAATGCAAATCAAAACTACAATGAGGTATCACCTCACAATGGTCAGAATGCCCATCATCAAAAAAATCTACAAACAATAAATGCTGGAGAGGGTGTGGAGAAAAGGGAACCCTCTTGCACTGTTGGTGGGAATGTAAATTGATACAGCCACTATGGAGAACAGTATGGAGGTTCCTTAAAAAACTAAAAATAGAATTGCCATATGACCCAGCAATCCCACGACTGGGCATATACCCCGAGAAAAACATAATTCAGAAAAACACATGCAGCCCAATGTTCATTGCAACAGTATTTACAACAGCCAGGTCATGGAAGCAACCTAAATGCCCATCAACATACAAATGGATAAAGAAGATGTGGTACATATATAGAGGTGTGATGAACAAGTAAAAATCGTATATATTTTGGGTTGTACAATGTGATTTTTAAAGGTATACAATGAGATGATTTAATATACACATACATTGTGAAATATTTACCATAATCAAGTTAAATAACACATCCGTCACCTCACATTGTTACCAATACAGTATTATTAACTACAGTCACCATGCTGTACATTAGATCCCCAGAACTTATTCATCTTATAATTGAAAGTTTGTACCCAGCCCTTCCCACCCCTATCCACTGGCAACCACTGTTCCAACCTCTGGTTCTAAATGCCCATCAACATACAAATGGATAAAGAAGATGTGGTACATATACAGAATGGAATATTACTCAGCCATAAAAAGGAATGAAATTGGGTCATTTGTAGAAACATGGATGGACCTAGAGACTGTCATACAGAGTGAGGTAGGTCAGAAAGAGAAAACCAAATATCATATATTAATGCATATATGTGGAATCTAGAAAAATGGTACCGATGAACTGGTTTGCAAGGCGGAAATAGAGACACAGATGTAGAGAACAAACGTATGGACACAAAGCAGGGAAAGCAGGGTGGGTGTGGTGGTGGTGGGATGAATTGGGAGATTGGGATTGACATGTATACACTAATATGTATAAAATAGATAACTAATAAGAACCTGCTGTATAAAAATAAATTAATTAATTTAATTAAATTTTAAAAAACAATCCCTGTGTCCCTTTGTAGTCAACCCATCTCCCCAACCTTCAGGCCCTGGCAACCACTAATGTGTTTGCTGCCCTGATAGTTTTGCCTTTTCCAGAATATCAGATAAATGGAATCATACAGTAGATAACCTTTGTCTGGCTTCTTCCACTTAGCATAATGCATTTGACATTCATTCATGCTGTTGTTGGTATTAGTAGTATCTTTTTTATTGACGTGTAGCATCCCACAGTGTAGATGTACCACACTTTGCTCACCAGTTAACAAACCGAAGGACATTTGAGTTGTTTCCAGTTGGGGGAGGGGTAATTATGAATAAAGCCACAATCAAATGCGTACATATTTGGGGTGAACATAGTTTTTGTTTCTCCTGGGCAAACAGCTAGCAGTGGGAATTCTGCATTGTATGTCAAGGGTATATTTAACTTTATAGGAAGCTGCTAAAACTGTTTTCCAAAGCAGCTGTACCATTTTAATTCTTACCAGAAAGGCATAAGAGTTCTGGGTGTTCCACAACCCTGTCAGCATGTGTAGAGCATTATTCGCTTTTTTACAAAAATTCTATTAATTGGCGGGTTTTTTTGGCCACACCACACAGCTTGCACGATCCTAGTTCCTTGGAACCCCGGGCCCACAGCAATGAAAGGGCGGCGTCCTAACCACTGGACTGCCAGGGAATTCCTGTATTATTAGGTTTTATTTTAGCCATTCTAATGGTTATGTAGTGATATCTCATTGTTGTTGTTTTTTTTAAGATTTATTTTTTCTTTATTTTCTTTATTTTTGGCTGCCTCGGGTCTTAGTTGCAGCACACGGGATCTTCGTTGTGGTGCACGGGCTTCTCTCTAGTTGTGGCGTGTGGGTTTTCTCTCTCTAGTTGTGGCACGCAGGCTCCAGGGCACGTAGGTTCTGTAGTTTGTGGTAGGCGGGCTCTCTAGTTGAGACGCATGAGCTCAGTAGTTGTGGCGCGTGGGCTTAGTTGCCCCGCGGCATGTGGGATCTTAGTTCCCTGACCAGGGATCAAACCCGCGTCCCCTGAATTGGAAGGCGGATTCTTTACCACTGGACCACCAGGGAAGTCCCTATCTCACTGGTGTTTTGTTTTGTTTTGTTTTTTTTAAGTACGCGGGCCTCTCAGTGTTGTGGCCTCTCCCATTGCGGAGCACAGGCTCCGGACGTGCAGGCTCAGCGGCCATGGCTCACGGGCCCAGCCGCTCCACGGCATGTGGGATCTTTCCGGACCGGGTCACTAACCCGCGTCACCTGCATCGGCAGGTGGACTCTCAACCACTGCGCCACCAGGGAAGCCCTCTCACTGGTTTTTAATTTGGATTTTCCTAATGACCAAAAATGTTAAACATCTTTTCATGTACTTTTATACCATCTGTATGTCTTCTTTGGTGGAATGTCCAAGTATTCATCCATTTCTTTTATTAGGTTGCTTGTTATCTTTTCATTAGTTGTGAGAGTTCTTTATTATTCTACCTGCAAGTCCTTTATCAAAGTTGAATTTTGCAAATAGTTTTTTCCCAGTCTGTGGCCTTACCTTTTCATTTTCTTAACAGTGTCTTCCAATGATAAGAAGTTTTAATTTTTTCCAGATTTGTTGAGGTGTGATGAACAAGTAAAAATCGTATATATTTTGGGTTGTACAATGTGATTTTTAAAGGTATACAATGAGATGATTTAATATACACATACATTGTGAAATATTTACCATAATCAAGTTAAATAACACATCCGTCACCTCACATTGTTACCAATACAGTATTATTAACTACAGTCACCATGCTGTACATTAGATCCCCAGAACTTATTCATCTTATAATTGAAAGTTTGTACCCAACCCTCCCCACCCCTATCCACTGGCAACCACTGTTCCAACCTCTGGTTCTATGAGTTCAACTTTTTTAGATTCCACATACAGTTGAGATCATAGAGTGTTTGTCTTTCCGTTTCTGGCTTACTTTACTTAGTATAATGTCCTCCAGGCTCATCTGTGTTGTTACAAATGGCAGGATTTCCTTCTTCTTTATAGCTGAATAATATTCCTGTGTGTGTGTGTGCATACATGTAAAATCCCATTTACTTTTTTCTTCTCATTTTATTGTGATATAATTGACATACAGCATGGTATAAGTTTAAGGTATACAGCATAATGATTTGACTTACATATATCATGAAATCATGACCACAGTAAGTTTAGTGAACATCCATCACCTCGTATAGACACAAAATTAAAGAAATGGAAAAAATTTTTCCTTGTGATGAGAACTCTTACGGTTTACTCTCAACTTTCATGTATAATGTACAGGAGTGTTAGGTTTATCATGTTATACATGACATCCCTTGTATTTATCTTACAACTAGAAGTCTGTACGTTTTGACCACCTTCATCCAATTCCTCTTCCCCCCACACCCCACCTCTGATAACCACAAATTTGATCACATTTTCCCTGAGGTTGTTGTTTTTGAAGTATACTTGATATACAACACTATGTTAGTTCCTGGTACACAACATAGTGATTCGATATTTCTGTACATTTCAAAATGATCACCATGATAAGTCTAGTTACCATCTGTCACTATACAAAGATGTTACATAATTATTGACTCACATTCCAAATACTACATTTCCCACTCATGACTCATTTTGTAACTGAAAGTTTATACCTTTTAATCTCTTTCACCTACTTCTCTCCTCTCCCACCCCCACAAACTGTGTGTTCTCTGTATCTATGACTCTGTTTTTGTTTAGTTATGTTTGTTTACTTGTTTATTTTAGATTCCACATCTAAGTTAAGTCATGCAATATTTGTCTTTCTCTGTCTGACTTATTTCACTTAGCCTAATACCATCTAGGTCCATTCATGTTGGCACAAATGGCAAGATTTCATTCTTTCTATGGCTGATTAATATTCCATTAGACACACACACATACACACGCACACACCACATCTTCTTTATCCATTCATCTATTTATGGGCTCTTAGGGTGCTTCCATATCATAGCTATTGTAAATAATGCTGCAATGAACATAGGGGTGCATATATCTTTTCTAATTCGTGTTTTAGTTTTCTTTAGATAAATATCCAGGAGTGAACTTGCTGGATCGTATGGTAGTTCATTTTTAATTTTTTGAGGAATCTCCATACCATTTTCCATAGTGGCTGCACCAGTTTACATTCCCTCTAACAGTGCACAAGTGTTCCCTTTTCTCCACATCCTTGCCAACACTTGTTATTTATCTTCCTTTTTTCTTGTCCCCAAACAAGATTCCAAGTGGAATGTACAAGGTGAAGGTGGCCCCAAAGCCATCTGGTCTGAAGAGCTAAGGTGGAGTTGACAGAGCAAGAGGACACCACAGCTGATGGGCCAAGGACACACCTTCCTCTGAAGAAATGCTCAGAACTTGTTTTGAACTAGAAACACCTGTGGAAAACTGGGCATGTAACTGAGGAGGACCCTATGAAGCCTGCCCAGAATAGAGCCCCCACCCATGTCCTCTGCCTGCCTTTTGTCTGCAGAAAAACTTTAGTCAAAGAATAAATTTAATCAGAGAAATGAGAAAAAAAATGAGAAACAGTCAAGCAAGGCAAAATAATAATACTTTAGCTATTAAACAAAGTCAAGGACCTTTAGTTCCTCCTCAAGGGCTGTAGATAATATTCTGAGTCACATCCTTGAGCTGTTGCAGATACTGAAACCCCCCGCCAGGTGGAAGAAGTTAACTGTATGCTGCCCACAAGCACATAGATCCCAGACCAGTTGGAACCAGAGGGTTGGTCATGCTGACTCTCGATGACCTCACCACCAACCAATCAGAAGAATGTGCACGAGTGGATCACACCCTGCTCCTTGAGCACTATAAGACTCCTCACTACCCCCTCCAGGGTGGGAAGCACAGTTTGGAAGGCATTAGCCCACTGTGGCCCCTTTGCCTGGCAAAGCAGTGAAGCTATTTTTTTTTTTTTGCTTCACGCAAAACTCTGTCTCCACGTTTCTATTCTGCACTGGTGAAAAGAGGCAGAGTTTCGGCAACAGATAGGGGGCTTGATGTGGGAGAAACATCTGGGAAGCTAAGGAAGGGAATATCTCATGGCCCAGTGTGCACTGGGACTCTCAGGAAGTATAAGGAGGTGGGGAGGTATAAACAGGCACATTTTAAGCATGAGGCTTTGTTTTCAAGGTTGCCTCATGGTCACAAGACAGCCATTGTACTCCAGCCATCACATCTGCTTCCATCAGGAAGGAGGGCCCAGACACAAGTAGCCAAACCTTTTAGGAGTTTGTACAAATGTTTCTACAAATAGGATTTCACTTGATCTTTGATCTGAGGGAGGCAGGAAAGCAAGGAAAGAGGTTCATAGGGGCTAAGGGACTTGACAAATGTCACACAACTAGTAAGGAACAGAATCAGGATTTGAACCTCAGCCTTAGTGAAGGCTACCTGCCATTCCTTACTCCAACTAGGGTGGCCCCCGGGGAGGAGAAGCTCACATAACTCTACTTCACCCACCGACCACACCCTGGGTTTGAGAGAGGCAGAGCTGGAGGTTTCCTGCCCCTGCAAGCCTTTGCCTGGACACCTTCTCTGTGCACTGCACTCGGCTGGTTGTGGTGGAGTCAAGACATACCCCCATCTTCGTGGAGTTGAGGTTCCAGTGGGTGATAAGACAAACACAGACCAATGCCTCCAAGCAGACTGTGGACCGGGTCAAGGGGAAGAGGTTGCAGAAGTCCAGGTGAAGTAGTTGGGAAAGGCCCTCAGAGAGTAGCATTTGAACTGGGGCTCAGAGGAAGAGCTGGTTTTTGATATAAAGGTGTAAAAGGAGGAGGAGGAAGGTGTGAGCATTCTGGGAAGAGCATGTAGTCCAGTATGGTTTTCATTTCTCACATCTACTCCATCGTCACTTCCTGTCTGTCCACTGCAAATCCAGGTCTGCCTTTATCTATCCCTGCCACACCCTCACCTAAGCCGCCAACACCTCTTGCCTGGATGATGGCAATATCTTCCTAACTGGTCTCCTGGCTGCCTCCTTTGTCTCCTTCCAGTTTGTCCCACATGCTGTTACAGGCTTCCAGCTTGAGTGACTAGGTCCAGTAGTATCACCAAATGAGACTGGGAATATGAGAGAAGAACAGATTTGGGGGTAAGGGGAAGTATTAGGTTTGGATGTCCAGTATGAAGCGATTGTGGGACATCCAGGAGAGGACTTCCTATAGGCAGCTAGGGGACTCACAGTCTATACCTTAGCTGGGAGCTACAGAGTTGGGTGTCTTCAACAGAGATGAAGTGATCAAGGCCACGAAAAAGAAGAGGGCGCACAGGATAGTCAGGACAGAACCTGAAGGCAGAGGGGACGGGGAGAAGACGAAAAAGACATCCACAGAGTAAAACATAAAGACAAGTTTTAATAAGAGGGCAGATCAACAGTGGATGTGGCTGAGAGGACACAAAATGACTGTCCCCTGGGCCTGCAGTTGGGATGTCTTGGGGTTTTGCCAAAGTGGGTTCAGTGGAGGTGGGGGCAGGGGCCAGATGCAGGGGCTTGTGAGGGAATACAGCAGAGAACATCAGGTACAAGTTGTCATCAAAGAGTAAAGAGGAAAGAGAAAGCAATAAATAGCTAAAAATCAGATTCACAGGGCCATTCTTAAGAGTCCATATGATGTAGTGTTTCTACATTATCAGTTACGTAATGTAGTTTCTTTTTTGTTTGTTTGTTTTGTTTTTTGGTTTTTTTTTTTTTGCGGTACACGGGCCTCTCACTGTTGCAGCCTCTCCCGTTGCAGAGCACAGGCTCCGGACGCGCAGGCTCAGTGGCCATGGCTCACGGGCCCAGCCACTCCGCGGCATGTGGGATCTTCCCGGACAGGGGCACAAACCCGTGTCGCCTGCATCGGCAGGCGGACTCTCAACCACTGCGCCACCAGGGAAGCCCGGTAATGTAGTTTCTTATCAGTTCCTACTCTTAAAAGGAAAAAACTAGAATGCACAAGGACACACAGACAAGGCTATTCACCACAGCACGGTTTTTGCTTATAAATTGGAAACATCCTAAATGATATTCAGTAGGAGAAGGGCCGAACCTCTATACATCATATGGCATTACATACAACAATTAAACAAGAAATGATTTATGCACCAAGATGAGACGTTCATTCAAAATACACGGGTAAGTGACAATGTGATAGTCATTATGCAAATAAGTTATAATCAATACTTTGTATGGATACATACTTACGTGGACGCATAGATGTATCGGGAAGTGTGTACCGTGAATGGATGATGGCAGATACCTCTGGGGAAGGAGAGTGGATATTGGTGGAAGTCAGAGAGGACTTTACAGCCTTATGAATGCATTCTTTAGAATGAAAAGTGTACACGAGTAAGCCTTCAAGGCCAGAAAATGATGGAAGAGGCAGAACACGTTTACTGGCCAAGAGAAAGGCACCAGTAACAGAGAAATTAAAGACGGGAGAGAGAAGCTCTAGGTGGGGATAAGATCTCAGAGATAGAAGGATGCATCTTCCTGGGTCCACGGATGGAGGGGAAACTCCTAGAGGCTCCAACAGGTAGAAAGGAGATAAGGGTAGGTGTAAAGTAAGGGAAGGGGACACAGACCCAGATCCCTCCAGATGGCTTCAATTTCTAACTAAGTAGGTGACTAAGTTGTCACTAAATATGATAAATATTTAGAGGCATGCAGGGGAAAAAAAAGGAGAGAAAGCTGGTTGGGAAGGAAGAGAACTAAAGAGCAGGGCTTGGGTTGGAATGAACCACTTACCCCATTAGCTACTTATAACACTGTTGGGGTGGATCTGCCCTGGGTGTGAGGACAGAAAGGTCAGGTGCGGGTAACACCAATCCAGGACCGGGTTTGGGTGCAGGTCCAGCACATGCAGAGTGTGTGAAAATGACGAGGTTCTGCTGGGGTAGGGAGAGACCAGGAAGAGAATCTGAGGGATAGGAGAGAAGATGGGATTCAAAAGCCTGGAGACAACATGACAACAGAGGAGGGCTAGGAAGGGGAGACTGATGCTTAAGGAGGAGCTGGGTTTAATTTCAGAGGCGGGGCAACAAGGACCTACTGCATAGCACAGGGAACTATACTCAACATTTTGTAATAACCTACAAGGGAGAAGAATCTGTAAAAGAGTAGATATATACGTAGGTACAACTGAATCACTGTGCTGTACACCTGAAACTTACACAACATTGTAAATCAACTATACTTCAATAAAAAAGAAAAGATAAATATTTTAGCTAAAAAAAAATTTCTTTCAGAGGTGGGCAGGTGGGGGAATAACCAACCAAGTCCAGAGTGGACATGGCACTGGGCGGGGCTGAAGCAGAGCACAAGAGGCAACGGTCAGAGTTGAGGTCAAGAAGGCTAAGATGTTGACCCAGTCATCGCGTGGACATTAGTGAGCCTCCCAGGAGAGCAGGAAGGTGGGGGAAGGCAGGCCCGAGCCAGGTGCCACCCCAGTGAAGGGAAAGGAACTGATGCGCGTATAAGCCAGTGCTTTGAAGAAGGGTGAGTGCTGACTTTCCGGTAGAAAAGGAACATCTTGGTGACATTGGGCTCTGAGGAAGGGAAGGCCCGGCCCTCCTGGCCTGGAGCATGTGAGGTCTGAGCATGAGCTGCTGTGACCTGGGGCTGCCGGGGAAGCAGAGGTTAAAGAGGCAGCGATGAGGAAAGCTCTCTCTCCACCCTAGGGAGAGTTTAAATGCTGGTGCCCGACCACCCACCACGGCTCCCCCCAAGAGAGGGATTTAGTTTGTCTAAGGTAGAACCTGGATATGGGTGATTTTTAACTTGTGATAATTTGAGACTTCCATAAAATTTGCAAGAATAGTACAAAGAATTCCCCTACACCCTTCTCTCAGATTCCTTAAGAGTTAACATCCAAATCACTCTTCATTACTTTACTATCTCCACACACATTTTCCCCAAAGTGTCTGCATTTAAGTGGACAGGAATGCCTCAAACCTCCCGGGCCATGCGCTTAATGCTTCCGGGATCAAGAAGCACTGCTTAGTAGAGGAACCCGGAGGGAACAGTATAAAATGGCAAGGAGGTGAAGGTAAAGAAATGTTACAGAAATGAAGGTGGGGTGCCCCCTCACTCAGGCCCAGGGTCTGAGGGCAACATGGACGAGCGCCTGGCTGGCACTGCAGGTCTGCAATGACTTCCTGTAGAATGACCACGGGCATCTGAGCCTGGGCCTCTCCTGGTCCACCACTGCTGTCACTGTCCATCAATGCCTGGCACTTTCCATCACCTCCCCTGGGTACAGGGGGTTGGGGTCCTGGGTCAGCCAGATCTCTAAGTCAGTGTGGCGGAGCCATACTTGTCCTGTGACATTGAAGAGCATGGAGCCCTGGGCATCCCGGAACACTGGGTTGCCACTGTGCAGTAATGGCATGGGGGAACAGTCATTGTGCGCATGTGGGCCAACAGGACCCTCTCATTTTCCTGCCAGATGTAAGTCTGTGGCCCAATCTCCACACAGGACACATTGCTGTTCTGGTCCAGCACATCATGGATGTAGTGGTATGGCTGGATGTGGATGATGGTCTCTTCAGTTGCCACGGTAACTCATCCAGAAGTGTGGCTGGCTGCAACAGACTCATCAGATCAGGAAACTCCTTCACCCAGCCCTAGGGATCAGTTCCTGGCAGGGCAAGGCCTATTTGTTGTCTTTTTTGATAATAGCCATTCAAAAAGGTGTGAGGTGATATGTGAGGTGGTTTTGATTCACATTTCCCTGATGATTAGTGATGTTGAGCCTCTCTTCATGTGCCTGTTGGCCATCTGTGTGTCTTTGAAAAAATGTCCATTCAGTTCCTCGGCCTATTTTTTAACTGGGTTGTTTGTTTTTTTGACATTGAGTTGTGTGAGTTCTTTGTATATTTTAGATATTAGCCCCTTATTGGATATATCATTTGCAAGTATTTTCTCCCATTCAGTAGGTAGCCTTTTCATTTGTTGATAGCTTCCTTCACTGTGCAAAAGCTTTTTAGTTTGTTGTAGTCCCAATTGCTTATTTTTGCTTTTGTTTCCCTTGCCTAGGGAAAGAAAACAAAATATATATAAATATAATAGTTATATATATTATATATATAAATCTATAATAGTTATATATATATTGCTATATATATTACAGCAATATATATCCAAAAATATATATTGCTAAGACTGATGTCAAAGAGCCTTCTGCCTATGTTTTCTTCTGGAATTTTTATGGTTTCAGGTCTTACATTTAAGTCTTTAATCCAATTTGAGTTTATACTTGCATCTGGTGTGAGAAAGTAGTCCAGTTTGAGTCTTTTGCATGTAGCTGCCTGGTTTTTCCCAACACCGTTTATTGAAGAGGCGTTTTTTCCCCCATTGTATATTCTTTACACCTTTGTCAAAGATTAATTGCCCATATAAGTGTGGTTCATTTCTGGGCTCTCTATTCCATTCCATTGATCTATGTGTCTGCTTCTGTGCCAGTACCATACTGTTTGATTACTGTAACTTTGTAGTATAGTCTGAAGTCAGGGAGCATGATACCTCCACTTTTGTTCTTCTTTCTTAAGATTGTTTTGACTATTGGGGTCTTTTGTGTTTCCATAAATATTTTAGAATTATTTGTTCTAATTCTGTGAAAAATACCATTGGTATTTTGATAGGGATTGCATTGAACTGTAAATTGCCTTGGGTAGTATGATCACTTTAACAATATTAATTCTTCTAATCTATGAGCAGGGTATATCTTTCCATCTGTTTGTGTCATCTTTAATTTCTTTCATCAGTGTTTTATAGTTTTCCTAGTATAGTTTTACTCCTTAGATTTATTCCTAGGTGTTTTATTCTTTTTGATGCAATGGTAAATGGGATTGTTTTCTCAATTTCTCTTTCTGATAGCTCATTGCTAGTATATAGAAACTCAACATATTTTTGTATATTAATTTTGTATCCTGCAACTTTACCAAATTCATTGATAAGTTTTAGCAATTTTTTGGTGGAGTCTTTAGGATTTTCTATGTATAGTATCACGTCATCTATAGTGACAGTTTTACTTCTTCCTTTACAATTTGGATTCCTTTTATTTCTTTTTCTTACCTGATTGCTGTGGCCAGGACTTCCAATACTATGTTGAATAAAAGTGGTGGGAGTGGACATCTTTGTCTTGTTCCTGATATTAGAGGAAATGAAGATAATTTCAGCTTTTCACTGTTGAGTATGATGTTAGCTCTGGACTTTTCATTTATGACCTTTATTATGTTGAGGTATGTTCCCTCTATACCTGCTTTGTTGAGAGTTTTGATCATAAATGGATGTTGAATTTTGTCAAAAAGCATTCTCTGCTTCTACTGAGGTAATCATATGATTTTTATTCTTCAATTTGTTAATGTGGTGTATCACATTGATTTGCAGATATTGAACTATCATTGCATTTCTGGGATAAATCCTACTTGATCATGGGTGTATTGCAGGAGTTACCAAAATATAACACAGAGATATGAAGTGAGCAAACGCTGTTGGGAAAATGATGCTAATAGACTTGCTTGACAGAGGGTTGTCACAGACCCTCAATTTGTAAAAACAGCAATATCTGTGAAATGCAATGAAGTGAAGCACAGTAGAATGAGGTGTGCCTGTAATTTCTATTGACCTACTTCAAGTTCACTGATTCTCTCCTCACGGGACACTCTGCACATTACAGTTTGCACAAAACCACACTTCTTCACAATCTTTAGCTTCCCTTTCAAGATTCAGTGTGAATTTATGATAAACAGACCTCACTGGAAGATGATGCAGTCAATATCTCCATCCCTGGCCTTCCCCATCTCCAGGACCTGATAGAACCTCGCTGACTTCAGGGAAAGCAAAAAGAAAACAAATTCAGGAACTATACCATTTTGCACTCTCTTACTTCAATATCCTGGCTTGAATCAGAGAACTCAGAATATGAATCAGGTCTACTCCACCTACACTCCTTACACTTCTTATTGAACATGCTTACCCCCAACCAAGTAGCAGAGACACAGAGTACGCTTGTGAAGTATACCCAGTGGTAAGCTGGCTGGTGAGAGCCATTGCTAAGTTTTCAGGAACTTCTCAAACTGGTTTTTAAACATGGCCATTATGTTAAAATTTTATATTCCATATATAAAATTTATATATATATATAATCAAATAAATTATATTAAAAACAAAGGTGATAAATACTCAAGACATTACTTTCTAACTACTTTACTACATTTTACTATTTTTATTCTTTAATGTTATTAATGTCTATTCTACCTGTATGGTGATATGACATGTGTATATGGAGTTACGATTATTTATTTCATCTTCCAATTTTATAATGGTATGCTACTGAGCACTTCTTCCCAAATCTGTGTTCCCTGATATCACATTTGTAGCTTGAAATTAGCCATGTTGGATGTATTTACACCATGGAAATCAGTATAAATTGCTGCTTTGTTTTGTTGATTGTCTAGTCCAGGGGTTAGCAAATTTTTTCAGTAAAGAGCCATATAATATTTTAGGCTTTGTAAACCACATGCAGTTTTTGTTGCATAGTTTTGTTTGTGTTATAAGCCTTTAAAAAATGTAAAAATTATGCTTAGATCTCATACTGTACAAAAACAGGCCACAGGTTGGATTTAGCCCAGCAGTGATAGTTTGCTAACCCATGGACTAGACTCAAGAAAGTAATAAAATGTTAATAATGCAGATTAAACTCAAAACTTTCATGTCTATAGCTGTTACACTGTGAAAAACACAAGAAATTCAGAACATATTCTTTCCAGTATTCAAAACCTATCATTCAATTAATCAAAGAGGTTGCTCACATCATGGCTGACTGAGTGCCGTTCTGAAGTGTGTCTTCATTGTGTCCGTTTTGTCTTACTCGTTAACATAAATGAAAATATAAAACAATATTTAGGTTGGAACTACACTGCTTGGTCGTGACATGAGTGACTTCTTTGTGGAACTGAACAGCAGTCAAGCATTCATTCATAGTCTTGATTTCATGGCTATTGTTGCCAATTATAAACACTTCTATGGCAATATGGAATTTGTAAGAAATAGCAAGTCATGGGACTTCCCTGGCGGTGCAGTGGTTAAGACTCAGCGCTTCCACTGCAGGGGTGCGAGTTCAGTCCCTGGTCGGGGAACTGAGATCCCACATGCCACAGCCAAAAAAAAAAAAGAAAAAGAAATAGCAAGTCACACTGAAATTATAGGTAAACGGAATTTCAAAAAAAAAAGGAGGTATATTTTATTATGATTTGTAAGTCATATGCTATGCACCTTTCTTATCAGTAAAATTTATAATAAAATTACACATGTATATATGCATACTTTTTTTTTCAGAGAGCCAATCGTTAAGTATTTCTATCACACCAGTGTGTACCAGTGTCTCATGCTGGGCCACTTATCACTCCTGGGTAAGAGAATCTGGACAAGCACACAGAGTCTGAGTCAGATGAAGGTGGGCGACTGAACTGAAAGGTCTGGTTCTTAGCCAGTTGAGCGAGCGAGAGAGAGAGAGAGAGAGAGAGAGAGAGAGAGAGAATGAGAGAGAAAACAATGAAGGTGACAGAAACAGAGAAAGCTGCCTCAGCCACCCTGCCCCTCCCACTCTAGTCCTATTTCCAGTCCCTGATGCCTAGGAATTTGCCTACTGCATCCTTACAAGAAACCTCTCTTTATTTAAGAGAGCTGAAGATGAATTCCTGTTTCTTTACAACCAAGAGCTCTGCAACCAAGACAGTGAAGCACAGAAACCTGGACTATATGAGTCCTCTTATCGAGGTCCCTGAATTCCCAAGTCTGACAACCGTTAATCACAGGCAATGTACAGATGATGGTGATGAAGTATTACTTAATGAAAAGGGTAAAAAAAAGGATGTATCACTAATAAAATCAGTCAAAGAAGCAATATGAGGCTTTAAAAAAATAAAAGAAAGTGGCACACGCAGTCAGGGGGCCTCTGGGCAACACAAAGCAGCTCACATAGCAGTTCAAGGGTGAGGAGTGACAGGTTGTGTCCAGGCTATGAGACCTCTTGGAAACAGCACACTTAATTCATATTTAACTTCCTTATCATGGAGTCAAAAACCCCTAAGTTGTGCTGGATTTTTGTTTGTTTTCTAAACAAATTAGAGGTTATAAAGAACACTTTTACCCTCTGGCATAATGTAAACTCTATATGGACAAACAACTGAAGTTTCATTTGACTCCCATGATGGCTGATGTTGCCCTTAGAGAGCCCCTGTGTGGTCTGTCTTGTTCCTGATGGAGAATGGGCTCCAAACCAGAATCCGAATTCCTGCGATGCCCAGTAGGACCAGGCAAATCAAATTAAACATGGCGTCATGAAGATCTAAGATTGTACTGGGAGGAAAAAAAGATTTAAAGCACGTTTAGGGCTTCCCTTGAGAGTTCGCCTGCCGATGCAGGGGACACAGGTTCGTGCCCCGGTCCGGGAAGATCCCACATGCCGCGAAGCAGCTGGGCCCGTGAGCCATGGCCGCTGAGCCTGCGCGTCCGGAACCTGTGCTCCGCAACGGGAAAGGCCATAACAGTGAGAGGCCCGCGTACCACAAAACAAAAACAAAAACAAAAAAACACGTTTAGTTTCTCCAGTGGCTTCTTTTCTTATTAATTCAAAGCTATACAACAAAAAGTTTCAGAAAAGTTTTGGTATATATTGAACCCATTTAAAAGGTAACTGAAATTTTATCAAATAATTTTGATTCTTTCAAATAACTGAATAAGTCAGTAAACCCTACCTTCCTGTTGATTATACCAGAGGAGCTGACATGTAAACCCTTGATCACAATGCCTGGGGAGAAATGCCGAGGCCACAGCGAAGGACCACACACCAGGCACAGGAGGACAGAGGTGGAGGTGGGCTCAATGCATAGGCATATGCATCTATATACTCGTAACATTTTAGTCTTGAAATTACCATCCAATGGGTTTCAAACAAAGTGGCAGGAGCTGGGCATTCATTTTTATTACTAAACTTACTTCGATTCTACAAAATTTGAGGCTACAAGAGGAAACCAGAGTTAATAATAATATTCAGAAATGACACAACCTTATTTACTGCCAAGAACTTCAATTAAGCCCAAAGATGCCTATGGTTCTCCATTATATTTGATAGATCATATTTTTTCATTTAAATCATACACAGTAAAAGAGGCCTCCTAATCATCTGAGGGCTGGTTATCTAGTCTGCAGCTTCTTTTGGGTTACTTGGGCTATTTAAAACAGCACCTCGTTAATTCAGCCGATTGAGGAGATAAGTGGGAAGATCAAACTATATGATACAAGAAAAGGAGGCGGTTTGTTACATTTTCATACTAAAACCAGTTGCAATAACCAGAACCCATGTGTATTCACTCATCTAAAAAATAGGCACTGTGTGATGATTAACGCGCGAGGCACTGGGTTAAGGACTGGTTATCCAATGGTGGCCAAACTGACAGAATTCCTACTCTCACAGAGGCCACCTCCCAGTGCTGGAGATAGACCTTAATCAAGTAATCAGATCAGATCAGATAAATCAGATCGACTTACACATGACTACGTAAGAAGAAAAAGTGCTGAGGTGGAAAAAACAAAGCATTAGATAGGAGCGCATAACCAGAGCGTCTGGTCTACTCTTGGCAGGTGGAGCTCGGAGAAGACTCCTGCAGGGAAGTGGGATTCGAGCTGAGTCCTGAAGGATAAGTAGATGTTTACTAGAAGGCCTCTGCCTAGAATCATGGGCAGAACGTCCAACCATCACTACTTCCTCCTCTAAAGGCCACAGGTGGGAAAGTCCTTGGTGCTCTGGGTTGGATTGCATTTGCTTAGGTATGACCACCCCTTCCAACTACTGCTCCACAAAAGCACCCTTCACCTTGAGCCCTGCTCAATACAAGAATTGCTGATTATGACCAACCCAGGCTTTGCTCCCTTGTTGCTACTTTCTATGCTCTGAGACAACCACAAAGGCTTGGGTCATCAATTGGATTACCCAACACATACTGACTGTAGCCTCTAGAAATAACAGAGGAGCAAGAATGCTTTCAGGATCTGGTTACACTTCTGCTCCACCCAAACTATCTGTGGAAAACTTCATTTCTGGGTGCACATAGTGTTTTGTCTTCCTAGCATTCCTTCCCTTAAGAAAAATCCTGGCCGCAGCGGTGAGAGGCCCGCGTACCGCAAAAAAAAAAAAAAAAAAAAGAAAGAAAGAAAAATCCTCTGCCCTCTTCCACAGTAACCCTGTCTTACTTCTGAAGATGCAGTGGAGGCTGACTACCCTGCTCACACCCCCAAGGGCAGGCACACCCCCAGACCTGGTCAGAGGACTCCAGCCTCAGGCTACAACTACTGCCTCAGGAACGGACATGTGACGCACGCAAAGCCTTTCAAGGTCCACCTGTGAACTTTTGCTGTGCTACTGGGACAAATGTACATGTTTCCTCTAAGATCTGAGGCTGTTAGGCCCATGTAAACATGGAGTTATCTTGCTGCCATGTGGTAAAAGTTTACACTCAACACAGAGGGGAAAGTCAGAGATAAACAGGTTCCTGACATCCTCTGAGTACGAGCTACATAGATCCAGCTCTGCCTGACTTTTCAGTTTTATGAGCTGGTAAGTTCCTTTTTTATTTGAGCTAGCCTGTGTTGGGTTTCTGCCACTTGCAGCCGAAGTGGCCCGAATGGTGTAACTTTACCATTGGCACTCATGTCCATATTACCATAACTGGCTGCCTCTGACCACTATAGGGAAAGGATTCAGTGATTTCTAATTGGCCATTACTAACAAGGACACAGGAGGTTTGAAACAGCTGAGCACAGATTTCAAGAATGAGAAGACAAGGTCATGACTATACTTTTGAACTTGATGTTGTAGGTGTGCAGAAGCATGATGCTTCTCTCCCCACCTTTGACTGTTCACTGATTGGAACCACAAGACAGACCAGATGGGAGGACTGGACCAATAAAGGGTGCAAGATGCCAACAAGGTAAGGGAAACCCAAATCCCACTTTGCAGCAGCCTAAATCACACATTTCTTAAACACAATAAAAGAAAGGAAGCAGCCTAATCAAGACCTTTAAAGGAGAAAAAAACCATAGAGCCATGACCATGAGCTGCTAGTCAAGGAATTAGGACAGTATGTGCTCAAAGCCCAGTGTTTTATGAAAAGACTGGTTTCTGCTTGGCTAGGCACCTGTGTGCTTTTTATCTGAGTGTTTAACAGCAAGGAGCCCATTATCCTTCGGCATACTCTAGTTATAGCGGATTCCAATTTCAGAAACAACAAGAAATTGGATTCCAGCTGCCAGGGGTTCTCTCTGGGAGATTTTCTATCTCTAAGACAGAATTGTCTTTTTCTCTTTTTTTCATGGTGAGAGGAGGCATGCGGAACACCTGTGATTATCAGCAGAGGCAAAGCCTGATGTGAGCGTGCTGACAACACTACAGGGAGAAAGCCTTAGGCTGGAAGTTCAAGGGAAGGCAGGGGAATGAACGTTTAAATGATTAAGGCAGTTTGATATCACGTTGTGGTCTAACCCCCAATGCTTTCAGGCTGACACCGTTATTACCGAAGCTGCAACAATTTTCATTACCCTACTACTTCACTGAATCACTTGATGCTGTCCAAAAATTTCCTTGATCTTTCTGCTCCTTTCTTAAGATTTCCTCTTTCTTTTAAGATGTTACTCTAATCTGAGAGATATGCACATGATTTAGAGAATTTCTTTTCCTCTCTCACATTACATCCCCTCTACTGGGATGTGGATGAACCTAGTGACCAGTTGGCCTTTTATACTTTCAGAATGTCAATTTCATCCTTAACAACATTTTTATTTTTATTTTGCGGTACGCGGGCCTCTCACTGTTGTGGCCTCTCCCGTTGCGGAACACAGGCTCCGGACGCAGAGGCTCAGCAGCCATGGCTCACAGGCCCACCCGCTCCGTGGCATGTGGGATCTTCCTGGACCGGGGCACGAACCTGCATCCCCTGCATCGGCAGGCGGACTTTCAACCACTGCGCCACCAGGGAAGCCCCTTAACAACATTTTTAAATGAATCTCTGGTAGAAAAATAATACCTAAGCTCTGCTTATAATTTAGTTCACTCAATTATTTATTGCACACTTACTGTTTTAGATGCTTACAGTACAGAGTAAATAATTCAACAATGATCCTTACCCTCAACAAAGTTTACATTCTAGTGGAGGCAAAGAGACAATAAATATATTTAATTTTATCTTATAAGAAGAACCTCTGGGCTTCCCTGGTGGTGCAGTGGTTAAGAATCTGCCTGCCAATGCAGGGGACACAGGTTTGAGCCCTGGTCCAGGAAGATCCCACATGCCGCAAAGCAACTAAGCCCGTGCGCCACAACTACTGAGCCTGCGCTCTAGAGCCCAGGAGCCACAACTATTGAGCCCGTGTGCCACAACTACTGAAGCCGGCGCTCCTAGAGCCCGTGCTCTGCGACAAGAGAAACCACGACAATGAGAAGCCCACGCACCACAACAAAGAGTAGCCCCTGGCTTGCCGCAACTAGAGAAAGTCCATGCACAGCAATGAAGACGGAACACAGCCAAAAATAAATAAATAAATGAATGAATGAATGAATGAATGAATAAATAAATAAATGTAAAGAACCTCTGCTTATGGAAAAAATTTGCTCCCAATTTTCTCTCATACTGCTCTACTTTTGTTTTATTATTATTTTTTTTTTTTTGCGGTACACGGGCCTCTCACTGTTGTGGCCTCTCCCGTTGCGGAGCACGGGCTCTGGACGCGCAGGCTCAGCGGCATGTGGGATTTTCCTGGACTGGGGCACGAACCTGTGTCCCCTGCATCAGCAGACAGACGCTCAACCACTGCGCCACCAGGGAAGCCCATGCTCTACTTTTAAAAGAAAAATATCTACCTGCAGGTTATTACGTTCTGAAGTATTACTGTCTGGTATCTTTTCCCTCATTTTCTTAATTTAGCTTACTTACTTGTCTTAGCTTAGCTTTCCTTGCTAAACCATGTAAATTCAGCTCTGTAAGGTAAAGGGGGCCATATAAATCACTATCCTCTCACCTCCAATCCTATCATACTGGGGCTCTTCCACATCTCAACACTAAAGCAAAGTCTGCCTCCTTTCCACTCTCCTTTTTTGCTATCAAAATGAGCTCAGGGCTTCCCTGGTGGCGCAGTGGTTGAGAGTCCGCCTGCCGATGCAGGGGACACGGGTTCGTGCCCCGGTCCGGGAAGATCCCACATGCCGCGGAGCGGCTGGGCCCGTGAGCCATGGCCGCTGAGCCTGCGCGTCCGGAGCCTGTGCTCCGCAACGGGAGAGGCCACAACAGTGAGAGGCCCGTGAACCGCAAAAAAAAAAAATATATATATATATATATATATTTATATATATATAAATATATATATAATATATATAATAAATATATATAATTTATTTATTTATAATTTATTTATATTTATTTATTTATAAAATTTATTTATTTATAATAAATATATTTATTTATATATATAATATATATATATAAAAAATTAATAAAGTTGCTTCCTGATGGGATTGGAGTAATATGTTTACAGTCATTAGTACAAAAATAGACAAATTCTGTCAAAGAAGTTGCTGCCAAAATCGGTATCGGTGAGAACTGCAGAGAAAGAGGAACCCAGGATGGAAAAGGCCAAAGAGACCTAAATATGGTTTCTGTGGCCATACAGTCTCCTTTGAATTAGGGTCTGGGAAGCCTGAGTCCACATAAGCTGCTGCCGCCTCAAGAAGAAATTTCTCCTTTCTAGGGTCAGCCTGATGAGCCCCTTGTAAGAACAATGATGGCATAACACGTAGGGCAGCCTTCCTATGTGCCTTGCCCCGTTTGACACTTTTCTGTCATTGCTACTGATTTTCACAATAACCCTGAAGAAGACACTAAGCCTTAGCCAGGTTAATTAAATCACCCAGCATTCCACAGCTAGTAAGTATGGAGCTGAGATTTTAACCTAGATCTAAACTAAAAATCTCTGCAAGAAAAAAAAGGTATTTATAATATAAATTTATCAGAAGGAAAAAAACCCCTCATTTTCAAAGGAGAAGTTATATGCTCTCTTCAGAAATGAATTCAGAAACTCTCAAGGAAAGGCAATTGTCTACACCAAATATCAAGAACAAGAAGAGCTTGACAGATCACATGGCTGGCGTCAAAATCTAAGGATTGGGCTTCCCTGGTGGCGCAGTGGTTGAGAGTCCGCCTGCCGATGCGGGGGACACGGGCTCGTGCCCTGGTCCGGGAAGATCCCACATGCCGCGGAGTGGCTGGGCCCGTGAGCCATGGCCGCTGAGCCTGCGCATCCAGAGCCTGCGCATCCGGAGAGCGTGCGCGTCCGCAGCCTGTGCTCCACAACGGGAGAGGCCACAACAGTGAGAGGCCCGCGTACCGCAAAAAAAAAAAACAAGAACAAAATGTAAGGATTTAACTCCTGATATACCTGTTTTTCTTTGTCAGAGGCTGGGAGCTACTGTTAATGTTACCAACTATAAAGACTAAATGGAAAAAAGTAAGATCATAATATTTCTCCAAAAAAAAAAATCCCTAATGTTGATTATCTCCTTCTTTGGACATAATCTTGTCCTCAGGCGGTCCCTTTGCAATGAAACATTATGACCCTTATTTACAGAGGAAGAGAAGTGAGCTATAGGGAAGAAATCGACACAGCATTGATAATTCTGTGGCAAAACATAGGGTCTATATTATTGTGGTCCTATGAAATTCCAGATAGAATTTCCTACACCAAATTTCACATCACAGCTCCATTTCTGACACTATTAATAAACTGACTTAGCTTCAGGCAGAATATTTGGGGCCAAATATTCTTAATAATTTAGAATGCTACAAGTGCTCATGTTCATCATAGTTGGCAAAAGGACTTATTATAAGAATCTTGAATCAGGTATTAACTGATTATCCCAGTATTCATTCTAGCAACCCCAATGAATGTATATGCTTATATGTACACAGTTCATATACACAGCTGTAAGATTTTTTATTTGTTTTTAATCCTTCGTTCCCAAATAGGCAGTGATGGAGAAGGGGAAAGTCATGTCTCACCAAAGTACAAAATTTGAGGCTCTGAATATGTGGAGTGCTCTAACTGCTGACTATCTCTAGCTCTCCTAGGGATCCTATACTAGGACACATGAGCTGCTCAGAGGAGGGGATTTTTTTTTTTTTCCTTTTCAAGCCTCTATGCTTCATCAGTCGCCTCATAAAGCAAGAATATGTAAAACATTAATAAAGAAATTCACAATAAGCATTTCATAACTACAGCAGAATCAACAGTATGATATAGAATGGATACTTTGAAAGAGCAAAATCCACCAGCACCAAGTATAATACATAAGACTAGCTCGTTTCTAGTCTAGGTAACTTAATCTTTAACACTGAATAAAACCACTGATTTCATCCTAATATGAAACAGAAGTCATTAAAAAAAGCAGGAGAGATGCTTGCCTAAGGATTTCCAGGCTGTCGTTATAGTAAATCTCTATGGAAATTACTTGTTTTCAAAACACAGTTTTAAGATTGATTTTAATGATTAACTACATGTAGTTAAATACCAAGATTGTTTTCATTATTTAAAAGACAAAGGCCTGAGGTTATTTTTTGTCAATTATTCACCCTGAAGCAACTCACTTTGGATCTGCTTCTTCGCTGGAGTTAAAGACAGTATTGTTTACTCTGTTATTAAGAGAAAAGTCATCTCCTAAACTTCCGTTGCAAGTATAATTTGGAAAGTATCTATTGTGAGGCTTCCAGACAAAAGACAAGAAAAAGGAAGGCTGCATATACAGTATTTAACAACACACTTATATATATAGCAGATTGATCTAGAAGACTATTTTGTGTGTGTGTGATAGATTTTATTTAGGTTTCCTGCAAAGTCTTTACAGATGACACTGTAATTCAACAAATAAATTGGCAGACTTTGAACGTTGGGAAAATGTTATCTTTCTGTTGCAGAATGTGCAAGCAGCAGGGATTTGGCCAGGGCTAAAAGACAGTACTACCACGTCAGGGCGGCGCCAAGCCACCGAGGGTCAAGTCTGTGCTCCTCCTGCACTGTGTGCTCATCACAACCCCGGACTTGGCTCACTGCACTGGACTTTGCCGTCTGCCTCAACCACTAGCGCCACGTGAGCTCCCAAAGGCAAAAAGGCAGCATGTCTTATGACTGTTTTACCTCAGCTCCCAGCACAGTGCTCACACCCAGTAGGTACTCAACAAATGTTTGCTGATAAAAGCACGCAAGCATGCTTAATTGACCAAATGGACAGAGTAGCCCTTTATCTAAAATATACTAGAATTTCATCGTCATTGTTTGTTTTGTGTGAAAAGTATGGACTTTGTTGCATTTTTTTGATAGAAGCTACGTGTATAAACTAATTAGGTAATCAATTTCTAATATTACAACATGAAACGCCTTATCCCCTATAATTAGAAGAGATTACACGTTGGTTTTCTTGCCCAAGTACCTCCGTTATGAATCTCCATTAGCAGTAAGTTTAACAATTACATTTACAGGCTGCCGAATAGATCTATTAAACTTAGAAAAATAATCTACCCTGCAGAACGAACATTTCTCTAACTATATCAAGGAACCACAGACCATCTTTCAAAAATCACAGGGGGGAGAATAATACCCCTGAACCACACAGTTCTGTATATTGTAATAGTAAAATATTAATCAGATATTAGAAAACTCACTTGCAAGTATGAAATTTATTTCAAATAGACATTTTTGCTAAATTTGTCATACTGCTGACTATCAAAGCACTCTCTGATCATCAAACCATATCCTGCTAAGTATACAGTTAGCCTCTGGACTTCAGTCAGCCACTTTCAGACTGGCATTAGCTACGTGAGGCCACAAGATGCCAAACGTTAAATTATTAAAGATAAATGATACTTGAGTGCCCTGAATAAGTTTATGACTCTAAAAATGCTTACAGCAGCACGAGATGACACAGCCAACGTGTCTGGCTGTCGACATATCTATGCCTGAGTCAACAAGAATTAGTCTCCAGAGCCTCTTATTTCCAAGGAAGTAAATCTCCAGGCTCTCCGCGTCAGCTGCACACTAGAATAAGCTAGGGAACTTTTAAAAATAC
This sequence comes from Grampus griseus, assembly GCF_964374135.1. Taxonomy (NCBI): domain Eukaryota; kingdom Metazoa; phylum Chordata; class Mammalia; order Artiodactyla; family Delphinidae; genus Grampus; species Grampus griseus. The sequence continues at coordinate 21,250,363 of NC_139008.1, forward strand.
TGATGCCTGGATCTCACCCGAGAGATTCTGATTTAACTGGCCGAGGGTGTGGCCTGAATATCAGGACTTTTTCAAGCTCCAAGTGATTCCAATGTGCAACATGGTTGAGAACTATTACTTTAGAGCTTCTGTTTCTCAAAGAAAATTTGGAGGGGCACAAGCTAAGCACACCGTTTCTTCCTCCATTGCTCTCACATCTACCAGCAAATGAACTTTGAGTCAGTTCTACTCCAGAGTCTCTTCCTCTCCCCCTTCTGTCACCACGGTTTTCTTCTACAACATTGCTTGAGGCATTTAACGCTACTTGGATTTCGAGCAACTTCCCTAATGCAGGTGGAAAACGTTCACTTTGTGGATGGAGAAGCTAAGACTGAGAAAGAGTTTCTTAAAGTTCTACAGAAAAATGTCTTCCAGAACAGCCCACATTCACTTCTCTCACACATTCAACTCACTTTTCAACACACAGTTACCCAATTGTCAGTCATGCCTCCAAATCCAAGTATCACTAAATTCTAATGATTCTAATGCTCTAACCTCTCTTGTGTCAATCTCCTCTTGACCTTGCACGTTATATTGCTTTAGCTCAGGCGCCCACCAGCGTTTCTCATATAAAACCAGCTCTGGTCTTCAAACTGTTCTTTCTCTGTGAGTTGGCTAACCTCCCTTCAAACCATTCTCTACACTGCAGGGTGATGTATTCAAAGTTGAGTATGATATTATTATTACCCCTTGGTTTAACAACAATAATATTCCATTCCTTTCAGGATCAGATCCATACTTCTCAAACTCTGCTAAACCATGCACAGCTCCTCCAAGCATGTCACATGATCTCATGCCTCTCTGTACTTGCACAGACTCCTACTGCATTTTCACAATTCATCTGAGAGATCATTTCTTTGCTACCGGGTTTGAATTATATGCTCAGACAGTATATACTTCCATAGCATCCCACACTTACATCGATAACACCTAACACATAACACTATGATTTTCACTATAATTGACTGTGAGCTTATTCAGAGTTGGGACTGCATCTCTTGTCTCTTTGTTCTCTGGACTCAGCACAGGAGCTGGTATATAGTTAAGTGTTCAGTAAATATTTGTTGAATGAATGCCCCATCATTTCACATGTCCACGCTTTGCGATACTGTTCCTCTTCCCCAGGTACCTCCAATCTTCATTCATAGTATTAATGCCTCCACTGAAATGACTAAAGCATCTTTTCCTGTGTACAGCCTTCCTGCGCTTGGTTTCTGAGGCAGTGTCTATCATGCCCACCTTTCAGCCTCTGTTACATATTGCATATACTTCTAGTCATAGCACCTACCATTCTGTGCTGCAATTACCTGTCCTAATGTCTGTCACCCTTACTAGACTGCAGGCTCCTTACTGGCAGCAAACTATTTTATCTATCTTTGTATTCTGAGCACTTTTTCTACAGTAGGTGACTAGTAACTAGGCTTTAATTCTGCCCCCCGCACCCAAACCTTGTTTTATACCACTGCCAGCACACTCTAAAACAAAATTCAGGTTATGTCTTTCCCAAGTTTAAAAATCTTCAGTGGCGGGGTGGAGTCAAGATGGCAGAGTGGGAGGACGCGGAGTTCGGGTCTCCCCACAACTAGGGCGCCTACCAGATGCTGGTGGGGGACCTCGACACCCAAGGGGATGGGAGGAACCCCCGAGTGACCAGGTAGGATGTCGGGGGACAGAGGGTGTGGAGAAGTGGAGGCCGGATGGCACTGCCGCCCCTGAGGGGTGGCTGGAGGAGGGGAGGGGTTCCCACGCCTGGAGGAGCCCTCGGGGGTTTGGAGGATCAGCAGGGGAATGCGGCTAGGGTTTCCCCTGCCCAGTCAGGCCCCGGGAAGCCTGCTGGGGTACCAGGCCGGGTCCTCCGCCCTCCGGGGCTCCCTCTGGCCGCGTGGATCCTGGGGGTGTGCGAGGGAGGTGGGAGGAAGGGGAGGGGAGGGGAGGGAAGAAGAGGAGAGGCAAACTGGGAGGGGCCCTCGGGACCGGGGAGGGAATGCATTTCCCCTGCGCACACAGGCCCCAGGAAGCCTGCTGGGCTCCCAGGCCTGGTCCTCCAGCTTCTGGGGTCCCCTCTGGTGACATGGGTCCTAGGGGTGTAGGGGTAGGGGGAAGAAGAGGAGAGGCAGACAGGGAGGGACCCTCCAGGATCAGAGGATCATGGGGAATGCACCTAGGGTTTCCCCTGCCCACTTGGGTCTGGTGAGCCTGCTGGGGTCCCAGGCCTGGTCTTGCGCCCTCAGAGGCCCCATCCAGTCACATGGGTCCTAGGGGCGTGGGGCCGGGGGGGGGCAAGAAGAGTAGAGGCGAACGGGGAGGGACCCTCTGGGATCAGAGGATTGGAGGGGAAGCGTGGCTAGCGTTTCCCCCACCCACTTGGGCCCAGGGAGCCTGCCGAGGTCCTGGGCCTGATCATCCACACTCCAAGGCCAGAGGCACTCCTGAGCCCCTCCGGCCGTGCTGAGCCTAGACCCCACCTCTCCCTAAACCCCGCCCCTGCCTAAGCCCCGCCCCCCCACAGCCAAGGCCTCTGCCAGCCTTTTTTTTTCCTTTTTTGGTTCTGTTTTACCTTCCAGTTGTTGTTTCATCTATATTTTTATTTTTTCTAACATATCTGTTAGTTTTCTAATCTTATTTTATTTTTTACCTTTTGTTCTTGCTCTGCTCCTTTTTTTTCTTTTCTTTTCTTTCTTTTTGGCCACCCCACGTGGCTTGCGAGATCTTGGTTCATGGGCCGGGGGTCAGGCCTGAGCTCCTGTGGTGGGAGCTCCAAGTCCAAACAACTGGACTAAGGGAGAACCTCAGACCCCAGGGAATATTAATCAGAGTGAGGTCTCCCGGACATCCTCATCTCAGCACCAGGACCCAGCTCTACCCAACAGCCTACAAACTCCAGTGCTGGAAGCCTCAGGCCAAACAACCACTAAGACAGTAACACAGTCCCACGCATCAAAAAAAAAAGAAAAGAGATGACAAAAAAAATATGTTACAGATGAAGGAGCAAGGTAAAAACCTACAAGACCAAATAAATGAAGAGGAAATAGGCAACCTACTTGAAAAAGAATTCAGAGTGGGGCTTCCCTGGTGGTGCAGTGGTTAAGAATCCACTTGCCAATGCAGGGGACACGGGTTTGAGCCTGGGTCTGGGCAGATCCCACATGCTGCAGAGCAACTAAGCCCGTGCACCACAACTACTAAGCCTGTGCTCTAGAGCCCATGATCCACAACTACTGAGCCCGTGTACCACAACTACTGAAGCCCGTGTGCCTAGAACCCATGCTCTGTGACAAGAGAAGCCACCGCAATGAGAAGCCTGTGCACTGCAATGAAATAGTATCCCCCACTTGCTGCAACTAGAGAAAGCCCATGCACAGCAACGAAGACCCAACACAGCCAAAAATAAATAAATAAACAAAAATAAATAAATAATTTTTTTAAAAATTCAGAGTAATGATAGTAAAACAAAACAAAACAAAAACAAAACAAAACAAAAAACTAAGAATAGAACCACTGTCTGACCCAGCAGTCCCACTACTGCGCATATACCCTGAGAAAACCATAATTCAAAAGGACACATGTACCCCGATGTTCACCGCAGCACTATTTACAATAGCCAGGACATGGAAACAACCTCAATGACAGATGAATGGATAAAGAAGATGTGGTACATGTACATATATACAATGGAATATTACTCAGCCATACAAAGGAACAAAATTTAAAAAAAAAAAAAAAGGGAACAAAATTGGGTCATTTGTAGAGATGTGGATGGACCTAGAGTCTGTCATACAGAGTGAAGTAAGCCAGAAAGAGAAAAAAAAATATCATATATTAATGCATATATGTGGAATCTAGAAAAATGGTACAGATGTACCTATTTGCAGGGCAGGAATAGAGATGTAGATGTAGAGAATGAACATTTGGACAGAGTGGGGAAGGGGAGGGTGGGACAAATTGGGAGATTAGGATTGCCATATATACACTACCATGTGTAAAATAGATAGCTAGTGGGAACATGCTATAAAGCACAGGAAGCTTAGCTCGGTGCTCTGTGATGACCTAGATGGGTGGGATGGGGTGGGTGGGAGGGAGGTCCAAGAGGGAGGGGATATAGGTATACATATCGCTGATTCACTTAATCGAACAGCAGAAGCTAACACAACCTTGTAAAGCAATTATACTCCAATAAAATAAAAATCTTCAATGACTTCCTTTACCTACAGTAGTCTTACCCAATGTACAGCATCTGTACTCCTGGTAGTACATGTGATGATTTTCAGATGATACACAATAGTTCTTGTTATTTTAATGGTTAACTATTTTAATTGTGTTAGAAAAAGTGAAACCCACCAAATGAATGTTTTCATGTATACTTTTTAGTATTTTTTAGTTTTTTAAAAATTTATTTATTTTTGGCTGCATTGGGTCTTCGTTGCTGTGCGCCGGCTTTCTCTAGTTGCGGTGAGCGGGGGCTATTCTTCATTGCGGTGCACGGGCTTCTCATTGCGATGGCTTCTCTTGTTGGCCGGGCTTCAGTAGTTGTGGCATGCGGGCTCAGTAGTTGTGGCTTGCAGGCTCCAGAGCGCAGGCTCGGTAGTTGTGGCGCACGGGCTTAGTCGCTCCGCGGCATGTGGGAGCTTCCCAGACCAGGGCTCGAACCCGTGTCCCCTGCATTGGCAGGCGGATGCTTAACACTGCACCAACAGGGAAGCCCTACTTTTTAAATAATTTAATTTAATTTAATTTTGTTTCTTTTTTTGGCTGCGCTGGGCAACATGCAGGGATCTTAGTTCCCTGACCAGTGGTCAAACCCGTGCTCTCTACAGTGGAAGTAAGAAGTCTTACCACTGGACCACCAGGGAAGTCCCAATTTAACTTTTATTAAAGTATAGTTGATTTACAATGTAGTGTTAGTTTCAGGTATACAGCAAAGTGATTCAGTTATACATATATATCACGGATACTTTTGCTTATGACCAGATTTTTTTAAGTTTGTGATTTAAAATAAATTTAAAGAAAAATATTAAGTAAATAATAGTACAGAGAGAACTCATATAACAAAAGTTAAAAAGTCATCACATTTGGGACACCGTGATGTACAGGATTAAGAAAATTTAAATGCAGCATCCCCCCCTGACCTTTCCAGCTTCACCTCCCTCCAGCTACCATCAAGCACAATATACCATATGTTACTAAACTACAGGTTTCCCATGTCTTAACTCCCCTCATTCATCTATTCTCTCACAGCAGCCAGAGGGATGCTGTTAAAAGATAAGTCAGGGCTTCCCTGGTGGCGCAGTGGTTGAGAATCTGCCTGCTAATGCAGGGGACATGGGTTCGAGCCCTGGTCTGGGAGTATCCCACATGCCACGGAGCAACTAGGCCCGTGAGCCACAACTACTGAGCTGCGCATCTGGAGCCTGTGCTCCGCAACAAGAGAGGCCGCGATAGTGAGAGGCCCGTGCACCGCGATGAAGAGTGGCCCCTGCTTGCCACAACTAGAGAAAGCCCTTGCACAGAAACGAAGACCCAACACAGGAAAAATAAATTAATTAATAAACTCCTACCCCCAATATCTTCTAAAAAAAAAAAAGATAAGTCAAATCATGTCATTACTGTGCTCAGAACTCTTCAGTCAGAATGCTTTTATTTCTAGGAGATGTAAGCTAAACTATAAGGTGTACATAAGCTATAAGATGTATGATATGCTACTATATCTGCAACTTAACCTTAAAATGGTTCAGAGGACAAAATACATACATACACATAAATACAGATAAAGCTAATATGGCACAATGTTAAAACTGTTAAACCTAAGAAATGGGTGCATGGATTTTCCCTGTATTTTTCTTTCAATATCTTTTGTGTTTAAAATTTTTCATAATAAAAAGAAGTTGTGAGGAAAAACAAAATGATTGATATATAGATAGAGGGATGGATACCTTGATCAATATGTGTTAAAACCAATATAGTAAGATATAAATAGTTGAATATAGGTGGTGAATATATGTCTTCACTGTATAAATTATCCAAATTTTTTGTATATTTGAAAATATTTATAATAGAAATATGCAGGGAGTTGTGAGAAAAACTTTAAAAAATAAATTCTTATTTATGTAGAAAATCCAAAAGAACCAACAACAGAAAAGCAACAAAACAATTCCTAGAACTAACAAGCATTTATAGCAAGGTTATAGGATATAAGGTTAATATACAAAAATTAATTGCTTTCCTATATATCAGCAATGGAACTTGAAACTAAAAGTATTATACCATTTACATTAGGACCCCCCAAAATGAAATAGTTAGGCATAAATCTAACAAAATATGAAAGAAATCAAAGATGAACTAAATAAATGGAGAGATTCCAAGTCCACGGATAGGAAGACTCAATATTGTCAACATTTTAGTTCTTCCTAACTTGATCTATAGATTCAACACAAGCCCTAACGAAATCCCAGAAGACTATTTTGTGGCTATCAAAAAACTGATCCTAAATTTTACATGGAAAGGAAAGAGATCAAAAACAGCCAATACAACACTGAAAAAAGCCAAAGTCAATGCACTGATATTACCTGACATCGAGACTTACTGTAAAGCGACAGTAATAAGACACTGTGTTGTATCCATATGAGATGATGGATGTTCATGAAACTCACTGTGATAATCATTTCATGTGGTATGTGAGTCAAATCATTATGCTCTGCACCTTAAACTTATACAGCGCTGTATGTCAATTATATCGCAATAAAACTGGAAGAGAGGGACTTCCCTCGTGGTCCAGTGGCTAAGACTCTGTGCTCCCAATGCAGGGGGCCCAGGTTAGATCCCTGGTCCGGGAACTAGATCTCACATACCACAACTAAGAGTTCGTATGACACAACTAAGAGCCCACATGCCACAACTAAAAGATCCCACGTGCCGCAACAAAGATTCTGCATGCTTAACTAAGACCCGGCGCAGCCAAATAAATAAATAAATATTAAAAAAAAAAAAACTGGAAGAGAAAAAATACATTGTGATTTTGGCAAAAGAATAGACAATTAGATCAATGGAGTACAATGGAGAGGCCAGAAATAGTCCCACATAAATACAGTCAACTGATGTTTGACCAAGGAGCAAAGGCAATAAAATGTCTTTTCAACAAATGATGTTAGAACAACTAGACATCTACATGCCAAAAAATGAATCTAGAAACAGACCTTGTACCCTTTACAAAAATTAACTCAGAATGGGTCACAGAACTAAATGTAAAATGCAAAACTATAGAATTCCTAGAAGATACACTAGGAGAAAATCTAGGTGTCACTGACTTTTTAGATATAACATGAAAGGCACAATACATGAAAGAAATCATTGATAAGCTAGACTACATTAAAATTAAAAACTTCTGCTCTGCCAAAGACACTGTCAAGAGAATGACAAATCACCAACTGGGAGAAAATATTTGCAAAAAGTATATCTAACAAAGGACTGATATCCAAAATATACAAAGAAATCTTACAACTCAAGAATAAGAAAACTAAGGACCTGATTTAAATATGGGCAAAAGACCTGAAGAGACACCTCACCAAAGACATACAGATGGCACATAAGCATATGAAAAGATGTTCCAGATCACATGCCATTAGGGAATTCCAAATTAAAACAAGGTACCACTATACACCTATTGGAATGGCCAAAATCCAGAACAATGACAACACCAAATGCTGAGGACGATGTGGAGAAACAAGAACTCCCATTTCTTTTCCGGTGAGATTTCAAAATGGTATAGTCACTTTGGAAGACAGGTTGGAAGTTTCTTAGAAAAGGAAACATACTTTTATAATATGATCCAGCAATTGTGTTCCTTGGTCTTTACCCAAAGGAGTTGAAAACTTATGTTCACACAAAAACCTGCACATGATGTTTATAGCAGCTTTATTCATAATTGTCAAAACTTGGAAGCAACCAAGATGTCCTTCAGTAGGTGAATGAATAAACAAACTGTAGCACATCCAGACAATGGAATATTATTCAGTGCTAAAAAGAAATGAGCTATCAAGCCATGAAAAGAAATGGAGGGAACTTAAATGCATATTACTAAGTGAAAGAAGCCAATCTGAAAAGGTATGATTCCAACTATATGACATTCTGGAAAAAGCAAAACTATGGAGACAGTAAAAAAAAAATCAGTAGTTGTCAGGGTTGGTGGGAAGGAGGGATGGATAGGCAGAACACAGAGGATTTTTAGGGCAGTGAAGACACACGTCATTATACATTTGTCAAAACCCACAGAATGTGTAACACCAAGCACGAACCCTAGTGTAAACCATGGACTTGGGTGATAAGGATGTAGGTTCATGGATTATAACATTTGTACCACTCTGGTGCGGGATGCTGATAGTGGAGGAAGCAGTTCGTGGGAAGGCAGAGAATTTACAGGAACTCTGTGTACTTTCTGCCCAGTGTTGTTGTGACCCTACGACTGCTTTAAAAAATAATGCCAAGTAAACAAATGAATAAATCCTCCACTGCCTCACCATCACCATTTACCTCATAGTGAAGCCAAGGTAACAAAGGAGGGCTGCAAGGATCTATGGGATTTGCTCACTCTGCTCCAGTCATGCTGGCAGCCTCCTCCGCAGACCTAGTGCCAGGCATGTTGCACTCAGTGCTTCTGCACTCATTGTGCTTTCTGCCAGGAACACTCTTCCCAAAGAGCACCCTGGTTCCCTCCCACCTTCCCTCAGGTCTTTATTCAAATGTCATCTCCTTGGCGGTGAGGCCTTCCCATCACCTTATTTAAAAATGCAGCTTTCCCCAAGCCTTCCTCTTCTTCTTGTTTTATTTTTCTCCAGAGGACTTCTCACCAACTAACATACTATGTATTTTACTTAGCTAATTTCTTGTCTGCCTGCCTCCCTCCCACTAGAATGTAAGCTGTGTGAGGGCAGAGGCTTCTGTGATTTTGTTCCCCTGTTGTTCATTGCCTTATCACTGAGCCTAGGATGTGGTAGGCTCTCAACAACGTTTGTTGAGTGAGTAAATGAATATCTTAGTGAGAGTTCTCTCATGCTTCTGGATATCTGCCATGCTGTATACTCTGCCTGCAATGACATTCCTCTGTGTTCAGAAGAGAAAAATCCCACTCAGCCTCCAAAATTCAGCTCAAGAAACCCTTCTTTTGCAAAGGGCTCCCTGACTTTAGGCAGACAGAGGCAGGAACCTCTTCCCTGCATTACCACAGTGCCCATTATCACCAAAGGCTGGTGGGGCCTTACACAGTGCTTCACAATCTGTGGGGCTTTGGAGTCTCCTTATTCATCTTGTATGCCCAGAACCTTTGAACCTAGCAGATAACAGCAGGCCCTCAGAAACATTTGTGGAATGAAATAATAAATGAGTGAATGACTTAGAAGAGCAATCAGTATGTAGCTTAGTGTGAATTACATAGACATTTGTAGCATACATAATTTAAAGAATACCCTTAAAGATATTCCTATTGAAGTTCCTTTGACATGAATACTTTTTATTGTAGTTTACGCAAGATCTATAAATTAATGACTAATAATGCCCAAAGTCTAAGATACTGCCTACTAATCAATGTAAAAGGCTGAGTTTGCTTTCATATTTCTATTACGTTACTTCAAAGCAATTTTTTTCTCTACCTTTTGTTTGGGTTTCCATATCCATACTGGTTTAGCCTAGAGAGTATCATCATGGGAGCTAAAGACTGAGCAGGTTTGGTAAATAAAGCATTGATGCCAAAGGCCATTGAGGAAAGGGGTGACCTGGAACAGAAAAAAGTAGCATGTGTCTACATCACACACAAATTACATGTGTGTATATATGTACATGTATATACATATATATGTATACAAGTATCAAGGACCTTTTGGCTATTAAGTCCTCCTTGAGCCTAAATAGACAATAATAGAAATAGTTTAAAAGATGCTAACCATCATCTGATAATGCAGGGTTGCCACAAACATGCATTGAGCAAGTCTATTGGAGCCATTTTTCCAATGGAATTTGCTCACTTTGTGTCTCTGTGTCACATTTTGGTAATTCTTGCAATATATCAAACATTATCATTATTATTACAGTAAGTCCCCTACATACAAACGAGTTCTGTTCCAAGAGTGCGTTCGTAAGTCTAATTTGTTCTTAAGTCAAACAAAGTTAGCCTAGGCACCCAACTAACACAATGGGCTATATACTGCTGCCTTTACACTTACTTCTGGACATCCTGGGCTTGAAATAAAGATACTGTACTACTGTACTCTATAGAGTACTGTACAGTAAAGTACACAAAAGCACAACCACTTGTAGTGGATGTATGCACATGACAACATATGCCAGACACGTGAATTAACTTATGTGATTGGACATGCGAATGCACGTTCGCATCTTTGAAAGTTCACAACTTGAAGGTTCATTTGTAGGGGACTTACTGTATATTTGTTATGGTGATCTGTGATCAGTGATCTCTGATGTTACTATTGTAGTTGTTTGGACATTTCATTTTTCAGCAATAAAGTATTTTTAAATTAATGTATGTACATTTTTTAGACATAATGCTATTGCACACTTAATATACTACACTATTGTATAAACATAACTTTGATATGCACTGGAAAACCAAGAAATATGTGACTTGCTTTATTGCAATATTTGCTTTATTGCAGCGGTCTGGAACTGAACACACAATATCACACAATATGTATTATTTCATTTAAGCTCCGCAACAATCCCATGAGGAAGATATTATCACTCCTATTTTCGGGATGGGAGGACAGACTAACTTGTCCATAGTCACACAGTAGCAACTAGTAGAACTGGGATTCATACTTAAGTCTTTCTGCCCAAATTTTATAAAGGATTACCTTAACATGTTCTCTGTAAGAATCCTGCCATATCATTTTATGATAATTTAGTTACGTCACATAAAATAAATCAAGTGCATTGACTGAGTAATCTGAAATTTTGTCGTATTTCAACTAATGATGGAAACCTTGCAACTAAAGAAGAAGAGAAGAAAAAGGGGAGGTGAAGAAAGGGAAGAAAAAAAGAAAAGGAAAGGAAAGAAGGGAAAAGATGAGGCCAGAGAATTGGAAGATTGCTTTGATGGTAAGAGCTTGAGATTCATTCCCAGTTCTTCAATCTGCTGGTTACATTACCTTGGGAAAGTTAACCCCTCAAGAGTTTTAGTTTCCTTAAAATGGGGATAATTATGATTTCATGATAATATAATAATACAACTGCTGTCTGTATCCTCCACTAGACCGTCAGTGCCATAAAGACAAGGGTTACATCTGCTTTGGCTCCCTGCATTAAGTTCTTATCTGACCTGATCAGGATGACAGTTGACTGAAGCCAAAAAATCATTTTCAGAAGATAAGACATTGACCATTCTATTTCAACTTAACTATACTCATTCACCAACCTTTTCTTTAAGTACAAGTCCACTGATGAAAGTGTTGTGCCATCTTTCTGGCATGTATAGTATCCATAGGATATGATCTATGGTTTCTACTATCAGTTATAGAGAGAACCTAAAGTTGTTCACAAGGCAATCTAAGAACAGAATACCTTTAGATTTTTATGACTTTTCCCCAAAACATTTACAGTTCTCATCACATCAGATTTGATAGTAATTTTTTTACACTTAATCTTTATCAAGTTTTTCTAAAGCATTCAACTTAGTGTTCATAGAAATAACTTTCATTTCATACTTATATTTCCTAAGTTTATAAAATATAAGTGTAATTAACTGTTGTAATTATAATAACAATTGCATCTGACATTAACCAATTTGAAACAAAAAGTACTGACTCTTGGTAAGGATATAACTTATGAGAGGAGAAAAGCACATGTGTCTTCAAGAGTAGCCATTCAGTCAGAAGCATACAGCATGTGCATAGGAGAGAGTATGTTTTAGAAAGGATCTGTTACAAGACCTGCTGTATTGTATCCCCAGCATTGACCACGGTGCCTGACATATAGGAGGCAATCAATAAATATTTGTTGAGTCAATAATTCTACCACACATGGCTGGTGTGTGACTTGAATGAGCAAAAGCCATACAGTGCTTACACACATTGGCATTTGATAAATGTCAGTACCCTTCGCTTTCCGACTGTTTGAGGCATTTTATTCATTTGTACCCAGTCTCATTCAAAAAGAATTTGAGGGTTATAAGATGTTTACTGATGTTTCTTCTTGTTAACTTATTCATTTTTTTAAAAAGTGATTTGAGCCAGTCATTTTTCTAGGCACTTAGGGACACAGTCCTGAACCTTAAGGAGCTCACCACCTTGCTCATCACTCCAAATATGACTTAGCAACAAACCCTGAAACAGGAAAGAAATTATATAAGGAAGAAATCACCAAGCTGGATTGGCAAAGCTTCCTTCAATTTAAGTTGTATTAAAAAAAAAAAAAGCCATGCAGTTTCTACAAAGCTAATAAAGACTATGCCAGTCTTCAAATAATACAGTCCTCTCTAATCCATAAAATAGGGCACATATCACGAAATATTTGCCCATCAAGTAAATTTTATAGCTGATCTAAAGCATTTATAATAACCATACCAAGGAACAAAATCTCTCATCATCAGCTTACACTTTTTCAAGTAAAAGAGGATAAGATGGACTTTGATTTTCAATTTTAATTCTTGTGATGTCACAGGGCGAAGGTCATTTTGCCTGATCATCCAGTGTCATAATGCATATGGCAATATTATAACATAAAGCTATCTGAGGTTTCACTTTGGTTTCTGAGATTTAACCTTGTTGTAGCACTGGCTGTGTGAAGCTGAGGGATAAAAAAATTATGATGTCCTTTCAAAAGCAGAGAAAACTTGCCCAGGGTGAACAATTATGAATATCCTGTATGTTCTGCTCTCTGATTCCCAATGCTGCCTCTTATGGTCATCTTTCAGTTATGTGGTTTGTAATGGCAATGTAACTGAGATATGGAGACTCTGATAGGTCCTGCCTCCATGTGATATTTTTATAGCTAATATTTGAAAAAATATTACTTACTGCCAATTGAACTTCAGTAAATCTGCATTGACATGTCAGCTAGTGGCAGATTAAATGAGCAAAAAGAAGCTTGCACAATCACCCTAGAAACAATTTTAAATACACAAATGAAAATTCTATAACTAGGAGGCACAGATTTGTTTAAAAACCAAACAACAAATAAAAGTAGACATTCGGTTTGCAAAAAGGAAAAATGAAATAATATACTACAAAAGTAAACATATATTAGGCACACGCTTCTATCCTCCCAAAATATATCTATGAATATATAATTCTCTTTTAAAAATAAAATAACTACATTTTGAAAAATTTACTATGCTTTTTCCTCATTCCCAGATGACTGCTCATTAAATCTGCTTAAATTACGGATAGGTTCTAAAGAACAAAACATGCCATGAATTCATCAGACATTTTTTCTCTTTATTTTTCCTTTTTTTCCCTTTTATTTCCTATAGTTTATCTGCCTTAATTAAAATGAACTTTCTAGCTTTATGAGCATGGTAATAATGACATGGTGTTTTTCTGGTTTATATTTTAAACAGCATAAATATTTTGTAAACTGCACAATAAAACAGAAGAAATGAGAATCCATTATCTCTCATTCACATAAACATATAACTTTTAAAATTATCTTTGATAACAGAAGGCAAATATAGCAGATATTTTAAATTTTTTTCAGTTTAAATTTATAATCTACTACTTATGTTTGCTAATTCTTTACCATAAGCTAAGGGAAGGTAGATTATCTTCTTATATTTCTTTTGCACAATCTTTATCCCATGCAAAAAAAAATGAGTTAAGTAAAATATTATATATAAGTAGTAAGTATTTAATAATATAAATTCCAATATATTTTAACTGGAGAAGCATTTAGAAATCTTCTAGTTCAACAGCACATCCAATACAGAAATCTCTTGATATCAAGATAGGAAAGTTAAGAACTATAAAAGGACATATAACATTTTAGTTATGATAGAAGAATAAAAATGAAGGTATGTTTAAGTAAAAAAAAAAAAGCAAACAAAATTTTTTATTCTAAAAATCCCTATCAAGATGTCCTTTTAAATATGATAGAGCCAAGGCCACTATTGTAGATTTATAGAATAGCTATCTATGTGGGGTTCTAACATCTTGAAGTTTCACAGAGATTCAATCCTTTGGGTTAATTAGTATACTCTCCGTTACCAATGTATTCAAAATGCAAGTAAGTCTTCATGAAAATTTTCTCAAATTGTTCCAGCAGGGACCTGGAGTCGGATTTATTAATTCATTCACCCAAAACACATTTTCTAAGGACCAACTATTTGCAGGAACTATAGTAGATAATGGGGCCACAGTAATAAGAAACTAGACCTTATTCATAATAAGCTCAGTCCAGTGGGAGCCACAGACAATCACAGACAGGGGGATAAATGCTACAGCAGAGATAAGCACAGGGCATTGGGGTCATGTAGGAGGGACAACCAATCCAGATGAGGAAATAGAGGAAGGCTTTCCAGAAAACACACCCCTGAGCTGCAGCCTAAAGAAACACTAGGAGAGAGCCATATAAGAAACAGTGAAAGCTCTCCAGGCACAGAATGCTGCATGTTAGACATGGAGGTGTTGAATCAGGCACTGCAAAATGTTTCTCTATGGCAGGGAGTTCATTCTAAGTGGAGGAGTAACAAGAAATGAGGATAAAGGGTAAACAGGGCCTGCATAACAAAGGACCTCATATGTCATTATTTGCATTATATCCTGCAAGTAATGAGAAGCCACTTAAGATTGTTAAGCAATGGAATGACACGTTACTCTAGAAGCAATATGGAAGAAGGGGTTGGAGGGACTGGGGACTAGAGGCAAGGGGACCATGTGGGAGGCTATATGGAAATCCAGGTAAGAGATGATGAGGACCTGAGCTAAAGGAATGGCAGTGGAAACAGAGAAGGGATGGATTCAGGACATATTAGGGAGCTAAAACTACTAATAATTGGTAGCTTATTGGATGTAGGAGACAAGAAAGAGATGGCAAAGACAACTTCTCAATCTCTGATGCGGGCAACTAGAAAGATGGTAGAGCCATTTCCCAAGATGGCAAAGGCAAAGAACATCTTTTGGGGACAAGATGATTATTTGGCAGCAGCGTTTACTAAATGATGCCCTTTAATACGTTACAAAGAGGTGCTTAACTTTACCACAAAATTTAGCATTAGAAGTCTCTGCAAAAAAGGAGTTCACATTCAATTTGACAGAAAGGTATAATGACTCTGCCTAGAAATGAATGTTAAACACATTTCAGATCAAAGATGTTTCACTGCTTGAAAGGAAATGGCAAGACCTACTGTAATTTTGGGACTGGCACCGGCATTTACTTACATGATAAAAGTGAGATAACGAGCCAACAAATAATAGTATTGCTGTCCAAGAAGTAACATGACAATGGAGGCTGTTCCTTCTAGGTAGAATGCAAACAAGATACATAGTAACCGAACTTCCTCAGCCGGGACTGGCTGACAAGTGCAAGGCCCTGAAATGGAAGCAGATTGGCGTCGTGTTAAGATGGAATCCCATGAATTATGCTTATTCTTCCTGACAACGAAATACACGTTCTCAGCCAAAGATAAATTTGCTTCTGAATTATAACATCAGTTGAAACACACAACTAATACTATCTATCATGGTTAGAAATGTTATTATCCATTGATATCCATAAAAGTTGACCAATATTCTATAAATAACAAGGAAACAGCTATTATTTCCTATAAAATGAACAAAGTGAGCAACAGTTTCATACATTTTTATTTCCACACTAACATGAGGTTTTACTAAAACCAACTATGAAAGAACCATCACTTAGAAACAACAAGCATTGCTTTATTGTAATGTGAAAAGGCCAGCTCAAATCTAAAATAAATTCAGATTTTAAAATTTGAGATTAAAGCCCAGAATTCACCTAGCACACAGTAGTAAATAGTTAAATGAATATCTTACTATTCTTCTTGCTGTAATATGTCTGAAATGTACTTTCTTAATCCTAAAATCAAGCACCAGAGATAAACAATAGTTTATGATTCTATCTACATTTCTTCTGGTTGTGTTTCCTGCCTAATCTTATATATTTTCATAATTCTACTCGATTCATGTTAAGAGCTCAATCACATTTTTTTACTGCATTTCTTGCTACCAATGAAAAAGTTCATTGTTCTAGACCAAAAAGTTAGTGCTAAATATACATATGTACATTAACAAAGATTAAAAGATCCTCTTTGTTTTCAGTTTTAAGAAGTATATCATTTAGCCCTGAACTGTTTTCACTAACCAAATGTGCATACATTACAATTAGAGGAGAATTTTCAATGATGTAATACCAATATTCTTTAACAAAAATAAGGGGTTTTCCCCCTGACTGATTTTTTTGGTTTAATTCTGTACTTTCAAGGAACAAGAGCGCTTTTTTTTTTAATATTAAAACAATGGCTCAGTGATTGATGGGATCCAAGGCATTTCTTAGAGTTCTATAAGGGAAAGTATGTAAAACACCCCAGCAAGCCCCCTTATATTCCTATATTTAATAATAATATTGTAAATTTACACAGTTCCACATATTGAAATGAAGCTTCTTGTTTTCGACCTCTAATACATAAATACTATACAAAATATAAGAAAGTAATAATGTAAGAAATATGTGGCAAAGTGGAAAGAGAAAGATTTTGAAATCAGATGTCCCGAGGTTTGAATTCCAGCTTTGCCACTTTTATCAGCTGTTCATTCATAGACAAGTTACTTTACCTAAGAGGCATTTCCTCCCAGTAGCACTCCCTCCCCTTCTCTGTCTCTGTCTCTCTCACCATATAAAGTACTTAATAATTGTTCCTTATTACTTTTCTGTCCAATGTAAAAAGATATGAGCCAGGGACTTCCCTGGCGGCACAGTGGTTAAGAACCCGCCTGCCAATGCAGGGGACATGGGTTCGATTCCCTGGTCTGGGAAGATCCCACATGACACGGAGCAACTAAGCCCGTGCGCCACAACTGCTGAGCCTGCGCTCTAGAGCCCGCAAGCCACAACTGCTAAGCCCGTGCACCACAACTACTGAAGCCCGCGTGCCCAGAGCCGGTGCTCCGCAACAAGAGAAGCCACTGCATTGAGAAGCCCGTGCACCGCAACGAAGAGTAGCCCCCCACTCGAGGCAGCTAGAGAAAGCCCGCGTGCAGCAACAAAGACCCAATGCAACCAAAAATAAATAAGTAAAATTAAATTAAAAACCATTATCTTAAAAAAAAAGATAGGAGCCAATGATGAGTAATATAACGACAAAAAAAGAGACTACTTTTTCTTTTACTAAAGTAAAGCCTTCTACAAACTGAGGGTTTTGGCTCTCCATTCATGTGTTTATTGAGTAGAAGTTGTGAATAATGTGTCCCAGAACAAGTGTTGGCAAACAAATGCCAAAGAAGCCTAAATCCAAACAGAGATAAAGGCAATGCTGTGCTTATAGTGAAAGTTTAATAAATATTTGCTGCACTGAGATTTAATAAAAGCTAACATTTCTAGAGTGTTTATTTTGTGCCAGGAACCATTTTAAGTACTTTGTATGTCTTAATTCACTTAATCCTCATAATAATTCCAATCCGTAGGTACCATTTTTATTCTCATTTTACAGAGAAGGAAACTGAGACACAGAGAGCTTCAGTAACTTCCCCAGGGTCAGACAGCTAATAAGTGGGGAGGCAGACTTCTCCCTGGCAGTCTCCATGCTCCTAACCCATTTACTATTCTGCCTCTTGGAGGGGAGTGGGATGTGGAAGAGTCACAGACCGATTAAAACAGTTATTAGAGAGAAAAAGCACTTGCTCATTCTTTTCTCCTTTCATTTATTCAATTCCTCAAAAAGAAAGCCACTGGGAAGAGAGCCTGAGAAAATGAAAATACAGTGCTTAGCCTTCGTTACCAAAACCAACAGGTATTGTGTTAAAGTGACTTAGCCACATAAATAACAACAAATTCCAACAAGCTGTCATTTTTTTTACCCCAATAATTTATACGTGTCACTTCTTTAGAAATTAAGAATAAAATTTAAGGCAACTTTGGATTTCCACTTTATAATGATTTTTTTATTGAGATCAACAGAGATTCATATGTTAGTGTGAAGGCTTGAGAAAAATGATCGTTGAAATCTTTTGGCTATACTTCTCTTAAAATTTAATAGCCAAGAGAGACTGGGAGAAAATATTGCTGAACATATATCCAACAAAGCACCTTTACTGAGAATACATAATATATTGAATATATAAAGTACTCTTACAATTCAACAATATACAATTCACTTAAAAAATAATTAAATATTTAAACAAATAATTCACCAAAAAGATATATGGGTGGCAAGTAAGCACATTAAAAGATGCTCAAGGGCTTCCCTGGTGGCACAGTGGTTGAGAGTCTGCCTGCTGATGCAGGGGACAGGGGTTTGTGCCCTGGTCTGGGCTCCATGCCACGGAGCGGCTGGGCCCGTGAGCCATGGCCGCTGAGCCTGCGCGTCCGGAGCCTGTGCTCCGCAACGGGAGAGGCCACAACAGTGACAGGCCTGCGTACCACCAAAAAAAAAAAAAAGATGCTCAACATCATTAGCAGTCATTAGGAAAATGCAAATCAAAACTACAATAAGATACTGCTACACACCTACTAGTATAGCCAAAACTAAAAAGCCTGATATAATATTGATGAGAATGTGGAGGAACTGGAAAACTTATACATGATTGGGAGGAATGTAAAATGGTACAACCATTTTGGAAAACAGTTTGTCAGTGTCTTTAAAAGTTAAACATTTACCTACCATGCAGTTCAGCCATTCTACTCCTAGGGGTTTACCCAAGAGAAAGGAAAGCATATGTCCATACAAAGATTGACATGTATACACTAATGTGTATAAAATTGATGACTAATAAGAACCTGCTGTATAAAAAAATAAATAAAAATTAAATTAAAATTCATCTAAAAAAAAAAGACACAAATTTTCACAGCAGCTTTATTTGTAATAGCCCCAAACTGGAAACAACCAAATGCCCATTAAAAAGTGAATAGGTAAACAAACTGTGGTATATCCACACAATGGAATATTATTTGGCAATAAAACGGAATGAAATACTGATACCACAGCAACATGACTGAAGAATCCAGACCAAAAAATAGTACGTATTGTATTATTCCATTTATATAAAAATCTAGAAAATGCAAACTAAGGAAGAATTAGAGGGAGGGATTACAAGGACAATTTGGAGAGCGATGAGTACATCTACTATTTTGATTGTGGTGATGGTTTCATGGTACATACATAGGTCAAACTGTACCAAGTCGTACAGTTTAAATATATGTAGTTTCTTGAGAGTCAATCATACCTCAATAAAACCGTAACCAAAAAACTACCTTATTTCAACTCATTTTTTTGAGATTATGAAATGTTCTAAACTTGACTGTGGTGGGAGTTCCCTTGTGGCCTGGTGGTTAGGATTCCAGGCTTTCACTGCTTTGGCCCAGATTCAATCCCTGTTCGGGGAACTGAGATTCTGCAAGCCATGTGGCACGGCCAAAAAATTTAAAAATAAACAAAAATAAAATTGACTGTGCTGATGGTTGCACAAGTCTGCGAATATACTAAAAACCACTGAATTGTATACTTTAAATGGGTGAATTAATTGTATGGTATGTGAATTACATCTCAATTAAACTGCTTAAAAACATCTATCTATTGGGAATTCCCTGGTGGTCCAGTGGTTAGGACTCTATGCTTCCACTCCAGGGGGCACAGGTTCGATCCCTGGTCAGGGAGCTAAGATGCCATATGCCACTGGGTGTGGCCAAAAAAATAAAAATATCTATCTACTTTTTTTTTTTTAATTTATGTAAGAGTTTAACAAACTTTTTTTACCTGGAGGAGATACTATAGGCAAGTACATGATTAAAAGTGGGAATGTATATATAGCCTAGAATCTGACAATAACAAGTAGAAACAAGAACTCAAACAGCTCCCCATTCTGGGTCAGCAAACAGCTTGAAAAACCTCAAACTGCCATGAAGGGGGAGCATCATTTTACTGTGTACACATAGTCCCTGAGACTATACTGATAAGCCAAAAATGCTACTCTATTTGGTAAATTCTGCTAAACAGACCACATAAACACAGTACACTTTAGAGAGAGAATCTTAAAGTGCACGACTCTAAGGGCCTCTGAGCCTCCCTTTTCTCATTTGGCAGGATGGGTCTTTCAAAGGTAGTTGTCAGGATTACACGAGATAACGTATACAATGTACTTGGCATGGCCCATTGCACATGGTAAGCACTCAGAAAATGTGAGTTACCAGTATTATGGTATATACAGTAACCAAACTATGATAAAGGCCTTGAGCTAATGGCAGAAAGGCAAATTCTATCCCTCATACTTTGCTTAAGAAAGTGTGGCAACATTTAGAACATTTCAGAACTACTTCTACCCCACATGTTTTAAATCTTTTGGAAAGTTAGTAAACAGTAAAAACTTGTCTATCTAGAATAACTTATTCTCTGAAGAGTATAGATAACAGATTTTAATTGTGAAAACAGGAAAAACCCATATCATCGGCTAGATTAAGTCATATCTTTAGAGGATATATTTAGGTTAAGGGAAGCAATTTTATTCATCAACTCTCCAAATCGTGTAATAAACAACAGGTTGGTATATTTTTTGGAGGATACACCCTCTACAATAATGGTCATGGCCATGGAATTTTACTAACGCTCTGGAATTCTAGGACTCCAGTCTTTTAGCCAAGTGTTTTTGAAACCTGGCTTCAGGAATCCATGATCAAGTAACTCTTCTTCCTTGTAACAGTCACAGGAATCTTAAATGTCAGGATAAAGCAAAATGACAGGCTCACAGGAAGCCATGTATTTTCCTCTGTAGTTGTGTGGAGGTTTAAATGAGGAAGCTCAGGAGAACAAAATTGAAAAGCTAAATGTTTAAAATATTACATTGCTCAGCTTTCTTGGGTGCTCCTTCCTTTTTTCCTTGCATCTCTTGTTTCCATTATGTTTCTACAGAATCTTGTATAATTTCTGGGACTCTGAATCTTTGGGTCTCTTAATAAATGTGAATCATTTTTTCCAACTACTGATATAATCAGGTTTTTAATTCCTCAGCCAGGTAAGAGTTACATCTTTAATCCCTGTAGGAAGATACATGAAGAATCATCACATACCTGTGGGCAGATAAAGCCTGATGCCGCTTATGGAAGAAGGAAGAACATCCTTAGGAATGAGATTATCAACAGAGATCATCATGAAGTTACTGAAGAAGGTTAAATGGAAGACTTGGAAGAAATTCATAGTCAGAAAAAGGCGAAAGTTTTTCTGGATCAAGATTTGTCTCATCAGTGAGATGATGGAGGTCCAGGGGAGATCCTATTCAGTTTCTGAGAAAGGGTTTTCCTCAGGGCTTCTTTTAGGTTCTAAGTGACTCACGTGGCGCATGCCAATGTAAAGGCTGGCAGTAGCAAGAATAGCATGACAACAGTGATGGCCTGAAAACTGAGCAAAATTTCCATGTTATCAGAGATGAGACCACAGAAAAGGATACTGGTAGATCCTACCAGTGATGCCACTTGGTTGATTTTAATAAGCTGAAGCCGACTAGTGAAATTAGTGAAAATAATTTAAATAATTAGCTGACTAGTGAAATATCTAGTGAAAATTTCTGCAAACAGTACACACTGGGCTTGCTGAACAAAGGTAAGCGTGCTATCAAAAGCACATAATGATACCACCAGGTGAAGCCCACTAACCCAGTCACCTTCATGATAGTACTTCCAAGGGAGCCAAGGAAGCAGGAAGGCTATTTCATATAAAGGGCCACCACACAAAACAGAACTATGATGATTGGAACAGCAGTCAGCCTAACAGTTGTTGTGAAAATACCCAGTCAGGTCGTTAAGAGCATTCCAAATCATTAAAATCATCTAGGAGAAAAAAAAAAAAAACAACAACACAGGATTATTTTAGTATAGTTTATACTGATGAAAATGACCCCTGAATTTTTAATTAATGTGAAGTAACCAAAGTTGATCAGTTGAGAAAAAAAAAAAAAGCTCATTGCTTCCAGTATCTGTAGGGGGTGTACATATTGAAATATTATTAATAACAGCTAATACTACCTCTCAAAAACAGTGTACATTCACTTTGTGTTTAGGCAAACAAGTTTTTACATGAATTATTTCATTAAATCCTTAAAACAACCCTGTGAAGCAGGTACTATTATTATCCCTGCTTTACAAGGAAACTGAGGGCCAGATATGTTAAGCAACTTGCCAGGCTAATAAATGACAGAGCCAGGGTTTGAGCCAAGGCAGATGACCCCAGAGTCTGTGCTTTCAATCATTACGCTACAGTGTCTCCCCACAAGGCACACAGCCATGCCTCTGCAAAGAGTGATGGCCTGTTTACAGACCATGGCACAGTTTTACATAATTTCATTAGGAAAGGTTAAAATATTAGTGTTTGCCATCTCAAAATGGCAAAAACACTTATTAGATCAAGGATGTTGTTGTTGGTAATAAACAAGTAACATTATAAACCATACGGGTTTTTAAGACCATGAACTCTATCCATCCTGAACATCTAATTGGTAATGAGTTACAATAAAATTTGTGAATACCATGGGTCATTTCAAAACATAGAATATCTTAACAATTCTAATTTTTCCACATAAGGGAATTTTCCAGATAACCAAAAGCTTACCCTTTAAACTCTAAAGCTGTTGTGTTTTGACAATCTTTCAAAAGTCTCTTTGCCGTTAAACAGAGGATCTTGGACATGGATAACCTCTTCTTGATAGTTAACTCTTTCAGCTCATGAGGAATCAGCTCCTTGTAAAACCACAGCAAGGCACAACTATGAGGAAGGAGAAACTCTGTCCTAAGGTGAAAGGACAACAAGGGCTCCATCTCACCTGCGCTTGGTAAAAGGCCACTTCTGAAATCTTGTACAGGTGTAAAAAAGCCTTTACATAGTAGAAATTGAAGATAGAATTTAGCATTTCAGCCCCTAATGTTATCCTAGAAAATGCCCAAGCAATGGTTTTGATATTTTAAAATGCCATTTTCCACACAGAGGAATTCTTCTTCCTTTAGTTTAAGAAAAAAAAGAAATGGTTAAAATTCACTGCTTGCATACAATAACTGATGAGTGGCAAAATTCCACTGGACACTAGTTAATTTAAATAAAAGTTCAAAACCACTAGCTGTGAATACGCAACGAGATTTAATGCTTTACTTTCTTATCCACTCACTCAACAATCTGTGAGATGTTGCCAGGAACCCTAATTTGCATAGAGTGTGGCTTTACTTGAATATATCTTTAGTATCTCTTCTAACTTATAAAAGTGAAATATATTCAAGAGTTTAGACATGTTTAACTAGTGGTCAGGGAGATGTGTTTATGGCAGTATTATCCTCCCTACTTGGGAGGTTACAACAGAAAAAAAACAATGAAGTGACATCCTTTAGCAAGTGTCAAAGAGAAGGAATAGCTGCAAGCCCTTCATCTTAGCATAAAGTTGTCCATTCAGTAGTACAGACTTGCAGTGGGAGATTTATTTTTGATCTCCTCCTGACATTCTATGTAACTTTGGCCCAAAGCTAAGATGGATATAGAAAGAACACATTTTGGTCCTTGCTCTGATGTAAATGTTCCTCTTAAATCTGGCAAATTGTCTTACCCTTTCAGGGACTTGATTTATCCAACTGGAAAACAGGAAAAGGTTAACCAAGCAAGAGGTAGGTATAGACTCATCTTGCTTTTTTAATCTTGATTATAGGTTTAAGATAACACCATGGGGACTTCCCTGGCGGCACAGTGGTTAAGAATCCACCTGCCAATGCAGGGGACACGTGTTCAAGTCCTGGTCTGGGAAGATCCCCCATGCCACAGAGCAACTAAGCCCGTGCGCCACAACTACTGAACCTGCACTCTGGAGCCCACGAGCCACAACTACTGAGCCCGCGCACCTAGAGCCCGTGCTCCGCAACAAGAGAAGCCACCGCAATAAGCAGCCCGTGCACCACGACGAAGAGTAGCGCCCACTCACCACAACTAGAAAAAGCCCACATGCAGCAACGAAGACCCAATGAAGCCAAAAATAAATAAATTAAATTAAAAAAAAAAGATAACACCATGATTTTCCTGTTTTATAATGGGCAGGTCTCCAAAATCTTACTGAAGCAGAAAACAAAAATATTCAGATAATTCGAGAGATGTTACCTGCTTAAACAATTCTTGGGAATTAAGCAGGAACCTCAGTCTATATTACCCAATTTCTTAGAGAAGGGGAGAGCAAGTTAGAAGGGGGAAGTGGGTATCTGGCTCAAATGATCAAATTACCTAAGTGCCTGAGTTTCATTTTGCATCGGGTAGATACAAGAATGATTTTAATTCTATGGCAAGTAGAGCCCTAGAATTATCAAAAAGGTTATGAAACCCATATGCAGACCAAGCATTGTCTGTGAACAGAATAAAGAATATTTTGCCCATTTGTGTACTAGCTTTCTTAAAATGTTTGTAGATTCTGCTGTAATGATACAATACAAATACTTGAACTGTTATCATTATGCATTCTCAAACTCTTGAAAAATACAAGTACTATTATGTGGAGGTCAGCCAACTTTTCCGGCTTTAAAGGTAATTCTCAGGTTTGAAAACGCTGGGAAGTACTGTTGAAGACCTCACTCTAGGGAGTTACTTTTTGGCATAAGTGAGAATGAAGATTGAAGCTGAGGCCACAGGGTTACTAAGAGAGCCAAAAACAAGGGAGTCCGGAGAACCAAAAGCCAAGATACAAATTTAGCCCACCAAAATCTAGGCACTCTTTCTTAGTTTTATTTCAGGCATGCTAAAACAAGAAGCATGCCACACCCTCTGAACTGATCTATCATTAAGTCAGAAGGCAGGTATTTATAAACTCAGAATTTTGCAAAGAATCATAAGCTTGCTTAGTTGAGTTCAAATTTTTTTAAAGATTTTGAGTTAAGCACCCACCCTGTCTGAAACATAAGGTTTATGTGATATATATATATATATAAATATATATATATGGTGAATATAAGGTTTTAATAACATTACAAAAAACTCCATAGCCTAAACTTCTGTTTATATATATTGAGAGGAGGAAGTAAAAATCTTCCTTATTTCTATCCGCAAAAGGAACTATCAGTATTTTGCTTTAGATTATTTTCATCGTAATAAGCACTTATTTCAGTAGGTATCAAACTGAAAATCACCACTTAAGAATCTTTTTAAAGCCAACACTACTATCTAAAAACTCTCCTTACCTGATTTTACTATAGCAACAAAACACCAAAGAACAAGAATAGTGTATCTTTACAACCAGGAATAAAGGATTTCTGAAACTGGTTCTTCTGTAACACAAAATGTTTTATACAGAAGAGTTTAAAAGTAGCAAAATGGTGTAATGATTAGGGTGGGCAGGTGCACAAAATACTGGTGAATTATTAAATGAAACCCAAAACCCTCCTTTTAGAATCAGCTTGGGTTGTTATTCACTAACCTATTACTAAACCAAATAATAATGTTGCTGAAGAGGCTGCTTATGATTGCTTCTCAGCTATGACTATAGACTCTAAAAGAATGATGGAAACCCCTCCAAAGCAGGGTTTTTAGCACTGGAAGCTAACTTGTCTTTTTCAGTGCAATTTTTGTTCATGCTTTTGCAGGGGGAAAAAAGTTTCCCCAAATAGTGTCCTTAAAAAGAACACACTAATACTAAAAGGCATAAAGTCTGGTATGTGGGGTTTTGGGGGGGGGGACGGATTGCCATTTAAAATCATCAATAACTTTAATTCTCCAGACCATTCTTTTTCGTTGTTGTTTTGTGTTTGTTTTTTGAAGAATGTTAAAGGGCATTTCAATACAGTTTCCCATTTGACCCGGAGTCAAAAGGAGTTTTGCCATGGAGAAAAAGCACTTTCCATCTTGCAGATTAGTGGCTGTGAAAGATGAGTCTCTTGAAGGTCAGAGGCATGATTCCAGCCCTTCAGCTTCCACAAATCACCATCAGCAAATCCTAAATCCAATCATCTCTCTTT
Organism: Grampus griseus; assembly: GCF_964374135.1. Classification (NCBI taxonomy): domain Eukaryota; kingdom Metazoa; phylum Chordata; class Mammalia; order Artiodactyla; family Delphinidae; genus Grampus; species Grampus griseus. The sequence continues at coordinate 21,276,529 of NC_139008.1, forward strand.
CCAAAGAGCTTTCTCTGTAGTGACTTACTTGTAAATTAAGATAGTTGGTTTTAGTTATTTTCTTTTGGCTCTGGGCTAATAATATCTCTACCAGAATATTGACAACCAGGGCAGTACAAGCTACACAGGGGACCTAGCTTCTTTCTTAACCTAGCAATAAAAAGTAGATCAGTTACATTTTACCTTTTAGTATACCTGGATTCAGAAGAAAAGGATTTGTGAGTTTACCATTCCTCTTTTATTACCTCTTCCACGTTTACTGGCTGGCATTCTACTCTAAGCTGTCTTCTGTCAGCTGTACCTTTACCATTACATCAAGGCTGAGAATATTGACCTTCTGGTCTGTCACCCTACTTTAGAATTTCTGTGCTTTGTCTGCACGATGATGGTAAAAGCCACAACCCATGAGCCGTATTTATTTTGTTACTGTCTGTGGAGAACAGCGTTCACTGCCCTGCTGGCCATCAAGTGCTCGGGCTGCATTCTCTTCTTTCCAGGTGTAACGTCATGACTTCAGATGCTTAACTGTGCAGTTAGCTTCAACTGCACCCCTTCCTACCCCCAGATACTCAGGTAGGTCTGAGGCCCACCATTTCAGGGGAAGTGAGTACAAATTCTCAGTGGGTTAGAGGCTCAGATATCAAGGAAAAAACAGCTAACTGCTCTAAACTTCCGACCGACCCTCAATTTCCCCGCATTAAGCAGAGCAAACCTGGGAGTCAAAAGACCAGTAGGGGCCGGCGGGGCAGCGGACCTCGGTGTCCCGGCACTCCTCGCGCCTCCCGTCCGCAACCGCCCACCGCTCGGAGGCCGGACTCCTGCCCCTCACACCCACGCAGCCCGTCCATCGGCTGGACATCCATCAAAGGGGCCGCGGAGGCCGCCACCTCTACACCCCAACAACCCGAACGCACGCCCAGAAGTGACTCAAAGCAGAGGAGGGGGCGGGGCCTTCGGCCGCACCCCTTCTCCTTTTCCCGCCTCCTTTGTTTCCTTCGGAGTCTCCATTGGCTGCTTGCCCTTGAGCCCGGGCGAACCGCGGGCCTGTGGTGAGAAGCGATTGGACGACGTCGCCGCCGCTCGGCCGGCGGCCCGCTCACGATTGGCCGAGGCGCCGCCGGGGGTTTGAATCGCAGCCCCGGTCTGGGAGGGTTCTGCCGAAGTGCCACGTTGGGCCCGGCTGCGGCGTGAGGAGCCGGCTTGGAGCGCCGGCTGAGGCGGTCGCGCCGGGGCGCTGGCCGTTGGTGTCGTTGGGCGGCGCGGGGCGAGTCGGGAAGCTGGTCCGCGGGGTGTGCTGCGGACCGCCCCGCGGCGGCAGCGGCGGCGGCGGCGGGTGGCTGTGGTCGGGCGGCGCTGCGGAACTTGGGCGGCGGCGGCGGGTCCCGCCAGAGGGCGGCTCTGGCTGAGTGCGGAGGGGCCGGCGGAGAGCCCGGGGCAGCGGCTGAGGCGGGCCGCCGGCGGCGGGGGCCGCTGCCCCCGGAAGAGCCGGCCGAGATGCTGGCGGAAAACCTGGTGGAGGAGTTTGAGATGAAAGAGGATGAGCCGTGGTACGACCACCAGGACCTCCAGCAAGGTGAGGGCGCGATCGCCAGGCGGGGCCTGGTCTGGGCGGCTGACGGCTCGAGGCTACTCCTCCCGGCCGCGAAACTGTTAAAAAGTTGCTTTTGCTTGGGGCCCACCGATGCCAGGGGCGGGGTCTGACGCTCACCTGGCGTTGGGACTGTCGCGCCTGCCCGTCCCACCCGGGAGGACTCCGCTTTGCGGGGCCCAGGCTTCTGCGCGGTAATCAGCATCAGCATCATCAGTATCATCACCACCACTACTGCGTGTGCAGTGCTAACCGGGCGCCAGGCACCGTTTGAAGCGCTCTCTCCGGATTAATTGATTTAATCTACACGGCGTTCCTCGGAGCAGAGAGGGGTGGCTCCTTACCGGGCTCGTGCCCTGCTTCCTCTCCGCCTCTGGGGGGAACCACAGCCGGGGCTCCCAGCGAGTGTGAGCTGCTGCAGGTGTTAAGTCCCCGGCTGGCAGTGCTGTGTGGCAGGAACCGTGCCGAGCCTTTTGCACACATTTGATAGACACAGTATCTCCGTGAGAGAGTAATTCGCGTTATCCCCATTTTTCAGATGGGGAAAGCGGAGGTTAAAGCGGCCAAATGACTTCCCTCAAGTTAGGTGTGGGAGCAAGTATTTTTTTTAAACTAATTTTTATTGGAGTATAGTTGATTTACAATGTTGTGTTAGTTTCTGCTGTACAACAAAGTATTTTTGAACCCACCCACTCAGAATGAGGAGTCATCATAGTCACTGCCCAAACCCTGTCTCTTCTTCACCACCTGGTTTACAGCTTTTTTAGTTGGTGTTCGACTGTTGGGGGCGAAAAAAAAACTGCTTCTACAGAGTAGTTTACCGGATGCCAGGTGAGATGACTTGAGAGCACTTCTACCTCTGCCACTTACTTCATTTTGCACCCTAACTTTTTAGTTAAAAACAGGCATTCCTGTCTTGGCCTGTCTTGGATTTCTTGTCTCCAGAGAAAACCTTAGAGCGGCCCTCAGTTTGGAGCCAGTGCCACCCAGCTTTTGGCCTATTAATAGCAGGAACTTGCAGTTGGGAGACAGCGTTTGTGTGCCAGACACTGATGCGCCCTTCACACAGGTGCTCGTTTAATCCAACGAAGTTTCAGAGGTAGAAGTAGATAGTGTTATTGGGGGAGCTAGGATTCCACTCCAAACTCCAGAGTAAACTTTCTCAACCACTATACTGAATCCTGAATAATCCTCAGGAATTTTATTCAGGCATCTTGTTTCAGCTGTTCTGTGTAAATCAACTTTTTCAGCTCTAACTTGCACAAAAAATTAACATCTCATTTAGTTGAATAGTAAATGGCCATGGTGTTTGTTCCTGCGAACCATTGAATCTGGGGGGAAGAAAGAATGTAGGCTTGAATGACTCGTACTTAGAAAAGAAACATAAGGAATTCTTTTTGGGGAAGGTGATTTCTTAAATCGATATGTCGTGGCCTGTCGCTTAAACCAAAGTAGTTTACCATTACGCTTTATATAGTCTAAGCTATTCAGTGGCTGCAGTGCAGTATCTGCCATCATGTTCACAGCGTCCACAAGTCAAATTTGTCTTACATTTTAACCTGTTTTCAGAATTCCCCCTAAGGATTGATGGCCTAGTTTGAAATTTTCTGTAGGATTTATGAGGCAGCCATTGTGCACTTGCAACATTTCCCTATAATAAATTAAGCAGTTTGTCCTATAATCAAAGCTAAATAGTTTTCTTTACTGTATTTAGAAAGTGTAGATCTGTATGGGCTCTTTTTTTTTTTTTTAATCTAGCACAATACTTAGCACATAATAGGAGCTCGATTTTAACATTTGTTGAACTGAACTGAGGCACTCACACAGGATTATTGTTTTCATGGCTCTCTTCCATCAGGTGCCTTAGTCCACGCTGCACTTTCCCCCTGTGGGAGGTTGTTAGGAACAACTGGTTGTAATATTTCAATCTGCTGAGGAGCAAATGCAACATATTGGGGTTAGATGTGGAACTCTTTAACCTCTGATCGAAATGAAGTCATCAGGTGTTCAAGTTTAATGAAACCTTAAAGAGCACAGGTCCAAACCTCCTTAATGGCAATTTGCATTTGGAATTTGTTCTGTGCTTTTCAAAAGACTTTTACATCTGTTATCGCGATGGACTTTGACATAACCCTGTGTGTCATAACTTAGTTTAAGTGTGTAGTGTAGGAATAGATGTGAAATTCCAACAATCATAACTGTGAATATGGCCTGTAAAAGAAAGAAGGCTACAGTGTGAATAGAAGGGTATCTTTGTCCCAGTTTCATTAAATTATATGTTAAAGAACTCCTAAACTGCTAAAGGATTTTTTTTTAATTTGTTCATTTCTCAAAAATTTTCTTTGTTCTGTGCCAGCTGTTCATCCAGGCACTGGGGCCACAGTGCCCGTCCACAAGATAGGATAGGCAGGATCCTACTCACTGACGGTCTCGGAACCTGTTGACTGGAGGAGACGCCACCTCCTGGTGTGTGCCTACTACATGTAGTGCCTGGCACAGGGCGAGCCCTCACTAGATAATTTTGCTGCTGAATAAAGTTTGGGAGCAGGTCTGTCCTCTTAGATTGATAAGCAGATCTAGTGGGTTTTTATCAAGTGCAGACATATGTCTGTTCATTTTTTAACATCCTCACTATTAATTTTACTGAGAGAGCCTTGTTTGTAGAGAGCTGCTAAAACAACTAAGATCCTGTTCTCAAAGTCATAGAACTACAAATTTTTTTCCTTTAGCAACAGAAGCATTGTTTAAGTAGATTGAATCTCTATACCAAAGTTTGCTTGGGGCATTCTTTTTAAAAATTAAAATTGCTGAAAGTTTCTAACCTCGGAAGGCTCTGGCCTACCATTCATACCTTGTTAGAAACACATAAAGCTGTATGCAGGCAGAAGGAGAAAACCCTTTGCTTTTATAAAACACTTTGATGAAGAGACTGTCTTTTGTCAAAGAGCTGAGTTGGCACAGTGAGGACACTGACAGTGGTCTCTGAGGGTGAGATCCTTTCTGGGACAGCAGGAGCCTCCTGTGCAGGTAATGATGGTGCTACCTCTGAAATGTGCCCCTGAGAACAAGGTGAAAAGACTTAAGAGACTGGGTTTTCTTTTAGACCAGCTGCTATTTTAATTGTCATTTGGTGGGCTGTGCAAGTTTAGAATAAGGATTCGGGTTTCTACTATACGGTTCAGCAAATGCAATCTTAGTTTAAAGGAATCCTAAGATTTCTACTTCTTTTTAAGAGGAGTACATTTTCCATGTGAGCAACTAATTTGCTGAATCACTGGTCATTAAAACTGACACCATCATTTTTCTTGATGTTTATATTCAGGTTTTTTGCTTTCCCAATTGTAGTAACGTTGGCAACAGGGGTTGCACAGAAGCATCACCAAATGACGCATTTGTTTTGGTAATAGGAAAAGCTTTCAGCCTTAATGTTATTGAATTACTGCTAGAGACTACAGCTAACATGGGAATATGTCGTCCTCGTGTTTTTTAAAAAACTGAAGTAAAATAAGAAAAATGTAATAGCAGTGGGATTTAAAGATTTCAGAATTCTGGAAGGAAGATCTTTTTTAAAAAATCACTTTGCCTAGAGCATAGGGCTGAGTAGAATATCTGTTTAAAGCTAACAGTTTACACTGTTAAAATAGATTATTATCACTTGCAAAGACTGATTAGTGGAAGAATATTGAACATGAAGGTATTGAAAAGTTGCGGTTCTCAAGCCTGCAGTAAATCTGTGGTATTTTTAGTGGCTGCCTACGCCAGTTCAGTAGGATTTAGAAAAGGCAACCTCTTAATGAAAATCCTTATTGTAAGGTGAGATGAACAGGTGCATAAGGCTTCAAAACTATCTTGTTTCCTTTTCTTTTATATGTTAATTAAAAATAAAAGACATTTATTCTCCCATTCCCCCCGCTAATTTTTTAGAAAACCTTCTTGGGCTTACTGCCAGCTTTTGGCTCCTTTTGGTTATGGAAGCCAGATGCTACACAACAGGAAATAAACTTTTTTTTTTCCTTAAGACCAAAAAAGACTCTTGTCTGTAAACTAACAGATGAAGTAATATCCTGTTATACAGTGTGGCTTCACAGACACTTTCTTGTAGTTGAGACTTGTTTCGCCAGGATTCTGTCCTAAACATCCTATGAAATATTTAGGAGACTGAGACTTCAGGTTACTGAGCCAGGCTGGGGCTTTGTTTAACTAGAAATAAGGATTGCGATAAGGACAAGTCTCAAATTCTTCTCTGTTTGCTGTTTACTAGAAGAGTGCTATACTTGGCATCTCTTTCTGCAGCAGCAGGAAAAGGAAAGCTGTTCCTGGCTGGTATTAAGTAGCATAGGTAGTTTCCTAACTGAGGAAAATAGCTGAAGTGGTCTCAAGTTAGTCTTTATTCTGGAAGCAGTTTTGGCTCAGGTTTTGATTGCTAGATAAGAATATCTTTGGTGAGTCTCGGGTCCTTCCCAGTGAGGAATTACTCACCGCTTTACAGCAGGCCAAGAGAGACTTAAGTAATGTCTAGGTAATGTTTATATGCTTTGTCCTTAGTAATTCATCGTGGTGGTTCCTGTGTGGGGCTATGTATACACATTGCCTACCCTCTGAGTACAAAATAATTATTTCTGGAACGTCTCAGCTGTACTTAGTTCCTTTTTCACTTAATGAAAACAAGATATTAACTTGCCTGGGGTTGTAGATGCTTTCACTGGCAGCGCAGGCAGTAAAAGCCAAAGAGCTTAACTCTAGTTTCTCATTGCCATCCAGGGAAACAAGTGAAAAGATTAAGTACCTCAGCTAGGAAGATTTGTACTCCCTACCTTAAACAAAGAAGTATATGGACATCTCTGTCAATAGACTTAAAATTGTGTGGCTATGGATAATAGAGAATTGGGATGATGGTGAAAGTTAGAATTGAAAGTGGTTTATCTTTTGCTTGTGACTCACCATGTGGATTTAGTCAGGTTGATTAGCATCGGCTAACTACCTTGAAAAGATATAAAAAATTAATGTCTCTTAAATGCTTTGAATGGTTTGTAAAGGGTTTTATGTCTTGTGAATACAAGATGTTATTTCATAGACTTGATATCTGAAGCCTTAAGTTCATTAGTAGACATTGTTAATATTTAAATCACAAGAGAATGTATTTTAACACCTATCTAACAAAAGTATAAGGTTTTATTTTAAATGGGTGTAAAATGTTTTAAAATAGTGGTGTTTGGTGGGTTTTGCGGCTTTGTTTTTTCCTAAGGAGGGAAAACTAACCAAGCACAATGCTAGTTATGCACTCAGATGGACAGTACCAGGTAACAAAGGTGGTTGCTTTTCTTTTACCACTTATTCTAGGTTAAGTTTTTTTGTTGTTTTTTTTTTTTTGCGGTACGCGGGCCTCTCACTGTTGTGGTCTCTCCCGTTGTGGAGAACAGGCTCCGGACATGCAGGCTTGCGGCCACGGCTCACGGGCCCAGCTGCTCCGCGGCATGTGGGATCTTCCCGGACTGGGGCATGAACCCGTGTCCCATGCATCGGCAGGCGGACTCTCAACCACTGCGTCACCAGGGAAGCCCTAGGTTAAGTTTTAATATTGGTGTAAAGAATAATGTTAAACCTTATTTGTCAGCCTCTAAAAATTGTTTTAAAAATCATATGTGGCGAGGTTCCCTGTTTTCATAATGAGTAATAATAAGTATATTTTTGACACTAAGTGAAATGACTTTCCATCATACTTAGAATAAAATATAAACTTTCTTTCCCATGGCCAATAAAATTTTGTGTGATCTGATCCCTGCCTACTCCTCCAGCTTGCATACCACTCTCCTGCAGTGTGCTTCCGTCACACTGGCTTTATGTTGGGCTGTGCAGTGTGCCAGGTTCTTTCCCGTCTTAGGGCCTGTGCCTGGCGTTTACAAGGTGATATCCTCCTCCTTCAAACTTTAGCTAAAACATCTCCTAAGAAAGACTTTCCTTGTGACCTCCCTTTCTGAAGTAGATCCTTTGTACATTATCACCACACCCAAAGAGGTTTTTTCCTTTTTCTCTCTTGCATACCACATGCAGTTGATTAACAAATCATTTTAGCTCTACATTCAAAACATATCCAGAATCCTACACCTCTGTTCATCTCCATCTCTGCCACCGTAGTCTAAGCCACCACCTTCTCTCACCCAGATGATTGCAATATCCCTGTCACACTCCCTCCACCTTCGTCCCTTTCCATCTATTTATACAACAGCCAGAGAGAGTGATCGTATGAAAAGCCTTCACTGGGTTCCATGGAGCCCCTCTTTGTCTCCTACTGCCACACACACACACACCCACACACCACACACACCCACACACCACACACACACACACACACACACACACACACACACACACACACACACACACCCACACACACACACACACACACCACACACACACCCCTCAGGCCTCATTGGCCTCCTTATTAGCCCCAGTCATGCTTGCCAGGTTTGCCTCTGCCTGGAATTCCGGTCCCCTAAGTAGATCTACGTGGGTCACGTATTCAGTTCCTTCACATCTTGAGTCTTATGTCACCCTTGTCGCCTGTTCTTTTTATATATATATATATAAATTTATTTTTGGCTGTGTTGGGTCTTCCCTGCTGCACGCAGGCTTTCTCTAGTTGCGGTGAGCGGGCGCTACTCTTAATTGCGGTGCACAGGCTTCTTATTGCAGTGGCTTCTCTTGTTGTAGAGCACGGGCTCTAGGCACGCGGGCCCAGTAGTTGTGGCACACGGGCTTAGTTGCTCCGTGGCATGTGGGATCTTCCCGGACCAGAGATCAAACCCGTGTCCCCTGCATTGGCAGGCGGATTCTTAACCACTGTGCCACCAGGGAAGCCCTTGTCACCTGTTCTTAAATTTCAACCTCCCACATTCGTACTCTTCCTGCCCCCTTTCTTCTTCTTTTTTTTTTCTTTAGCACTTTTTGCTATCTAGTATATATTTTTTTCATGCTGTTTCTCCCAATAGAGTATAAGCTCCATGAAGGCAGGGAATTTTTTAGCTGAGTTTATTCCTGTATCCCCGGAACAGTGTCTGCTATTATTGAATTATGCATACATGTATGGATGAACAGTGTTTATCACAGTTTGCAAGTTTATTTACTTACTTGCTGTCTGCCTTTCCCGATTAATCTGGGAGTGTCAGGAAAGCAGGAAATTCATCCATTTATTCACCATTCTAGCCAAATCTTAGCATGGTGCCTAGCAACAAAATCATTCATTTGTGAATCAATGAATACCAATAATAACTTTGCCTGTGTATTGCAGCTTAGTTTGTAAAGTAAGTAAATTATTTCATTTGATTTTCAGAATCATATTGACAGGACAGTCATCTCTCTACACAAAACACTAAATGTAGGGACTATATTGAAAGTTAACCTGGTAAATGGCAATCAGAACTGGACCCCAGAACTTCCTACTCAGTTCAGTGCATTTCCCACTATATCAAAGGACCTCTCAAAGAAATTTACTATGCAGATAAGTGTTTCAGTCACCTATGTTAGAACTATTGTCCTTTTTTTGTATCACTAAATTTTTATTTCTGGGATTTATAACAAATCCTGTCTTACGTGCCTATATGCCTAAGAAGAGAGAGCTTTGAAAAATAAGGTTTAGAAAAGAAATATGCTTCTTTGCTAAATGAAAGTATGAGCCATGACTGAGTTACCACACAAACTGTACTTCTGCTTTGCTTATCTGGTTTGCTCATCTTGGAGAAGGACATGAAGAGAAACAGATAAAAATGAGAGAGACCTGTGGCAATGTTCTTATCACTGATGTATCAATAGTTTTCCTTTTTGTGACTTAATTTTTAGTCCACTTAGGAGGCCAGGATCTGTAACAACACACTTTGCTTTGACAGTTGCATTCACAGCAGCCAGATTCCTGGGAACTTTAGAGACTATTGAAAGGTTTGCCTGTACTTTGGCTTAACAGTCCATCCAGAAAAGTAGACAATCAGGATATGATTAAGTCCAGTCCATTAGCAAATAATTATGATCTCAGATGTCACAATCCTGAATGATCATTCCTAAAGAAATGAATATCACTATTCTTCACGTCTTACAAGTAAGGGTACATCAAGAGTACATTACCTAGTAAAAGGCCCTAATACAACCGACTTTTAAGTAGAATCCAGGTTTCCTTCTGTGCCATTCCACCTTCCATTGGGATCTGACTTAAACTTTATATGTGGGGTTAGGTCTTGTTTCATTCTTAAAATAAAGGACTGGGTTATGTAAAATGTTAAGGTGAGATCATTTGCACTATTCTAAGATTTACTTGTTGTGCTAGATCTCCAGCTTGCTGCTGAGCTTGGGAAGACATTACTGGATCGGAACACAGAGCTGGAGGATTCTCTTCAGCAGATGTACACAACCAATCAGGAGCAGTTCCAGGAAATTGAGGTAATTTACTCAGCGGGAGAGTTAACTTTGAGGTGTGGCCTGTTGCTGCTCTAGCGCCAATTGTATTCTACTAAAATAACACTTGGAATTAAAAGCGGTGTTTAATTTCTAATATACACTTTTTTTAGAATAAAGAACCATTGGGAAGTGTGTGGAGGTTGACTTTTACTTTCTTTAAGCTTTCCCAACATGTAAGTCTGCTGTGATGAGAGAAATTTCTCTCTTCACCCTTGGTGAAGTGTACTAGAAGTAAATGGTGCAGTATTTACAAGTATGTGAAGCAAAGTAAAGCTGTGAATATTATACTTAGTTTTTCACTTTTTTCTTTTTAAAATGAATGATGCAATATTTGAGATATGCGAAGAGGTACAAGAGAATAATACAATGAACACCCGTGTATCCACCAAGCAGATTAAGAAAGAAAACCATCCACATTGTTGAGACTCCCTCTATAACCCCTCCTTGGCTGCATCCCCTCCCCCTAACAAACACCATCCTAAATTTGATGAAAGATTTAAAAATTGTAGTACCGCATTTCGTAATATGAAAGATGCTAGATTACCAGATTAAAATGGAGGTGCTGTCTTGTAAATAGTCCCATTAAAGTAGCCCAGTTATGTGTAGGTCAGGTGACTAAAGATGCTAGTTATGGATATTAACCAAACAGTTGTCCTATTAGAACACTTCATGCCCCAAACTACCATCCCACCCCCAAAAAGCATTGCACTTAAATTACAGCTCCTTCTCCTCAAATTGGTGCAGTAGAACCAGGACTCTTATGTCTATGTGCAGAAAAATATAAAAGACCTTAGAACACAGAAGCCATTCATCATGATCAGAACTTACTGAGCTCTGATTATATATGGAACCAGGTGCTAGAAATGCAAAGACGTGGAATAACATTGTCCTTGACTTCAATCAAAATTACACAGATTTCAGTTTTTGAATACAAATAAGCCTATCATCAAAACTAAGACAAATTTATTATTTCAGTATCCTTAATTTTACATAGTAACCATAATTAAGATGCATACGGTAGATTTCCCTCCCCCCTTCATCAGGATTTATGAATTTAGCCAATGATGTGACTGAAATATACCTTTATAATTCTAGGAAGGTGTATCTTATAATGATATTGAAGTCACCAGCTATCATTTTTGGTATATTCTATATCAGAAGAGCATAGAACATGCCATACCCAAAATGGAATAGAATTGGGCAGAAATCTAAAAATGCAGGAAAACCAGGCATTTTAAAACTATTAAACTAGCCAAATGTCATACATGATCAAGGAACTCATTCCTGTTTTGCTTCATAGACATCGTTTTTCAACTCATTGGAAAATTTCATAGAGTGGTCCTAGGGCATATACATGAAGATCACCGCATACCGTGAGGTACATTTATTTGTGTTTGGGTAGAAACATAGTCTTAATACATTGTATTGATGTTTTCCATGAAAGCACCTATAAATCACTATAACTGAATACTATAATGCTTATTTTAGCACATTTTTCCAAATATAGATGAAAAAGTCCAAATATTTGTATAATTAGAGAATGATGCCTATTTGTTACTATAGGAGATGACAAACGCAGTTACTTTATGATCTAAGTTACCTGTCTTTCTACCTTTATTTTCTTTTCTGTGGTATTGAAGATGATTAAACAGTTGAAACAGATCATTGATATTCTGAAAAAAATCCAAAGATCTTTGAAGAGTCTCCAAATCTACAAATAATACTCCACTATCTAAAGTCTTCTGTAAGATTTTTTTTTTCCTTAAAAAATGTTTGTAATCAAGCTTTTACACGGATGTGGTCCCTTGGCCCCTGCAGTCACCTCTCCCCAACCCCCAATTCTTATAAGATGTTGAAAAGCATAATAAAAATGAAGTATCCAGGTCAGACCTTAATGATTAAATAAATATACAATTAAATATATGTATAAAGCTAATTAAATAAATTTAGCCTGGATTACTTCCAGAAACATTTCCATGGATCTCTTGTTTCTGTAACAGAGCACGTGGTCCACTGGTTCATAGATCCAAGCATTGTAGCCTTCAACATTTCACTCTTTATCCAAAGCTGTTTTTTGACTAAGAACAACACTGTCTTAGATTTCTTCTCTGCCATTACGGCTGGCTTTCTTCTTTCTTTCTTTTTATAAATCACTTCCTGAAAGTCAATAGGAATGGGATGAAACAGGGAGATGAAATGGCAATTCTGGCTAAGCCCGCTTATCAGCCAGAGGCCTCCCACAGACCAGCCTTACTGCCTGTTTGGTTCACACCTGGGCCCAGGCAGACTTGCAGATCACAACAGACTTCCAAGGTCTCCCTCCAGTAGTCTACAACAAGGAAAGCCTGACGCTGTTGTAAAAGTAACCAGGCAGTTGAAGAACCTAATTCTGTACTAAAAGATGACCCTTGCAATAGGTATAGTGCCTCTTATCATTATATCCTTTCAGAGCCCCCTAAACTTTATAAGGACTCTTTCCTTAACTCAAACCTTATGTCTTTTTTTTCTCTTTAAAGTAACCTTTTTTTTGAAATATACATACAGAAAAAGGCACAAATGCTAAGTATATAGTTCAGAGAATTTTCATAAACATACCCATGCAGCCAATACCCAGATAAGAAATGAGAACATTATCAGCTCTTCCAGTCACCATGCCCCCTAAACAGCACTCTAACACCCTAGATTAGTTTAGCCTGTCTTTGAACTTTACACAAATGGAATCACTTGTACAAGTTTTAAACTGACTTCTTAGAATGTTTATTGGGAGTTTTCCTGATTCGAAAAGTAATACATGATCATTTTTTAAATTTAGCAAAATACAGTTGAAAACCAAAAAGTAAACTCTTATCCTACCAACCCAGAGAAATTTTAAATCAGCCAGAAAATGGTCTTGGAACAAGCTACTCTGAGTAGATGAAGAATGTGCAGAACCGGTGAAAACGCTAGGATAAAACCCCCCAAACTATACAAAATTAATGCACAGAAATCTCTTGCGTTCCTATACACTAATGATGAGAAATCTGAAAGAGAAATTAAGGAAACACTCTCATTTACCACTGCAACAAAAAGAATAAAATACCTAGGAATAAACTTACCTAAGGAGATAAAAGACCTGTATGCAGAAAACTATAAGAAACTGATGAAAGAAATTAAAGATGATACAAACAGATGGAGAGATATACCATGTCCTTGGATTGGAAGAATCAACATTGTGAAAATGACTATACTACCCAAAGCAATCTACAGATTCAATGCGATCCCTATCAAATTAACAATGGCATTTTTCACAGAACTAGAACAAAAAATTTCACAATTTGTATGGAAACACAAAAGACCCTGAATAGCCAAAGCAATCTTGAGGAAGAAAAATGGAGCTGGAGGAAGCAGGCTCCCTGACTTCAGACTATACTACAAAGCTGCAGTAATCAAGGCAGTATGGTACTGGAACAAAACCAGAAATATAGATCAATGGAACAGTATAGAAAGCCCAGAGATAAACCCATGCACATATGGTCACCTTATCTTTGATAAAGGAGGCAAGAACATACAATGGAGAAAAGACAGCCTCTTCAATAAGTGGTGCTGGGAAAACTGGACAGCTACATGTAAAAGAATGAAATTAGAACACTCCCTAACACCATACACAAAAATAAACTCAAAATGGATTAAAGACCTAAGTGTAAGGCCAGACACTATAAAACTCTTAGAGGAAAACATAGGCAGAACACTCTGTGACAAGTCACAGCAAGATCCTTTTTGACCCACCTCCTAGAGAAATGGAAATAAAAACAAAAATAAACAAATGGGAACTAATGAAACTTAAAAGTTTTTGCACAGCAAAGGAAACCATAAACAAGAGGAAAAGACAACCCTCAGAATGGGAGAAAATATTTGCCAGCGAAGCAACTGATAAAGGATTAATCTCCAAAATATACAAGCAGCTCATGCAGCTCAATATCAAAAAAACAATCCAGGGGCTTCCCTGGTGGCGCAGTGGTTGAGAGTCTGCCTGCCGATGCAGGGGACACAGGTTCGTGCCCCAGTCCGGAAAGATCCCACATGCCACGGAGCGGCTGGGCCCGTGAGCCATGGCCACTGAGCCTGCGTGTCCGGAGCCTGTGCTACACAATGGGAGAAGCCACAACAGTGAGAGGCCTGCGTACTGCAAAAAAAAAAAAAAGAAAAAAAAAAAATCCAACCCAAAAATGGGCAGAAGACCTAAATAGACATTTCTCCAAAGAAGATATACAGATTTCCAACAGACACACGAAAGGATGCTCAGCATCACTAATCATTAGAGAAATGCAAATCAAAAGTACAATGAGGTATCACCTCACACTGCTCAGAATGGGCATCATCAAAAAACTCTACAAACAATAAATGCTGGAGAGGGTGTGGAGAAAAGGAAACCCTCTTGAACTGTTGGTGAGAATGTAAATTGATACAGCCACTATGGAGAACAGGATGGAGGTTCCTTAAAAAACTAAAAATAGAACTACCATACGACCCAGCAATGCCACTACTGGGCATATACCCTGAGAAAACCATAATTCAAAAAGAGTCATGTACCGCCATGTTCATTGCAGCACTATTTACAGTAGCCAGGACATGGAAGCAACCTCAGTGTCCATCAACAGATGGATGGATACAGAAAATGTTGCACATATATACAATGGAATATTACTCAGCCATAAAAAGAAACGAAATTGAGTTATTTGTAGTGAGGTGGATGGATCTAGAGTTGGTCACACAGAGTGAAGTCAGTCAGAAAGAGAAAAACAAATACCATATGCTAACAAATATATTTGGAAACAAAAACAAAAACAAATGGTTCTGAAGAACCTAGGGGCAGGACAGGAATAAAGGCGTAGATGTAGAGAATGGACTTGACACGGGGAGGGGGGAGGGTAAGCTGGGACGAAGTGAGAGAGTGGTATATATACTACCAAATGTAAAATAGATAGCAAGTGGGAAGCAGCCGCATAGCACAGGGAGATCAGCTCGGTGCCTTGTGACCACCTAGAGGGGTGCGATAGGGAGGGTGGGAGGGAGGGGATATGGGGATATATATATATATATGTATAGCTGATTCACTTTGTTATACAGCAGAAACTAACCACTGTAAAGCAATTATATTCCAATAAAGATGTTTAAAAAAAAATCCCCCAAACTGTGACTCATTATGGAAATAGACAACTAGGAAACTGTGAAAGTATATTTTCTCAGTGGAACTACAAGTATGCTTTCAAAGACTGTTAACAGGTTTCAAACAGTCCTCATAAAAATTAGTATTTTGTTAGGCATTGTTTTTAATGTAAAAAAAAGATTAAACGTTGAAAGTAATGATTGGCTTCAGAGATGCCTATAACCTGTGTGGCTTTTACTTAGCGTCTAATTTTTCAAGATTCTAGAGCAAGTTTTTCTCTCCTGAATGAGGGGGTGGAGAGAAGCTTTGCAGAGTAATGAGATCTGACACATCAGACACAATCGGATTCTCGTAAAGTTTTCTACAATTGTGTGAGCAGCCCACAGCCTTGTGTTTCTGTTGCTTCTCTGCTTGGAAACCTGCATTATCCCCACAGGAGTCAAAGAAGTCTGGCCTTAGAGGTGTCCCTTCTTTCAAAAGCTCATGTCATCCTCGGAGATTTTAAAGCATTTTGTGCTTCCCCTATGACATTTATCGATATTCTATTATATATTACACTTATTTCTTGATTTGTTTTATTCTGTTTCTCTCCCCCCGCCACCTCCCCATTTTCCGTTGCAACATTGAAGGCTGTTGCTGTGTTTATTCATAGTCTTTGGAACATAGTAGGTAATCACTGAATACCTGTTCAAATCAGTATCTTAACAGAAGACAGGTAAGCAGTTTACGAAGCACTTCCTAAACTGTGGGTTTCCACCTCTGGAGATTTTGAAGGGATGTGGAAGGAGCTCTGGCCTCAGTGTTAGGATATTCAGACTTAAGCCCTTAATTCTATAGCAAATAGCTGGACTTTAGGCCTGTGAATTACCTCTCAGATCCTGTTTGCTCTGCTGTGTAATGGTGATAAGAATGCTTGCGTGACATTGGTACAGAGTTGTTCTGAGGTGATGAGATTATGTGTGTGTATATATTTTGGACAGTATAAATTGTTGCACAGTTTATCCGTGTGTTTTAAGAATTTTAGTAATGAAAGAATCTTAATTCTGAAAAAAATAAATCCTTTTCAATTATTGGAAAATAGATCTTAAGAACAAGCCAAGCTTTTAATAGTGAGATTATAGGTGGTTTTTATTTTCATATTCATACTTTTTACTTTTTTCCTAAATTTCCTTCAGGGGAAATATAATATTTTAATCAGGGGAAAGAAGTTTTTCAAAGGTAATGGGAAATATTTCTTCAGTATTGTGGAAGGTCATTTCGATACTAAATTCAGAGGATTTGGGCTGTAATCCTTAATATAAGAATAATCCCAACACTGCATAAAAGCTGAATTTCCATTCCATTCCTTATGAGTTTTTAGTTTGGTTGTGTCTGTCTTTTCCAGCATTCCAGGTCAGGGTTCTACAGTTGCAAACAGGTGTTAATAGAATCCTGCTGGCCTTTTTCAAAAGTTTGCCTCAGTTGTAAAGGTGGCCTATTTATAGCTTTTTCACATAACCTGAACCTTTTACTCCTAGTGGAGGCGACATTCTGTACAAATTCTAAGACAAGTGGGAGATAACCCACGGAACTTAAACTTTGACACTCTTGCCTATAAGTGGACATTTTTGCCTGTGTTTTTGCTACCCCCATGTTCCCCTCCCTCCACTCTTTAGCTTAAATATCCCCTCATCACCCACCCCTGTTTAATATGACAAATACTTTTGTACTCGATCTCTTTTTGGCACTTGAATTTTAGGATCTTGTCAGTCCAGACAGGTTCATTTGAGGCTATGATCAAAGATTCTGAATTGAGAAAACCAGAACATGAGAAGCATAGCCATACCTTTAAATGAAAGGTAGAAAATAAGCTAACCCATTTCCTTGTAGAATCAGAAAAAATTTGATTAAATACTAATTTGAAGTTTTAGAGGCCAAGCCTTAAAGCAGTGTCTGACTACATGGATTCTGATTCTCTGGCCTCACATCAATACTTGCTGAGAGAGCTAAAAATTTTTCTTTTAAGTTGCTGACCAATTTAGTCAGATTTCTTTGTTAGGTAACCTATCACAGATTCTTGGAGAAGTGAAGGGCTTTTCTGATTAGTTTTGATTTAATCATAATAAGATTAAACTCCTACCACGTGAAAGCAAGCTTCCTGCCATTCTTTAGATTGTCCTTAAAGCCAAGTCCTCTGAGACCAAAATATCACAAGTTCTTCCTAAATGGTTTCATTGTGGTTTTTATCCCCTACAGGTTTTTATATATCAAATGAGGGGGACCTACTGCAGTTTTCTAAACAGCCTCTTTGTACTTATTTACACATTGACTTATTTCCTTTATGTCGGCCACGACTCTAATTTGAATATTATATCTTTAAAAAGGGACACATCTTGGGGCCCATGTAAGAGAGACTGGTAAAAAATGTCTCTTTCAGATTGCTGAGGCATAGCTGTGCCATGGGAATAAACACAGAGAAATTGTCCATAAATGGAGCAAGAGGGGAAAGAATTAGTATCTATTAGGGCCTTTTCCCAAAAGGGCTATAGCCAAAGCCATTCTCAAACTCTTTGAAAGAAGGCTCTCGACATTCCAGCAGTCTGAGTTGTGGTACCAAGCATGATGAGCTGTTGTGAAGAGAGGTCTAGAAATTGCCATTAGCCAGTATTTTTTAGTCCCTATTGTGTATCAAGAATTGTGCTAAATGGACTAGATGTATAAGAGCCTTACCTTCTTCAAGGAGGGTTAGGAAGACTATGACATTAACAAGTAAGCAGTTTGGTTGTTTATTATTAAGTGTGAAGTGTTTTGAGGGAAATTAATAGAGTGCCTTGGGAGTGGTGTTGCTTTAGACGGGGTGGTCTAGAAAGGCTTCTGAAGCCTCTATGTTTGCATGGAGGCCTAAAGGATAATCTTGAGTTTTTTGGCCATCTTTGTGCTGTGGATCCCTTTGGCTATCTCGTGACTCTAAGATGAACCTCTTAAAATACATAAAATACATAAAATTACAGAGGGAATCGGTTATATTGAAATGACTATCAAAATATTGAAAAAATAAATTTGTGATATATTAATATGTGTTTATTAATTCATTAAATACCAAGATCTAATAGCAATCTAAAAACTGTCATTTCAAATAGTGATGAGGTAAGTCAAGATTTCTGCAGCCACTATCATGTGCTATGGAAACATCTGTGATTCCTGTAAGTGATGAAGTCCTGAGTACTCCTCATACTACTGGTGGTTTGTTGCCTCCATTCATAATTGAAGAAAATGCTAAATTTCAGTTAGAAGTTAGTGAAAATGAAGGTGTAACTTTTCTCAACCCGTGGACCTCAGGTCAAGGGCTGCTGGATTAGATGGAGCCAGCCAGGAAAGGCGAGGCCCCTGGGAGAGGGGAGATTGGGTAATAAAGGCCCTAAAGGAAGGGGGAGCTTGCCTTAAAGGGAGGCAACTCCACAATTTCAAGATAAAGGTACCCCCTGAGGGTGAAATAAGGACTACATATGAAGCTGGAAAAACCATTTAAGAGATGGGAAAATGTTAACACTGAAATATATTAAGGAATTGTTGGGGTTTTTTAAAGTGTGATTGGAATTGTGGTTAAAATGAGGTCTTATTGCTTAGAAATATATAAATATGTATACTTAAGATGTCTTGGATTTGCTTTAAATTGATTGGGGAATGAGGGGAGTGGAAAAGTAGAGATGAAACAAGATTGCCTATTGATAATTGTGAAACTGGATGATGGATAGATGAGGGTTCATTAAACCATTTTTCTGCATTTATATATGTTTGAAATTATCCATTTTAACAAGTTTTTTTTTTGCTGTACATGGGCCTCTCACTGTTGTGGCCTCTCCCGTTGCAGAGCACAGGCTCCGGACGTGCAGGCTCAGCAGCCATGGCTCACGGGCCCAGCCGCTCCGCGGCATGGGGGATCTTCCCGGACCGGGGCACGAACCTGTGTCCCCTGCATTGGCAAGCAGACTCTCAACCACTGCGCCACCAGGGAAGCCCCATTTTAACAAGTTTTTAAAATGCAGTAGTTAAGATTAGCCACCTGTAGAGAATCAGTATTTGGGTGGACTGAGAGTTTAGGAAGGAGTACTCAATTATATAAGTAGTATATAATTTCAGGGAATTATGATTGTAGGAACATGTCAAAATACAACATGATAAAGAATGCTGTTGCGATACAGTTAAAATATAGCCTAATTTTTGTGAATAACTGCAACTAAATTAAGTCCTAAGAAGGGAAATGGTATACATTAAGCTTAAGAATCATTTCGATCCAAGTGAATGTTTATGTCTCCTGGACCCAAGAGAAAGAGAGACATTGGGTTGGGGGAGGGGAGGCTTCCAGCATTTTCTATGTCCAAGATCAACATTTCTCTAATAAGTGTGATCCATGGACACTTGCACTAACATCACCTGGGGTTTTTACTAAAAATGCAGAATCCTGGCTCTACCCCAGTCTCATTGACTCAGAATTTTAGGGGAAAGGGGCCCAGATTCCTATACTTCAATAAATCCCCCAGTTGAATTTTAGCACATGTAAAGTTTGAAAACGCATAACTGTAGATAAGGATGAAATAGCTACTCTTATCGAGCAATTTTACCATTTGCGAGATACCATGCTGAACCCTTCCCTCATATTAACCTCACAGCAACCTTGTGAGGTAGGTGATGAGGAAATCTCACCTTAGAAAAACTAAGTTACTTACGGGAGGTCACTCAGTTAGCAATGGCAAAGTAGGACTTCAAACCAAATTCCAACCCCACAGCCTGTGCTCTTAGCTTCTGTGCTGCTGCCTCCCATCAGACCATCTCTCTTCTCTGATCCTGTGCCCACCAAGACTTGGCGTCCCACCTGCCCTCTGTGGGGCAAATGTGTCCTACGGAGGATGTGACTGTTCCAATCACTAGGCAGGGACAGCTCCTGTGGTAACTTAATAATTAGTGTCTGGTCTGTGCATTAGACTTTTTTTAGGTTGTTGTGAATCAGTCCCAAAGAATACTTGAGATCTTATACTTGACATAAAGTAGCTTGCAAAATTTCTGCAGCTATTATATACACTCCTATGTTCTAAACCTTTTTCTACTCCAGTATTCCGAAGAGATTGAAAACATTCCCTACCAGTGACAGGAATCTACCAGAATATTGACAGCCAGAGGGCAGGATTACAGGCACACTTCTAGGAGAAGCTGGTGGGGATTGAGGGAGTGAAGAATAAACATAGGCTTTTACAGGGGCTATGCTGCGTGCTCACTCCATCTCATTTAATACTTTCAATCCTACAAGGTAGGTACTAACGGATCCACAATTTATTTTCAGTTCTGAACCCGAAAAGCTCTGTAAAAACAAGATATTTTTCTTAAGTAGGCAACAAGTTCATTTGACAGCAAACCCTGACCTGAACTCATGTGAGGCTGTTTATAATCTTTATTCATACTTTTGATGAGAATATCAATGCTTGATAACAGAGTGCTACCCAACCCTCGCTGGGATGTTATAAAGTGTGTGTTGTCTTCCTAAAATTTAAAGAATTTTCCAAAACACTCTTGGCCAAGAGTTTCAGATGAGAAGGTATGAGAATTAAGTGTTTTCTCAACACGTTGCTACCGAGCTATGTAACTAGTTTGAAAAAAGGCCTCATATACTTTTTTCAACTCTGCCACACCACTGCCATTTAAAGAGCCCATTGAAAGTCATATAGCCCTTTCTTTGAAAGAAGTCTGTGAAAGAAGTCTGTTAGCTTTGTAAGTACTTGTATAGGTATGTAAGAGAAGCCTCAAGAAAAGTATTTTTAAAGTCATGTCTGGTCTATTACCATTTGGTCATTGGTAATGCTTCAGACCTACCTTTTTCCTCTTTCTGGTTTTGCCCCAGAGAAGTATTGTGACTATTTCATTTGGAATATATACTGTCTTTCATCCTCTTCAGGTGGAGTTGAGTCGGAGGGGAAACAAGGAAACGTAACATTGAGGCATTAAGGTTGTGACTATTCCCCTTTATCCTTGGCCATTTAGAAAGCAGTCTTAGCAGTACCAAAATAAATAATCTGGCAAGTTTCTCACAAATAAGGAGGATTATGGTGACAACATTCTCACAGAATTAAAAGTATCTTTGAATAATATTAAGTTAAAATATCTTTTTCTGGTTAAATCAATACTTTCTCCCTGTTCTTTGTCCAGAATGTCTCACCCAGAGGGAAAAAAATTAAATTTTTTCAAACAAAAATCATCTAAAATCCTCCTCTTTAGGCTTTTCTTATGTCTATAAAACATATTTTTGTTTAAACATTGATCATGTATTCCATGCTTTTTCTCTTGTGGGATTATCGTGTCTCACTTAGATTTTCCTGTCAAATATTAATTTTATGTGTGTTTTGTGCTTTGTAAGAGTAGAAGAGCCTTATGATACACGAGATGTTGGTGAGCTTTAGGGAAACTAAGCGTATAAAGGATGGCTTGTACTCAGTTCTTACTAAGGAAAGTAGTTTGAGATTTAAATTTCTTCTTTTCATAAAATAAACCTGTGGTATTGTGGTATAGTGAAAATCATATATTTGACCTTTGTCCCCATGTCCTGGTGTAGCGCTCCTAAGTCCTTTGGGATTTCCTGATTGCCAGAGGGACCAACCACATGATTAGAGGGTTAGAACTTTCAGCCCAATCCCCAACCTCTGGAGAGGGGTCAGGGACTGGAGATGGAGTTCATTCACCAGTGGCCAGTGATTGAATGAATCATGTCTGTGCAGTGAAGCTGGGTTTCCGGGTTGGTGAGCACATGGATGTGCTGGGAGGGTGGTGCATCTGGAGAGAGCAAGAAAGCCCCGCACTGCTCTCCACCCCCATCCCTGCCCTACGCCTCTCTTCCCTTTGGCTGTTCCTTAGTTGTATTCTTTAGAATAAAGCAATAAGTGTAAGTAAATCCCTTTCCTGAGTTCTGTGAGTCGTTTTAGCGAATTAGTGAACCTGAGGGGAGGTCACGGGAGCCCCCAGATTTATAGCTGGTTGTTTGAATGTACGGGCGATCCCTGGGACTTGACAGCAGCGCCTGAACTGGGGGCGGTTCTGTGGGGCTGAGCCCTCATAGCTCCAGTAGTTAGTGCCAGAACTGAATTGAATTGTGGGATGCAGTTGGTGCTGGAATGCTGCAGGTATCTTATCTGTTTAACGTGTAAACTGGTCACAATCATCTCTTCCAGTATCTGACCAAGCAGGTGGAGCTCCTGCGGCAGATGAATGAACAGCACGCAAAGGTTTATGAGCAATTAGATGTCACAGCAAGGGAACTGGAAGAAACAAATCAAAAGCTCGTTGCTGACAGCAGGGCCTCACAGCAGAAGATTCTGAGGTAAAGTTTTTAGAATCCATTGAAGAAGCCCTAGGAGAAGTCATTTAGTATCAACTAGAATAGAACATGGCTGTAGTGGGTTTGGGTCAATATGGGGCAAGGTTTAATTTAATTCTCTGTGGAGAATAGAGATTAAATAGAAGTCTTTTCCAATTATGCAAGCCCAGTTTGAGTGGCTGGCAGCTAATCTCTCCTCACTGCTTACGCCCTTAATTTAATATGACAAGCAGCAACTGGCTTCTGTCTGTTCCTCACAGTCTGACTGAAACAATTGAATGCCTACAAGCCAACATTGATCACCTCCAGAGCCAAGTGGAGGAGTTGAAGTCATCTGGCCAAGGGAGGAGCCGGGGGAAGCATGACCGGGAGAAATCGGCACCCAGCTTCTCGTCTCTGAAAGAGCTGTATGACCTCCGCCAGTAAGAGCCTGCCTTTCCATGGCATTTGCAAGCAGGAGTGCATCTCGTGTCACTGACACATTCCGGATTCCAGCAGATTAAAAGTACCCTTTTAGGAAATGCCACTTGGCTATTAGACCACCGGTGGTTTGAACAAAACCACTTAATTTAAACATACAAATGATTGAGTTCTTGAGTATTAGTAATTCGGTGAACACTTATTTTTGAAAGTCTCGTGTATTTTAGTGCTTTTAATGTGTTAAATCTTAATTTAAAATAAGGTGCAGTACTTCTGATATACTACAGATTTTGGGGTTGTATTTCACATTCCAGTGAAGAAAAAAATTGAAAATTCAGTAAAACAAAAATCCAGGCAAACAAGGTTTTTTTGCCTGCAG
Organism: Grampus griseus; assembly: GCF_964374135.1. Classification (NCBI taxonomy): domain Eukaryota; kingdom Metazoa; phylum Chordata; class Mammalia; order Artiodactyla; family Delphinidae; genus Grampus; species Grampus griseus. The sequence continues at coordinate 21,299,846 of NC_139008.1, forward strand.
AAATGCCTTTACAATATAGAGTTCTAAGATTGAATCTTTATTTAGGAACTATTTCTTGAGCACCTGTTGCAAGGCAGGTGCTAGTGCCAGATGTGAGGAGTGGTGAGCAAAACAGACAAAGTTCCTGCCCTCGTGGAGGTTTCAGTCTCATGAAGAGGCAGATAAGCAAATAATCACACAAATAAGTACAGTTACAAGTTGCCTAGGAGTCTGAAGAGGCGAGAGACCAGCCCGTGCACTTGGTGGTCCTCAGCGTTGACCGTTCACCAGGTCACCTGTGCAGCTTTTCACACTGCCAAACCAGCGACTCCCTCAGGCCTAATCAGAATCTCTAGGTGTGAGGAAAAGGCTGCCTAGGTGTTTCTGATATGTGTTTGTGGTTTAAAAATCGCTGCAGCAGTGGTTCTGTCTTAGCTGTATATTATGAATCCATAAAGAGCTTTACAAAAAAAAAAAAAAAACTCAAGTCCAGGTGGCAGACCAGCTAGGTCAGAATCTAGGTGGGTGGGACCCAGGCTTCAGTATTTTTTAAGACTGCCCAGGTGATTCGAATCTGCAGCCAACACTGAGCACCACTGGCTGTTCTGATTTCCTTGAACAGTATCAGTCATACAGCTGGTCTTTGGGAATGGATGTTCTGTAGTTTTTTCTTTTTTTTTTTTTTGCGGTACGCGGGCCTCTCACTGTTGTGGCCTCTCCCGTTGCGGAGCACAGGCTCCGGACGCGCAGGCTCAGTGGCTATGGCCCACGGGCCCAGCCGCTCTGCGGCATGTGGGATCTTCCCAGCCGCTCTGCGGCATGTGGGATCTTCCCAGCCGCTCTGCGGCATGTGGGATCTTCCCGGACCGGGGCACGAACCCTTGTCCCCTGCATCGGCAGGCGGACTCTCAACTACTGTGCCACCAGGGAAGCCCTGTAGTGGTTTTTTTTTTTTTTACATCTTTATTGGAGTATAATTGCCCTGTAGTATTTTTAATGTTTAAAACAAAAATTAGTCACAGAACTTGTGTTTTCTCACGTGTTCATTTTAGCCACTGCTCTAGTGTGGAATAGGCAAAACATCATTCACATCACAGCTCCTCAAAAACAGGGAGTTGAAAAAAATCATCAGTCTCCCTCTTTGCATTCTCAGTTGACCTGTGTAATAGATTCTTGCAACATTTTCCCCAGGCACTTCGTGTACGATCATGTGTTTGCCGAGAAGATCACTGCCTTACAGCAGAGCCCTGATGAAGAAGAAAACGAGCATTTGAAGAAAACAGTGACAATGCTGCAGGCCCAGCTGAGCCTGGAGCGGCAGAAGCGGGCGACCGTGGAGGAGGAGTACGGGCTGGTGCTGAAGGAGAACAGCGAACTGGAGCAGCAGCTGGGGGCCGCGGAGGCCTACCGAACCCGTGTGCTGGAGCTGCAGGCCGACGTGGCGGAGATGCGGCAGATGTTGCAGTCGGAGCGCCCTTTTGTGAATGGGGTTGAGAAGCTGGTGCCCGACTCTCTGTTTGTCCCTGTCAAGGAGCCCAGCCAGAGCCTGCTGGAGGAGATGCTCCTGACCATGCCCGAAGCGCACAGAAAGCCTCTCAAGCGCAGCAGCAGCGAGACGGTGCTGAGCAGCCTGGCGGGCGGCGACATTGTGAAGGGCCACGAGGAGACCTGCATCCGGAGGGCCAAGGCCGTGAAGCAGAGGGGCATCTCCCTCCTGCACGAGGTGGACATGCAGTACAGCACCCTCAAGGTGAAGTACGAGGAGCTGCTGAGGAAGTGCCAGCAGGAGGAGGACTCCCTGGCCCACAAGGCTGTGCAGACCTCCAGGGCCAAGGACCCGGCCGCAGTGAACGCCCAGCCCGAGCCTGGCACCCTTGGCTGGGAACCGGCCTCGGTCACCCCAGAGCCCATCAGTTGCCCCACCACCTCGACACCACCAGAATACAAAGTGCTTTTTAAGGAGATCTTTAGTTGCATCAAGAAAACCAAACAGGAAATAGACGAACAGAGAACAAAATACCGATCTCTCTCTTCTCATTCCTAAGTGAACCGCCAGCTCCACCACTAATTGGCCTGTTTCCTATCACCTCTCTCTCCCACTCACACAAGTGTGTGTAGACCCCAAACCTGATACTGCTCCTGACGTCTGCCTCATTGCTTTGCTTACTTAGCAAATGCATACAGCGAGGGAGGAAGGTGAGTACCGGTGGCAGTTGTATAATCGAGTTCCATTTAAGCTCCTCAGTAAATCCCATGACAAACTGGCCTCTGGCTGGCGTGACAATTAGGTTGCGATTCCTTGAAAAACCCCAGGACCAGTGGAGGGAAAATATGTGCTCCTGGAGAAGTAGGCCTGGAGTAACTGTAGTATATAGTGTGCATGTATATGTGTGTGTGTGTGTGTGTATATATATATATATATATATATATATATATATGTAGTGTATATTATATAGGGGAAAGGGCAGAGCTGAAACAAAGCTAAGGCAATTCCTACTGCCTCCTTGCTTAACTTCTCAAAACTATGTAAAAGTCAGATGGCTGCCAAGGGAAAATCTCTTTCGCAAACACTGTTGGATACTGTGAATTCATTAAGAAGAATGTTCAGGAGAAAGCAGGGGTCTAATCCAAAATACGTGGCATTAACAAATACTCCAAGCCTTTGAGTTGGTTACATGGGCTACCGGTTGAACTGTGACTGACAGGTAACCCTAATAACATTTTAGTCTAACTGAATACCAAACTAAAAGGGCAGGCTCTGGTTGGCCCAGTTAGCTTGTTAGAGCCCTGGAGGGCCTCTTCCCCACATTCAAATATTTTTACTCAAAGCTGTAGTGGTTAGGATAGGCAAATCATTCTTTTCTTAAATTCAGGCTGAAGGGGCGCGATGAACCCGTACCCGCACTGTGCCGTCTGAGCTGGCCAGCCTGCCAGCCTCAGGCTGCTCTCCTCACTTCCTGCCATTCCTGTAAACGTTTGTGACTTGCTGCAGAAATTCCTATCTGCCACTTTATTAAACAGTGTTGATGTCCTGACTGGAAATAACACTCATCCTCTCACTTGCATACTTTTGCATACTTTTAATTTAAAACTATTTAAGAGAAGTGAGGTCCCATTTATTGTGTATATTTTTCTAAAAACCAAATAAAACTACCTATGAAAATGAACAAATGGATCAATTGCTTGTTATTTTAAGCTTAAGCCTTTTCGCTGTTATTACCAACTTTTCTTCTTCCAACAAATCTCTCTGGGAAGAACTGAGTGATTTTTTTTTCCATTTCCATTTTTTCCCATTCCTTGGAATTGTGTAATAGCACAAATTCTGTTCATACTGATAAATGTTCATTAAAATTACTATATGATTTAAAAACATTTTCAAATTTATATGCTGTATATAATTTTCACTATTTTAGAAATGTCAGGCTTGCTTCTGAATTAATAGCATTTGACTAGGTAATTCTCAAAACATTTGATCATTCAGTCATAGGAAAGACATTTTACAGTATTCAGATGTTAAAATGAGCATTGAATCTAATTTTGCTCAATGGCAAAACTGGATTAATGGGGTAAAACATTATTTTTTCAAACAGTACAAAGAGATTGTAAAGTAAGTTGTCTCATCTTCCCTGACCTCCCAACCTTTCTTCCCAGAATCAACTGGTTACCAGTTTGTTGGTATATCCTTACAAGTGTGCTCATTATCATCCCTTTTTTCTTTTTTTCTGGCTGCGTTGGGTCTTAGTTGCTGCGCGTGGGCTTTTCTCTAGTTGTGGCGAGCAGGAGCGGGGGCTACTATTCGTTGCGGTGCGCGGGCTTCTCGTTGCGGTGGCTTCTCTTGTTGCGGAGCATGGGCTCTAGGCACACAGGCTTCAGTAGTTGTGGCTCACGAGCTCAGTAGTTGTGGCTCGGGCTCTAGAGCTCGGGCTCAGTAGTCGTGGTGCATGGGCTTAGTTGCTCCGCAGCATGTGGGATTTTCCTGGACCAGGGATGGAACTCACGTTCCCCTGCATTGGCAGGCAGATTCTTTTTTTTTTTTAATATATATAATACGTTCCCATATTTCTTCCCGCCTGCGTCTCCCTCCCTCCCACCCTCCCTATCCCACCCCTCCAGGCGGTCACAAAACACCGAGCTGATCTCCCTGTGCTATGCGGCTGCTTCCCACTAGCTATCGACCTTACGTTTGGTAGTGTATATATGTCCATGCCTCTCTCTCGCTTTGTCACTGCTTCCCCCTCCCCATAGCCTCAAGTCCATTCTCTAGTAAGTCTGTGTCTTTATTCCTGTTTCACCCCTAGGTTTTTCATGACATTTTTTTTCTTAAATTCCATATATATGTGTTAGCATACGGTATTTGTCTCTCTCTTTCTGACTTACTTCACTCTGTATGACAGACTCTAGGTCTATCCACCTCATTACAAATAGCTCAATTTCCTTTCTTTTTATGGCTGAGTAATATTCCATTGTATATATGTACCACATCTTCTTTATCCATTCATCCGATGATGGACACTTAGGTTGTTTCCATCTCTGGGCTATTGTAAATAGAGCTGCAATGAACATTTTGGTACATGACTCTTTTTGAATTATGGTTTTCTCAGGGTATACGCCCAGTAGTGGGATTGCTGGGTCATATGGTAGTTCTATTTGTAGTTTTTTAAGGAACCTCCGTACTGTTCTCCACAGTGGCTGTATCAATTTACATTCCCACCAACAGTGTAAGAGGGTTCCCTTTTCTCCACACCCTCTCCAGCATTTATTGTTTCTAGATTTTTTGATGATGGCCATTCTGACTGGTGTGAGATGATATCTCATTGTAGTTTTGATTTGCATTTCTCTAATGATTAGTGATGTTGAGCATTCTTTCATGTGTTTGTTGGCACTCTGTATATCTTCTTTGGAGAAATGTCTATTTAGGTCTTCTGCCCATTTTTGGATTGGGTTGTTTGTTTTTTTGTTATTAAGCTGCATGAGCTGCTTATAAATTTTGGAGATTAATCCTTTGTCAGTTGCTTCATTTGCAAATATTTTCTCCCATTCTGATGGTTGTCTTTTGGTCTTCCTTATGGTTTCCTTTGCTGCGCAAAAGCTTTTAAGTTTCATTAGGTCCCATTTGTTTACTTTTGTTTTTATTTCCATTTCTCTAGGAGGTGGGTCAAAAAGGACCTTGCTGTGATTTATGTCATAGAGTGTCCTGCCCATGTTTTCCTCTAAGAGTTTGATAGTTTCTGGCCTTACATTTAGGTCTTTAATCCATTTTGAGCTTATTTTTGTGTATGGTGTTAGGGAGTGATCTAATCTCATACTTTTACATGTAGCTGTCCAGTTTTCCCAGCACCACTTATTGAATAGGCTGTCCTTTCTCCACTGTACATTCCTGCCTCCTTTGTCAAAGATAAGGTGACCATATGTGCGTGGGTTTATCTCTGGGCTTTCTATCCTGTTCCATTGATCTATATTTCTGTTTTTGTGCCAGTACCATACTGTCTTGATTACTGTAGCTTTGTAGTATAGTCTGAAGTCCAGAAGCCTGATTCCTCCAGCTCCGTTTTTCGTTCTCAAGATTGCTTTGGCTATTCGGGGTCTTTTGTGTTTCCATACAAATTGTGAAATTTTTTGTTCTAGTTCTGTGAAAAATGCCAGTGGTAATTTGATAGGGATTGCATTGAATCTGTAGATTGCTTTGGGTAGTATAGTCATTTTCACAATGTTGATTCTGCCAATCCAAGAACATGGTATATCTCTCCATCTATTTGTATCATCTTTAATTTCTTTCATAGTGTCTTATAATTTTCTGCATACAGGTCTTTTGTCTCCTTAGGTAGGTTTATTCCTAGATATTTTATTCTTTTTGTTGCAATGGTAAATGGGAGTGTTTTCTTGATTTCACTTTCAGATTTTTCATCCTTAGTGTATAGGAATGCCAGAGATTTTTGTGCATTAATTTTGTACCCTGCTACTTTACCAAATTCATTGATTAGCTCTAGTAGTTTTCTGGTAGCATCTTTAGGATTCTCTATGTATAGTATCATGTCATCTGCAAAGAGTGACAGCTTTACTTCTTCTTTTCCTATTTGGATTCCTTTTATTTCCTTTTCTTCTCTGATTGCTGTCGCTAAAACTTCCAAAACTATGTTGAATAAGAGTGGTGAGAGTGGGCAACTTTGTGTTGTTCCTGATCTTAGTGGAAATGCTTTCAGTTTTTCACCATTGAGGACGATGTTGGCTGTGGGTTTGTCATATATGTCCTTTATTATGTTGAGGAAAGTTCCCTCTATGCCTACTTTCTGCAGGGTTTTTATGATAAATGGGTGTTGAATTTTGTCAAAAGCTTTCTCTGCATCTATTGAGATGATCATATGGTTTTTCTCCTTTAATTTGTTAATGTGGTGTATCACGTTGATTGATTTGCATATATTGAAGAATCCTTGCATTCCTGGAATAAACCTTACTTGATCATGGTGTATGATCCGTTTAATGTGCTGTTGGATTCTGTTTGCTAGTATTTTGTTGAGGATTTTTGCCTCTATGTTCATCAGTGATATTGGCCTGTAGTTTTCTTTCTTTGTGACATCCTTGTCTGGTTTTGGTATCAGGGTGACGGTGGCCTCATAGAAGGAATTTGGGAGTGTTCCTCCCTCTGCTATATTTTGGAAGAGTTTGAGAAGCATAGGTGTTAGCTCTTCTCTAAATGTTTGATAGCATTCGCCTGTGAAGCCATCTGGTCCTGGGCTTTTGTTTGTTGGAAGATTTTTAATCACAGTTTCAATTTCAGTGCTTGTGATTGGTCTGTTCATATTTTCTATTTCTTCCTGATTCAGTCTTGGCAGGTTGTGCCTTTCTAAGAATTTGTCCATTTCTTCCAGGTTGTCCATTTTATTGGCATAGAGTTGCTTGTAGTAATCTCTCATGATCTTTTGTATTTCTGCAGTGTCAGTTGTTACTTCTCCTTTTTCATTTCTAATTCTATTGATTTGAGTCTTCTCCCTTTTTTTCTTGATGAGTCTGGCTAATGGTTTATCAATTTTGTTTATCCTTTCAAAGAACCAGCTTTTAGTTTTATTGATCTTTGCTATCGTTTCCTTCATTTCTTTTTCATTTATTTCTGATCTGATTTTTATGATTTCTTTCCTTCTGCTAACTTCGGGGTTTTTTTGTTCTTCTTTCTCTAATTGCTTTAGGTGCAAGGTTAGGTTGTTTATTCGAGATGTTTCCTGTTTCTTAAGGTAGGATTGTATTGCTATAAACTTCCCTCTTAGAACTGCTTTTGCTGCATCCCATAGATTTTGAGTCGTCGTGTCTCCATTGTCATTTGTTTCTAGGTATTTTTTGATTTCCTCTTTGATTTCTTCAGTGATCACTTCGTTATTAAGTAGTGTATTGTTTAGCCTCCATGTGTTTGTATTTTTTACAGATCTTTTCCTGTAATTGATATCTAGTCTCATAGCGTTGTGGTCGGAAAAGATACTTGATACAATTTCAATTTTCTTAAATTTACCAAGGCTTGATTTGTGACCCAAGATATGATCTATCCTGGAGAATGTTCCATGAGCACTTGAGAAAAATGTGTATTCTGTTGTTTTTGGATGGAATGTCCTATAAATATCAATTAACTCTATCTCGTTTAATGTATCATTTAAAGCTTGTGCTTCCTTATTTATTTTCATTTTGGATGATCTGTCCATTGGTGAAAGTGGGGTGTTAAAGTCCCCTACTATGAATGTGTTACTGTCGATTTCCCCTTTTATGGCTGTCAGTATTTGCCTTATGTATTGAGGTGCTCCTATGTTGGGTGCATAAATATTTACAATTGTTATATCTTCTTCTTGGATCGATCCCTTGATCATTATGTAGTGTCCTTCTTTGTCTCTTCTAATAGTCTTTATTTTAAAGTCTATTTTGTCTGATATGAGAATTGCTACTCCAGCTTTCTTTTGGTTTCCATTTGCATGAAATACCTTTTTCCATCCCCTTACTTTCAGTCTGTATGTGTCTCTAGGTCTGAAGTGGGTCTCTTGTAGACAGCAAATATATGGGTCTTGTTTTTGTATCCATTCAGCCAATCTGTGTCTTTTGGTGGGAGCATTTAGTCCATTTACATTTAAGGTAATTATCGATATGTGTGTTCCCATTCCCATTTTCTTAATTGTTTTGGGTTCGTTATTGTAGGTCTTTTCCTTCTTTTGTGTTTCTTGCCTAGAGAAGTGCCTTTAGCAGTTGTTGTAGAGCTGGTTTGGTGGTGCTGAACTCTCTCAGCTTTTGCTTGTCTGTAAAGGTTTTAATTTCTCCATCAAATCTGAATGAGATCCTTGCTGGGTAGAGTAATCTTGGTTGCAGGTTTTTCTCCTTTAACACTTTCAATATGTCCTGCCACTCCCTTCTGGCTTGCAGAGTTTCTGCTGAAAGATCAGCTGTTAACCTTATGGGGATTCCCTTGTGTGTTATTTGTTGTTTTTCCCTTGCTGCTTTTAATATGTTTTCTTTGTATTTAATTTTTGACAGTTTGATTAATATGTGTCTTGGCGTATTTCTCCTTGGATTTATCCTGTATGGGACTCTCTGTGCTTCCTGGACTTGATTTAACTATTTCCTTTCCCATATTAGGGAAGTTTTCAACTATAATCTCTTCAAATATTTTCTCAGTCCCTTTCTTTTTCTCTTCTTCTTCTGGAACCCCTATAATTCGAATGTTGGTGCGTTTAATGTTGTCCCAGAGGTCTCTGAGACTGTCCTCAGTTCTTTTCATTCTTTTTTCTTTATTCTGCTCTGCAGTAGTTATTTCCACTATTTTATCTTCCAGGTCACTTATCCGTTCTTCTGCCTCAGTTATTCTGCTATTGATCCCATCTAGAGTATTTTTCATTTCATTTATTGTGTTGTTCATCATTGTTTGTTTCATCTTTAGTTCTTCTAGGTCCTTGTTAACTGATTCTTGCATTTTGTCTATTCTATTTCCAAGATTTTGGATCATTTTTACTATCATTATTCTGAATTCTTTTTCAGGTATACTGCCTATTTCCTCTTCATTTGTTAGGTCTGGTGGGTTTTTATCTTGCTCTTTCATCTGCTGTGTGTTTTTCTGTCTTTTCATTTTGCTTATCTTACTGTGTTTGGGGTCTCCTTTTTGCAGGCTGAAGGTTCGTAGTTCCTGTTGTTTTTTGTGTCTGTCCCCAGTGGCTAAGGTTGGTTCAGTGGGTTGTGTAGGCTTCCTGGTGGAGGGTACTAGTGCCTGTGTTCTGGTGGATGAGGCTGGATCTTGTCTTTCTGGTGGGCAGGTCCACGTCTGGTGGTGTGTTTTGGGGTGTCTGTAGACTTATTATGATTTTGGGCAGCCTCTCTGCTACTGGGTGGGGTTGTGTTCCTGTCTTGCTAGTTGTTTGGCATAGGATGTCCAGCACTGTAGCTTGCTGGTCGTTGAGTGAAGCTGCGTGCTGGCATTGAGATGGAGATCTCTGGGAGATTTTCGCTGTTTGATATTATATGCAGCTGGGAGGCCTCTTGTGGACCAGTGTCCTGAAGTTGGCTCTCCCACCTCAGAGGCACAGCTCTGACTCCTGGCTGCAGCACCAAGAGCCTTTCATCCACAGGGCTCCTTAATTTGGGATGATTCATTGTCTATTCAGGTATGCCACAGATGCAGGGTACATCAAGTTGATTGTGGAGCTTTAATCCGCTGCTTCTGAGGCTGCTGGGAGAGATTTCCCTTTCTCTTCTTTGTTCTCACAGCTCCCAGGGGCTCATCTTTGGATTTGGCCCCGCCTGTGCGTGTAGGTCGCCGGAGGGCGTCTGTTCTTTGCTCAGACAGGACGGGGTTAAAGGAGCCGCTGATTCGGAGGCTCTGGCTCACTTATGCCGGGGGGGGGGGGGGGGGGTGGGGGGGGGTAGGGAGGGTCACAGAGCATGGGGCGTGATGTTGCTAGCCTGAGGCGCGCCGTGAGTTCTCCCGGGGCAGTTGTCCCTGGATCCCGGGACCCTTGCAGTGGCGGGCTGCACAGGCTCCCCGGAAGGGGGTGTGGATAGTGACCTGTGTTCGCACACAGGCTTCCTGGTGGCGGCAGCAGCGGCCTTAGCGTCTCATGTCTGTCTCTGGGCTCCGCACTTTTAGCCGCGGCTCGCGCCCGTCTCTGGAGCTCTCTTAAGCAGCGTTCTTAATCCCCTCTCCTCGTGCACCAGGAAACAAAGAGGGAAGAAAAAGTCTCTTGCCTCTTCGGCAGGTCCAGACTTTTCCCCGGACTCCCTCCCGGCCAGCCGCTGCGCATTAACGCCCTGCAGGCTGTGTTCACGCCGCCAACCTCAGTCCTCTCCCGGCGCTCCGACAGAAGCCGGAGCCTCAGCTCCCAGCCCCACCCGCCCCGGCAGGCGAGCAGACAAGCCTCTCGGCTGGTGAGTGCCGGTCGGCCCTGATCCTCTGCGCTGGAATCTCTCCGCTTTGCCCCCCGCACCCCTGTTGCTGTGCTCTGCTCCGCGGCTCCCAAGCTCCCCTACTCCGCCACCCGAAGTCTCCGCCCGCGAAGGGGCTTCCTAGTGTGTAGACACTTTTCCTCCTTCACAGCTCTCTCCCGCTGGTACAGAACCCGTCCCTATCCTTTTGTCTCTGTTTATTTTTTTCTTTTGCCCTAACCAGGTACGTGGGGGGTTCCTTGCCTTTTGGGAGGTCTGAGGTCTTCTGCCAGCATTCAGTAGGTGCTCCGTAGTTGTTCCACATGTAGATGTATCGGCAGGCGGATTCTTAACCACCGTGCCACCAGGTAAGTCCCACCCCATATTTTAAAATAGGAGTATACTATATCTTCCATTTTTACTGAACCATGTATCTTTTTTTTTGAACCATGTATTTTTTAAAACATTTTATTAAAGTATAGTTAATTTACAATGTTGTGTTAGCTTCTGGTGTACAGCAAAGTGATTTCCGTTGTACCTATATTTTTCATATTCTTTTCCATTATGGTTTATCACAGGATATTGAATATAGTTCCCTGTGCTATACAATAGGACTTTGTTGTTTATCCATTCTGTATATAATAGTTTGCATCTGCTAATCCCAAACTCCCAATCCATTCTCCCCCACCCCCTTCCTCCTTGGCAACCACAAGTCTGTTCTCTATGTCTGTGAATCTGTTTCGTAGATAAGTTCATTTGTGTCATATTTTAAATTCCAATATAAGTGATATCAAATGGTATTTGTTTTTTTGTGACTTAACTTCATTTAGTATGATAATCTCTGGGTCCATCCATGTTGCTGCAAATGGTACGATCTCATTCTTTTTTATGGCTGGGTAGTATTCTATTATATATATATACCACACCTTCTTTACCCATTCATTTCTTGATGGACATTTAGGTTGTTTCCACGTCTTGGCTATCGTACATAGTGCTGCTGTGAACACAGGGGTACATGTATTTTTTTGAATTAGTTTGCTCCAGATACATGCCCAGGAATGGGACTGCTGGATCATACGGCAACTCTATTTTTAGTTTTTTGAGGAACCTCCATACTGTTCTCCATAGTGACTGCACCACTTTACTTTCCCACCAAGAGTATAGGAGGGTTCCCTTTTCTCCACACCCTCTCCAGCATTTATTTGTAGGCTTTTTAATTACGGCCGTTCTGACTGGTGTGAGGTGGTACCTCAGTGTAGTTTTGATGTGCATTTCTCTAGTAATTACCAATGCTGAGCATCTTTTCATGTGCCTGTTGCCATGCCAATAAACTTTATGACCCTTGTCAAACTAATAGAAGAAAAAATGGTGTTTCCTTTTAATTTTGTATTTTTTATTAATAAGGTTGAATAGATTTTAATCTGTTAAAAGCCATTTTCATATTGTCCTTTGCCTCCTACTTTTCTTATTTAAGAGCTCTAGTATTTAGGAAATTCACTTTTGCAATGAGAAATTACAAATATTCTATTTATCTTAATTTTTACCTTTGGCATTTTGCCAAGCAATACTTTTATGTAGTTATATTAATCTTTAAACACTTTTCTTTTTGTGCTTGACGATTGTTTGGGGCATCTGAACTTCAAGTTTTTTGTTTTTGTTTTTATTGTGGTAGAAATACACAATTACCATCTGGACCATTTTTAAGTGTACAGTTCAGAGGTATTAAGTACATTCATGTTGTTGTGCAACCATCACCACCACCGTCCATCCCCATAACACTTCCTCTTTAAAACTGAAACTATACCCATTAAACACTAACTCTGGGAGGCGGGATCAAGATGGTGGAGTAGGACCCTGGGCTCGCCTCCCCCCACAAACACATCAAAACTACAACCACATAGAGTTCTCGTTGAGCCATCTGAAGACTAGCAGTGTGGCTCTCCTACAACCAAGGCTGTAAAAAAAGAACCACACAGAGTCTGACAGGGAGAAGTGATGTAGTCCAGGCCTGCACCCATAGCGGGTGACCCAGAAGAGGGGACGTCACAGGGCAGGCTCAGGGATCCGCCCTGGGGAGCAAGGTGCTCAAGCCACATATTAGGCACCCCAGCCCTGGGGTCTGACACTGAGATGAGCCCCATTAGCTGGCTTGAAAACCGGTGGGTCTCACCAGACGGCTGTAAGTAACCAGGATTCTGCTCTTGAACAGTATGCACACTTGCTTGCTCCCAGTCCCAGCGTGGGGGCCACAGATTGAAGACCACCTAGTGCTCTGGCTGGCCCGCCAGGACCACCTCAGGGCACCCCCGGCTCGTACCAGGCTTTGAATAAATGTCTGCTCCAGTCCTTTACCCATTTTTGAATTGGGTTATCTTGTGGAGTTTTAGTTCTCTATATAATCTGGATATTAATCTCATTAGATGATATCATTTGCAAGTATTTTCTCCCATTCTGCGGGTTGCCTTTTTACTCTGTTGAATCTTACGATGCATAAAAGTTTTAAATTTTCACCAAGTCCAATTTGTCTATTTTTTGTTACCTGTGGCTTTGGTGTCATAGCAAGAAACGACTGCCAAATCCGGTGTAGTAATGCTTTAGTTGTTTTCTTCTAACAGTTTTGTTTTAGATCTTCCATCAAGGTCCTTGATCCATTTTGAGTCACCTTTTCCTATGATGTTAGGTCAGGGTCCAAACTTACTCTTTAGCATGTGGATGTCTAGTTTTCCCAGCACCGTTTGTTGAAGACTGCCCTTTCCCATTTGACAATATATATGAAGGTTTATTTCAGGGCTCTCTATTCCATTGGTCTATTTGCCTTTATGATCACTGTAGCTTTGCAGTAAGTTTTGAAATCAGAAGTGTGAGTCCTCCAGTTTTGTTCTTTTTCAAGATTGTTTTGACTATCTGGTGTCCCTTGAGATTCCATATGACTATTAGGATGGGTTTTTCTATTCCTGCAAAAAACATCATTGGGATTTTGATAGGGATTGCATTGAATCTGTTGACATTTTAACAATATTGACTCTTCCAATCCATGAACGTGTTTCCGTTTGTCTTAATTTCTTCCAGCAATGTTTTGTAGTTCTCATTATACAAATCTTCTACCTCCTTGGTCAATTACTAAATATTTTATTTTTTTTATGCCATTGTAAATGGAATTGTTTTTGTAATTTCCTTTCTAGATTGTTCCTTGTTAGTGTGTCGAAATGCAACTGATTTTTGTGTTGACTTTGTTTCCTGCTACTTTGCTGAACTCATCGGAACAGACTTTTTGTGAAATCTTTAATAGTTTTCTACGTATAAGATCATACCATCTGCAAACATAATTTTACTTCTTCATTTCCAATTTTTTTCTTCTTCTTGCCTAGTTGGTCTTGCTAGGACTTCCAACACTATGTTAAACAGAAGTAGTTATGGTAGGCATCCTCGCCTCGTGCCTGATCTTAGAGGAAATGCCCGGATATCACCCTTGTATAGACGTTTTATGGTTGACTGACTGACTGACTTCTTTAACATGCCATTGGAATCCACTACTTAGGATTTTTATTCGTATCATGCTATCTTTGTCAGGTTTTTAAATTAACCCTTTGATAAGAATTTGGGGGCCTATTACATGCTGAAGTTTAACCCTTGTGTTACCTCATAAAGATGTGATATAATTCAACTATGATAATCCCTGGCCCTTTTCTTCTTTAATAATTGCTCTACTGCAATTTCTTTCCAACCACTTTTAGTAATTTATATTTTCCTTATAAATCATCTAGTTCCTCTAACTTTTCCCATCTCACTATCTATACAAGCTTGTGCCATTTTCCTTCACTGGTAACTATTGAGATATCTTACTTTACATTCATTTTTTACCTCATTTTGTTTTTCAGCATTTCCTATGTTATCATTTTCCTAGCTATTGGAATTCAGTGTTTAACTCATCTCTCTTTATTAGTGTTCAAGGCTTTGACTCCCTACTGAGCCTGACTCCCCCAACCCCTGCCAGTTCTGCTCTGCTCAGTCTCTGCTGTACCACAAGGGGCCTCCCCTTGGAAGTATTATATGATAGCTGGACACACTCCAGAAAAATTTTGGAAGATTTTTTACTCTTTTCAGACTCATATATGTTAACAGTTAGAACCAAGAACATAATATACAATCAGCCTGCTAAACTACATTCCCAAATAATAGATGTTCCTTTTTTTTTTTTTTTGGTGGTTGGGGGGGTTGTGTACGTACACATAGACCATCATCTAAACCTTCAGATAGTAGTGGCTCTATTGCCCAAAATAGACCAGGGCAAACGTCTTAACTGTAGCAAAATTTCACATCTAGCCCAATCCGGCTTACCCTTATTTTTTCATAATCCTCTAAGGGCTGCACTGTCCAGCAGTCACTATGAGCCACACGTGCCAAGTACTTAAACTGTAGCTAGTCCAATTGTGCGTGTTATAAGATACCAGATCTTGAAAACTTTGTACCAAGAAAATATTAATATTTTTTATTACAAGTTGATGTTTTAGTTATATTAGGCTAAATCAAATATATTAAAACTTAACCAGTTTCTTTTTACTATCTTAATGTGTCTACCAGAAAATTTTACAATTACATGTGACTGCACAGCACTACCGCGCAGTGCTGCTGGCTCTCTTCCCTCTGGTGTACATACAAGGCTTTGAAACCACAGAGAGCATTGCCTTCTCGTAACCATTAGAAGACAACAGCACCATGATGCCACGTTAGTGTTAGCATTTATTTTAAAAATACACAAAATATAAATTCTTTACATCAAAGTGTGATGACCTCACTTATACATTGTTCCATACTTACCTGGTTTTGCTTGCATCCTTATGCAAACATTAAGAATGAATGGATTTGATTCTGATTTTTTGCTATGGTTCATGTAAACAGTTGAGACTGCTACATAAAGTAGGTTGTTTTAAAAGGTAAAATGGCCACAGGAACCCAACAGTAAAACAATTCGATTTGGATTGTTTAACGAAATTGGCAGAAGTCTTAGCAGATAGATAATTGAAGACTTAATATTGGCTTCTAGGCATTTAAAATATTAAAAACCTTGAGGTTTTCTTGTAAACATAACCTAGACCTTGTTGGCATGAAGTCTGAAAGTAAAATATTAAACCATGATTTTCATCATCCTGCCCATGTCAGTATACACTCTCTTTATTATGAGAATGAAACCAAATAATAAACAAAATACATCAGGAATTTCAAACTGTACTGCAGAGAAGGTCCCAGCTGCTCTCTTCTGGGAGCGGTCGAACTTAAGCTGACCCTGCCACTGGCCGAGTATGATCCCCTCTGTCCTCTGGACAGTGCAATGCCACAGGCCACGAGTTGGTCAGTTCCTCTTGCTCCAAGTCTTCTGAAGCAGTCGAGACTCTACTTCCACCTCTGCTGGCTCTGCCGTCCTTCCTTGGGCTTGAATTCACTGGGTTAGTGGTTTGCAACTATTGTCAAGACTGTACTGTCCCTTTAAGGTACCACATGCCACCATAGCTTACACAGCAGTCCTATGAATAGAGAAACATGTCAAGGGCAGACTTTAGCAGGAAAAGGAGCTACTTACATTCTGTGTAGAATATCAAAACTTGATTTATGATTAATGGAGAGAACACAAATGGGAGATCAAAATCTGCCTGACCACATCACTGTGGTCACCGCCCAGCCTCCTCCACGTGTGGGCCTCAAGCCCCTCCTCTCCTCAGGGGTTATCTTAAGAGTGAGGGACTATAAATGAATGTGCTCTATAAACACAAAATACGAGAACTGAATAACCTGACCAGAACAAAAGTGCTTCACAAATAGCATCAGCATCTGTGGACCTGGAATATAAGAATACTAGAATATAGGGGATTTGTCATCAGCTGTCAGTGTTCCAATGCTTCCGCAAGTATGATATTTGTACCACAGAGTCAATCCATAAAGGCATTATAGGTAATGCTTAACAGGAATTAAGTATTTTCATATACTAGACAAATGATATACTCCTTTTTAAACTAAATTTTATTTAAAAATTGTCCTACTAAAAGCAAGTAGCACAAGAGTGAGTATGTGGCTATGGCAGAAACCATGAAAGTGGTACACGATTCAAACGAGCGGGGTAAGGATTCTAACCTAGGCCCTGGCACTGGAAAGGATGACTGTATTTTTTTAAGATGGAGCTTACGTCTTATTCAATTTAGTCCTTTTGCATATACCAACCACACCGATGCCAATTATCTGTTGCTGAAGACCCGACCGGCTGGGGAGGAGTCCAGAGGAAGCCTGATTTATAAACACAGCAGTAGGAAACGCACGAGACTAGGTCCCTTTCCACACACTGTCAGCCTCTATCTAAGACAGGGAGGAGGCAGCTGTGGGCGCCCTGGTCTTAAGCTCACAGTCAGCAAAAGCCTGGAGCCTCCAGATATTATTATACACAAAATGGATGTACCTTTAGCACTTTATCCACCTCCTGTTTACTCAGATCTTCTCCACACTCTTGAGTCAGCCGAGACTGGATCATGTTCCGGCGTACCCGGTAATTTTTGGAAAAAATTTCAAGCAAAACCTGTCGATGCTTTAGTAGCAAAAACATGTTATTATGGGAAATAATCACCTGAAAGAGAAACATCCCCAAACAAGAAACCCAAAGGCTTTGGACCTAACTCCATGCTGCAGTCTTTGATCAACGTCCTTGCTCAGGACTTCTGGTTAAAGACAAACACGTTTGGCCAATTTGTCACCTCTTAAGACCCCAATAAAATGAAGAAATAAAGGTATATGCCCACAAGAACAAAAACCCAGTGAAGCATCGGCAGAGGATGAGTGATTCAGACATAGTTTTTCATGATTAAAAAATGAGTGGAGGGCTTCCCTGGTGGCGCAGTGGTTGAGAGTCCGCCTGCCGATGCAGGGAACATGGGTTCGTGCCCCGGTCCGGGAAGATCCCACATGCTGCAGAGCGGCTGGGCCCGTGAGCCATGGCCGCTGAGCCTGCGCGTCCAGAGCCTGTGCTCCGCGACAGGAGAGGCCACAGCAGTGAGAGGCCTGCGTACCGGGGGGGAAAAAAAAAAAAACAGGAGTGGTAACTGATTCAGTAGGCAGGTGAAGCCACCATCTAAACTGCGTGAAGACAGAACAGGATGAGGAGTGAGTGGCTTAAAGTCCTGGCCCACAAACAAGACAGGATGCCATGAAAAGCATTACGTCCCAAAGAAAAACTAAACAGGGAGGATAGAAGATAGTCAAAATCTCCACCCCCTGCAAAGTACAAAAGGCGTTAAATGAGAGAAAAAAGATTTGATCCTCTAGTTCCAACATATGACCTAAGAATTCCGGAAGAACAGAAAAAAACAGGTACAGGAATTACAAATCTATCACAGAACTTCGTAAGAATGACTCAACTGTCCAGTACAGTAATAATCCACACCAGGGTGCCTCTGCAATTGCACTGATGTGCTATATGTGGAGTGAGGAAAACCGTAGTTTGGTTTAAGGGAAGGGTGTGGATCAAACTGAAAAGACCAAGGAACAGAGTGTCAGTGCACGAAAACTCTGAAAGCTTGAATACAATGGAAAATGATCTTAAATTCAGAGGAAAATGATTTGCCCTCCAAAATCCTAGTCCCAGACAAATAATAAAACCGGAGGACAAAAGAAAGCCATTTTTAAGACATGGAAGAATGCAGACAACTCCTATGGGCCCTTAGAAGCTAAAATTAAGCAAGAAGGAAGACAAAAGATTGCAAGCCAGCAAGAGACATGGAGCTGGTTCTGCGGGAGAGGCATCCAGGGAATCAGACTCAAGAATGGTACTACTCTTGGTATCTATGTGTTCAGAAAACCATGTAAGTGAGAATAGGAAGTAGTATAAAGAAGAAATGATGTCAATTATATTTCAATAAAGCTGGAAAAAAGTGAAAAAAAAAAAAGAATATAATCGTAGATACTACTGGCATTTGGCTCTACAATGAACAAATTTCCAGTCATGATGCTATAAGCATTGATACATGATTTAACAAAAAAATTGTCATAACACATCCCACACCTGTCTACATTCTCCCATAGCTGAGAACTAAATCCTCATCCACCACAACAGGAAGCCCATTGATAACATCAAGTTGAGACATCAGAGAGCAGTATAAGCACATTTTGCATATATATAATAATTTTTAATAATGGAGGAACTCTTTTGGTGGTATCTCGTAGTTAAAAAGTGACTGCCTCTGAAGAGTGGGAATCAGGTCAGGCAGGGCAGGAGATGGTTTCCCATACAGCTTCAGTCTTACTTATTTTTAAGAACATGCGCTTATACTTTTTTCCTTTTAATTATTGGAGTACTTCAGGAGTAGGAAACCCAGATGCCACCTATTCTGGCCAAAAGCACACAGAGACTGTTCCAGTTTGCTCTCCATCTACAGCACCATCACAGAAGGCCCTGCCTCTTTGGTATTCTCAGCCTGCCTGTCAGTCCCCTTCCAAGAGGCAAAAGGGGACAGAGAACTCAGTGGGGGCCTTTGCTCACTCCCCTTCTCCCCACCCCTGAGGGACAGGACCTGGAAAAGGACAGATCAGTTGGAGTTTAGCAATTAAATCTTAATCTTTAAAACTCAGGCAAGCTCATGATTTAAGGAAAACTTCTGGACCTCAGGTGCTGCTGGCTGCATTCATATTCTGTTCACTGGACACCCGTGACCCTTCCTGTCTGGGTGTGACTAGAGGCAAGACGACCAATTTCTCTAACCTGAGATCTGATCCAGCACCTGAGATCTGATAAGGAATCCTTTTAATTCCTACCGCCATCAGCCACCTGAAAAATGTGGTCTGTCACAGGTTCACAAGCCTGCCGGGGCATCAGAATCATCTAGAAAGCTTTGCAGAAACTTAAATACCTAGGACCCTACCCCATTCCTATGGAACTGAACTGAATCTCTGAGGTCAGTCCTGGGAATCTCTGTATTTTTTAAAAGGCAATTTTGATGCCGATGGTTCAGACTGGCATTTGGAAACCACTGGTTTTGGCCCACACTACCAGCACATCCAGCATGTCTGAAGTACACAGAGACACAGAGCCAGAATATTTAAAATTGGGAGCGGCTGGAAAATCTGAAGTGGACACAACCGCACTTTGGGTCTCCCCGAAGGTCTAACCCTCTGCAGAACACCGACCTGCTCCTGGGAGGACGGCAGCAAAGGTCACCTCACCTGGTCACTCATGTCTCCAGACTCCCAGAGGGCGAACACCTTCTGCTCATCCGGGGAAGCAGCCGTCT
The DNA here is from genome assembly GCF_964374135.1 of Grampus griseus. Taxonomy (NCBI): domain Eukaryota; kingdom Metazoa; phylum Chordata; class Mammalia; order Artiodactyla; family Delphinidae; genus Grampus; species Grampus griseus. Next base: position 21,319,471 of record NC_139008.1, read on the forward strand.
GTGGGGGAAACTGACCAAGGCCCAGGTGTGAGCTGGCTGATCTCGTGTTCACCACCTGGACCCTCCCTCCCCCGGGGCCCTCAGTCTGCACCGGCCCATTTCCGGGAACAGAGTTCCAGTCCCAGCTCCTGCCTCCCACCAGCCGTGGACCGTGGCACACCTGCCTCTGCGTCCTTCTCCTCGCCAGCCAGTCCCCACGCGGAGAGGCTCCTGTGAGGAGCCGGATGCACTGGCCCGCGGCCCGCGGCCGTGCTCGGTAAGGCGGGGAGGAGGCTGCTCCTGTTTTCCTATCAGCCTGGCATTAGCTCTCCTCTCTGCTTTAACATCCTGTGTCCTCCCACCCTAAATATCAACCCTCCGACGTGTCCTGAGAAGCACTCCCGCCCCTGTAACTCCTTAGGAATATCCTGGGGATTCCTTTCAATCCCTCCCACAAGGGCCGTGCTCGTACGGGTTAGAGGGGCTGCCCGACCCTAAGCGGCCCGTGCCTCGCAGCTCAGCAGCGTCCGAAGGTGGGCCGAGGCAAGGGTGGCCCGGGCTCCTGGTTCCTGGAGAAGGGGGACGGAGGAAGGGGCGCCTGGTGGAGTGGCACCGCAACACAAGCAATAGTAACAGCTCCTACCACGTAAAGTCCCAGGTGGGGCTCTAAATATACAGCCTCGTTTGCTGCCACAGAGGAAGCGAGGTGCTGCTGCCTCCTCTCTCCATGAGAAAAGCCCGGCTCGGAGAGGTCACTCAACGTCTGTGGTCACACAGCTAATAGGTGGCAGAACCAGGAGTTAAACTCAAGTCTTTGCGAGTGTACTTGTTCTCCTGGGGCCTCAGCTCCCTTACATAAAGAAAAACAAGGCTGGACAGGTCTAGGAACATTCCACCTTGGACATGACTATGATACAGGATCACGGGTCCCGAGGGCGGCCCACTCCATGCCCCTCGCCCTCTATCCACTCCAACAGCACAAGATGGCCTGGCTAACATCAGGCAGGCGCCTCCCCCTTGCCTCGCTCAGTCAGTCAGCAAAAGGCGAGTCTGCAGATAACCGGACCTGTTTGCTACGTGGACAAGGGTGGCTCCGAACAGGGCAGGGCTCCCAAACCCCAGTACCTTCTGTAGAGAGCTCACCAAGGAGGCTCCTTGCCACGAGGGCCAGATCCCCCGGGACACCCCAGCCAGCCTGGGACCCAGGGCCTCTTGTCCTAGTTTCTGCTCCTCACGTACACAGGGATGGGCCTTTGCCTCACATCACCCAAGGCTGCAGGTGCCTCTGACCTTAGACTGCAGACGTCAGCGCTCCCTTGTTAAGAGGCAGACACAGCCCCACCTCACCCCACGTGCTGCCAGGTCTGGACAGAGCCTGGGAGAGAGAATGACGAGCACAGCCTCCCTGGGACCACAGCCTGGCACGCTTCACCCTCAGCGTAGGGAGATGGTCTCCAAGGGTCCCTCTGCTCTTGCACTTCCACCCCTCTAGGGCCCCTTCCAATGACAGGACGAGAAGCCCAAAAGCCTGGGGGGAGGGGGGGTGGCCCGCCCCTGCACCTGCAGGCTTGGCACCAGAAATGCTAATGGAAAGGCCACAGAGCCACGCTAGTCAGCCAGCCTCCAGGGCAGGGAGGCCCACCGGCAGGAGCCCAGGCATAGCTGGGGGCTCTGGTGAGAGGGCCAGCTCATCTCAGCTGAAGCAAAAGGATTTAAGACTTGGAGCCACTGTAGAGGTTCAACTTCCAGCTCTATCACTTCCTGGGTACGTGACCTTTAAACAAGTTCATTCTACTTCTTTGAAACTTGGGTTTCTTCATCTACCGTTGCAAGAAGATCAAATGATACTAGAAGTGAAATCATCTTGAAAAACGGCAAAGTTGACAGGAATGAGGGAGGTGCCGGCACAGGAGGGGGCTAGACCCTGGGACGGGGAGCCGGCGTGACCAAGGAAGGCCCTGCTGTGTGCCAAGCCAACAGGTGACGGCCTCAGGCTCCCACTCAGCCCTCACCAAAGCCCCGTGACACAAAAACTAACATTCACCCACTTGAGATGAGGGTGCAGAGCCGAGAGGCTGACCGGCCCGCGGTAAACCCGGCAACCACGTGGGAGCCGAGATTCACACCGAGGCCAACAGTCTCCCGAGTGCCCCTGCCCCGTGCACCCTACAAACAGCTGTTTCCCCAAAGCCGGCAGGGCTCAGGCCGCTCTGCTACCAGGTTCTCTCCACAGCCACTTTCAGCCAGGAAAGATGCTGCCGACCCAGGAGCCCTCCGAGGGGGCGTGTGCTGCCCATCCAGCAGGCGCTACTTACAGGCACCAGTATCTGCTTGCAGCCGGCGGCCAGCACCGTGTCCTGCAGCATGCGGTCCGAGATGCCGCTGAAGAGCATGTGGCCGGGGGGCAGGCTGGCCAAGTGCAGGTTGAAGAGGCGCTTGAGTTCGCTCAGCGTGAGCACAAACTGTCTCTGAAAGGTGGCTTCCACGAAGGCCCTCAGTTCCCGGGCCACGGGGGTACCGGCAGAGCCGGAGGGCGGGTGCCCGTTGAAGCTGTCCCCGCCTGCCGCCCGCGCAGCAGGCAGCCCGTTGGCCAGCCTGCTGTGGAGGCCACCACCGGGCGAGGTGTCCATGGGCTGCTCATCCTCTGCCCCCCGCTCTTCCTCTTCCTCCCCCTCCTCACTCACGGGCTCCTCCTTGATCCGCACAGCGGGCAGGACCGAGGACGCCCGCAGCTGCTCCTTCCTCCGCTGCAGCTCCCGCTCCAGCAGCGCGTGGTTCTGCTGGGCCTGTCTTTTGGCGACTTGGACCCGCTGGTCCCCAGAGACCAGCCCGACAGGCCCTGCGGAGAGACACAGGGCTGCTCAGGACAGTAGGGACCGTGCAGGGAAGGGCCTGAGATGAAGGGCCCCGGTCCCTCTGCCCCACAGACGTTCCCTTCCATCCTGATGGGGACACCCTGCTGACCAGAGGAAGGGGACAGGGAAAATGCAAGCCAGCTGGCACAGAAGCCAGGGGCCCAGCTTGCCTTTCGCCCCCACCTCATCCAGAAGGAATGTGGCTACCCCAACAATGAGGGAAGAAACAGAACCAGGAAAAGCAGATTCCCACATGCAGAGACCCAAGCCAGGGTGGGTTACTGCTGAGTCCCTGCCACCAGCATCCCTGCCAACCCAAGAGGGCGAGAAATCTCAGAGGCCTGGAACCCAGACACAGCCCTGGAACCCAGAAGCCTCAGTCCCTGAGGCCAAGGCTCTGCCACTGGACAAGCCTCCAGCTGAGGGAAGAGGGCACAGAAGGGCAGCCAACAATGAGCCACGCCCCCTCATTTCCCCCCACAGGCTGAGCCCTGACAAGTTCCAGAAAGTAGCCCTTCTGGAGCCAGTGTCAGGGTTAGGGGCCCACCCAGCCGACACCCCTCCACACCTGATTGTCCATCCGGCTTCTTTGGCATGGTTTCCTTCACAAGATTATAAACTTTTTCTAATCTGAAAAGAAGAGTGAACCCTCTTAACTTTACACCGTGTCCCCTCACGTCACCTGCCTCCCAGCAGAAATACCCCCTTAAGCCCTGGACATCCTAGTCCCTGAAGACGCCGCACGCCTGGAGCTTCCACGGTCTCTCCCCGCGGCTCGGAGCCCCACAGCGGGGGGCGCGGAGCCCTGGCCCGCCCTCCCTTCCCCAGCTGCTCTCCCGCCAGCCTGCCTGGGGCCACACAAGCCCCCGCTCCTGCTGCTGAGTGCTTCCCCCTCCTTCCCGACCCCTCAGAACAGACGCGGGTCAGTTCGAGTCAGCTCGGATCAGCAGGCGTGTCTGTGCCAGGTCTCTGCCGGGGGGATTCTGGGACCGAGCAGCAAAGTCCACCTGAGTGGGGGAGGGGTGCACACAGCCCCAAATTTGCATTCCCGCCCCAGATGCAGCCAGGCTGTGCTCCCCGCTGGAAGCAAGTGGCTGGGGACAACCTGCTGTTCCTCTGCCTGGCTCCCCCTCATCCCGCCCAGCAAGCTCTTACTTGGCCTGGATGCCCGTCCACAGCATGTGCTGCCGCTGGACCACATCTGGATGTTTCTTGATGAACTCCCCGTCATACGGCAGGATGAACTCCCAGCCCTTGTTGATCCTCACTACGGCCATGTGCTCTAGAAAGTCCTTCACGTCTTCCGCGCAGAGCTGGGGAGAGGGGGGCAAAGGTGAGGCACGCCCAGCCCCCACTCCTCCAGTAGTGGGGCTGGGCCTCTCGGATCAAGAAGAACTTCACTTACTTTAGTCACCGTTGCCACCTCTTTCCTTACCACCCACCGGCTCTGCGTGAACTTCCACATCTAAGGGAGAAAAAGAAGCCTGTTTCTAGGAGGCAGGGATCCTACCAGGACTGTCCCCCAAACCCCTGCTCTTGTCCTGGGGGCCTGGGATGAGGGCACAAAGTGGCGGCTCTGAGCCGGCCTGGGTGTCAGGCAGACTGGGCCTGGGGCCTGGCTGAGGGCAGTCACTTCAACTCTGAGCCTCCTTCTCCTCCTCTGTAAGGGACCTCCTGGGCCACCTCTTCCAGGAGGGCAGCTGGACCCACTCCACACCACATAAGCTCCCTGGGATGGGGGATACCTTGCCCGTATGTCACCTACAACAACTCAGATTTGACCAGACCCTCTCCCAGACCCCCAGATGTGACGGTGCCTGCGCGAACAGAGGAGGGCTGACAGGCAGCTGAGGGTGAGTGGCACACATGTGGAAGGCGAACCTGGGAGTTGAAGCCACTGCACCCTGACCCCCAGAGACGAAAATAAACCACACAGGCATCTAGACGCTAAGTACCCACAGGAGCTGGGACACCCAGCTGGGAAAAGAAAAAACAGAGGCACTCTCTGAAACAGCTTAAGGGCTGCCTGGTGTGATTAGGTCTGCACATGAGCTCACCAAGGTCACCACGGACAGCTCCAAGGAGACAGACTGCAGCAAACTCAAAGCACACTGCCAAGGTCAAGGGAGGCAGCACAGGTCCCAGCAGCTCAGGGGTCAAGCATTTGGGAGGGATGCCTTGGCTGGGACTTAAGCTCTGGATAAGGGCTGGGGGGCAGATAGGGTGATGGGGTGGAGGCATGAGCCAGCTCAGGAGCTGCAAAAAGCCCACAGCAACAGTGCAGGAAACACGCACGAGGAAAGCGGTTGTGAACTGGGGAGCGTGAGCCCCACTCAAAGAGGGTGCTGTTTGGGGGTGCGGGTCCAGTGGTACCAGACTGTCCAATTATTCATGACAAGACAGAAATCTAGTTTGAATCATGACTGTGATTTGTAAAAACAGACAACTAAGTCAACATTTTAAAAACACCACTCAGGTCAAACGGCTCCTTGGCCAGAATCTACCTATGGGACTCCAGTGTGCAACCTCCGGGCTAGGAACTCAGAGGTTCTTATGAAGCTCAAGACTCCAGGGTCTGAGAGGAAGGAGAAGAAAGGCACAGAGTCCAGAGCCCTCCACTCCCCCAGCCCCACCCTGGCCACACATACCTGCCCTTTGCCCGCTGCCTGGACACTCAGTGCTGCCCCAGTCCTCCGCCCATAATGCCCCAACCCGGAAGGCCAGAGAGCCTGGGCACTTACAACAAAGTCTCGGCCCCTGCAGAGCACCTCAGCAGGCACGCCGCTGTGAGGGCTAGAAGAGTCCTTGGGGTACAGGATGTCACTGCCAATGAGACAGGGTGGCAGGTCAGTCCCTGTCCTCAGCCCCTCTGCCCCCCACTCCCTCAGGCTCCGAGTGGAAGCTCAGGCCTCTTTACAACACGGGCGAGGGCCGGCCTGGGCCCCAACCGCTCCCCTCAGACCCTCCCCTTTTCCCCGGGAGCCTGGCTCCAAGAGTTCTTCCCCCTACCCCTTTCCCAACGCCCCCCTCACACACTGGCCCAGCCCCAAGGCCCCTGACATAGTTGGAGGGGCCAGGGGCTCAGAGACAGACAAGGTGAGCCCAGGACTCTGGCAGACAGCAAGTCGCACCTGTAAAGCAACACACAAGGCCTTACCACTGGTTGAAAGGGAGGGGGAGCAGTGTGAGCTGAGGCAGGAGGGGTCAGGGACTGGGGTCCAGACAGACCCCAAGCACGGGCGAGGCTGAAGCCTTTGGAGAGAATGGCACCCGCACTCAAGGCTCAGGGACCTTCAAGGGCAAACGAGCAGGCACCACGGCTTAAAGGCGTCTCCTGACCCCAAGTCCAGACGCAGACCCCGTCGCCCAGGAAAACACACACGTCCCCGGCCATCCGTGCCCGGGGCACCTTTGCTCTCCCCGCCCCACTAGCCTCCTCAATCCCACCTGGCAGCCAACTACTACTTTCCTTCAAGGTTGAGCTCTGTGTCCACCCTTCCTGTAAGCTCTACGGGACAGGGCCCTGGCCCCATCTCTGCCACACGGAGAGGAGGTACCCACTAAGTACACAGTGTGGTCCGTGCACTGGGCTGTAATGGTGCCTGCCCCACCCATCCCCCCAGCACACTTTCCTGAGGACAGGGACAGCACTGAATGAGAGCACAGTGCAGGGCACAGAACAAGCCGTCCAGACACATTTACTCAACAGATGGGAGCATCCTGTATCGCCTCCTCAGGGCATGGAAGGACCACTACCCACAGGTGTGGCAGAACACACAGGGCCCAGGAGGGCCTACCTTCAAGTCACAGGGACAGGCAGACCATAAGCTGAATGCGGCAGCAGCACCAGGGCATGCGCGGTGCTGGGGGAGCTCAAACCCCAGCTCTGTGGCTGCCCGGCTGCCAGACATTTGGCAAGTCTCCGTGCCTCTGGGCGAGCATCCTCAGGGGGCTAATGGGATGGGCCCTCCTGGATTTCATCCATCCGCAGCATAAATACACATAAGTGTCCCATTTAACAAGTGATGTGCCATCATGAAGGTCCTCGTACTTAAACACTTGTGTCACATAAGACAATAGCTGCAAGGACCCACAAGGCATGTTGGGCATCGTTTCCCAGGGAAAGGCCGTCACCACGTGGCAGTGACATGACTTTGCAGTTTACCTGGCCAACCAACTGTGAAATGATGGACTTTTTGCAATGAATAACTTTTTTAAAAATTTGGAACAATTTACATTTTGACAGATTGTTCACTTTACATCACACTTTCTAAAAAGTGAGTATTCAAGCATTTTATATTATACAATTTAGAAGTAATATAATTCAAGTGTGCGTAAAACATAGCCACACCGTATTTACCAAGGGTCTACCATTTGCCAGGCATTATACTGAGTACCACGGATAAAGGGAGAGTCAAAACAGACAGTCCCTACCCCTGACAGTCTAGGGAGGAGGCAGGGTCTAGAGGAGGAATCACAGGAGGAGAGAAACTACTAAAGGACAGCAAGCCACAGATTCAGGACCTATGAACCCCAACAGGATACATAAAAAGAAATTCCCACTTAGGCCCATCTTAATGAGCCCTGGGAAGCCAAAGCAAGAGAAAATCTTAAATGCAGCCAGAGGGAAACGAAGGAACATGTATTAGACAGACAACAAAAACAATGGAAGTCAAACTGCAATGAAATTACATCAGTGTGTGGAAAGAAAATAATCAACCTAGAATTCTATACTCAGTAAAAAATACCCTTAACACAATATTGTAAATCAGCCATACTTCAATAAAATTAAAAACAAACAAAAGTATCCTTCAAGAACAGAGGTGAAATCGACATTTCCAGATTAAAAAAACCAAAGAAATTCATCACCTGAAGACCTTCACTTTAGCAGAAGGAAATTATCACAGTTAGGAACTCAGAGATGCAGAAAGGAATGATGAGCAAAATAAAAAGGCAAATACGTCAGTAGATCTCAAAAATATTGACTGAACAGTATAATGTCTTATGGGGTTTAAAACAGAATTAAAATATATAAATACAATGACACATGAGTTGAGAGGAAGATAAATATAAAATATTCTAAAGGTTGTTGAATCGTCATGGATGAGGGTAAAAAGCGGCAACTAATATTAAACTGTGAAATCTGCAGGGTAATCACTAAGTCAAGAAAGGATAACTTCCAAGTTAGTGAGGGAAACGGAATAACAAGAAAAGAAAGTAAAAATGAATATAAAATGCAATGTAAGCTGGACAAATAAAAAGCACTAAGGTAGACTTAAACCCAAAACATCAGTACTTAACATTCAATTTAAATGGGTTAAGCGCTCCCAACTAAGGGACTAAAATGAACTTACCTCTTCACCACCCAGTTTCCTTGGACTAACATCGCCACCTTCTGGATGCCACGCAGAACAGCCACAGAGTCGATGGAGGGGCCCAGGAGGCTCATCAAGTTGGCAAAAGGCATGACCTTCACTGAGGAGGGCACAGGAGCCATCAGACAAAGCAAGAGGGGCCTGGGCTCACATAACAATCCCAGCATGACAGTGCTAACAGTAACAGCTGGCATTCACTGGCTGCTTACTCTGGGCAGGCACCCGCCTCTCACTGAGCCCTGGAGGAAACACCCACTGGAAGACCGAGGCGTGCCTCATGAGGAAGACTCAGCCCAGGAAGGTTTCAAAATTCACCCATGATCACTTGGCTAGTAAGTGGCATGGCCAGGACTTGAACCCAGGCCATCTGGGTCCAAAGTTCATGCACTTCATCACCGTGCTCTGCTCTCCCCCACACGAGCCCCTAGCCCAAGTGAGAAGGGGCAGGGCCTGGGGAGGCCCCGTGTCTTCTGCAGCAAGGCCAGCGGCCTGGCTCCCCCCGGGAGCACCCCTCTCCACTCAGACCCTGGAGCCCCTGGTGCTGGCATCTCAGAAGAGCCCAGGGCCTGGGACTCCGCTCTGAGGTTCAAGGCTCACGTCCACTCTAAAGGTTCTGGCCTTCAGCATCCCCACGGTGCAGAGCCTGGCGAGGGCACCACAAAGCAGTGCAAGTGAACGCACTTCGTTGTGAAAATGAACGCAGCTCACGTTCACATGCAAGGCTCTGTACAGTCCCTTTAGGGGCCTCACCTCTGAGGCCTCCCCTCAGCCCCAGGAGCTGTCTTAGTTCCTTTTTATAGATGAACAATCTAAGGCTCAGGAAGGCCAGTGCGCTGCCCAGGCTCACACAGCAGGTGAGTGGCAAAGGCGGCAGGGACCCGCAGCCCATCTGAGGTAGCCTGCCACCAGCTCTAGTGCGCCTTCCAGACAAGGTCAGAGGTGTAAAGCTGGGCGGGCTCTGGGTAGTGGGGCCTCTGGTCTCGCCCCTTGGTCCTTAACTCTTTCCTAACTCCACTTCCCCAGGAGGTGGCAGGGCTGGGGCCCCCCAGAAGGCAGGGAAGGGCTGCCCACCCACCATTCTTCATCAGGATCTTGATCTGATCAGCTAGGGGCAGGGTGCGCAGCTGAGCCATGGACAGGACATTGCTGGGGGCCACGGGTTTGTCTCTGTTGAAAACAAATGCAAAGGGTTAGGGGGCCGGGGCGCATTAGGGGGTGGGAAGGGGAAGGGGGGTGAAGGCGTTCAGCCCCTCTACTCACTTCTCCTCCTCCTGGCTGGGAGGCATCAGCATCATGAGGTACTCACTGTGGCAGGAGAGAACGGGGTCAGCAGCTCCCAGGGCTCTGTCCTTGGCCCACCCAGCCCCCAACCAGGCTGTATCCAAGCCCCCCCAAACTCCCACACCCCCTCCTGGCCCTCTCCAGAGGATGATGGGCTACTCCACATCCCTCCCCCATGTTACAGAAGGGGCCACAGTCCCAAGGGAGGACCCACAGCAGAGGGACCCTCCTGGGGCCAGTGTCGGGCTCGGTAGCCCTTAGCAGCCCTGGGCTGGCCAGTCTCACCTGGGTGACTTGACAAGCTCTGTGTTCTCAACCCCACTGGAGCCCTGGCACAGCAGGTACTGGCGCTCATGCTCAGAGCGGCTGTCCTGTTGGGGGGGAATAGGGTGTGAGAGGAACCTCAGCCAACATTCCAGGCCTCCCTCTGTGATCCAGTTCTCACCCCTGCATCACCTTCTGCTCCAGACACCCACTGTCCTGCTCTGAGGCCAACCACAGGATCAATCCAACCTCCTGAGCATGGCACTCAAGGCCTCTGCGATGTGGCCTCAACCAACTACCCTCCTGCCTTTATGACTACACAGCCCCAGCAACCGCGCCTCAGTGCCCTGTCTGATACAGGAACACTGAAAGCAATGATAAAAATAACAACTAACATTCACTGAGCATCTATGTGCCAGGCCCTGTTCCAATGGCTGTATACATACTCTAACTCATCTCATCCCCAAAATAACTATGAAATTAGGTACTCTTATTATTATTCCCATTTTACAGATAAGGAAACTGAGCCTCAGAGAGATTAAGTAATTTGCCTAAGGTTACACACTAGGAAATAGCAGAGCTTCTGGAAGTCTGACTGACCCAAAGCGTAAGGCTCTGTCAACACAAATCTCTTTCAGGAAGGTTTCAGAATAATCAGGGGTTGCTCCTCCCCCAGAAAAACGCTGGGGAGCCCTTGTCTATGGTGTCTTTGTGAGCTAATATTCAATTGCTTCCCTTACTCAACACAGTTTCGAGGACTGCGCTCTAAGTACAGTAAAAATCACCCTTGGCAGGTGCACAGTGAACTCAGCCATGGGACAGATGGCTGATTCTCCACAGAGCAGCCGATGAAGCGTCTAGCCTTCATTCAGGGCCCACGATACTTAAAAGTACGTAACCAGGGCTTCCCTGGTGGCGCAGTGGTTGAGAGTCCGCCTGCCGATGCAGGGGACGCGGATTCGTGCCCCAGTCCGGGAAGATCCCACATGCCGCGGAGCGGCTGGGCCCGTGACCCATGGCCACTGAGCCTGCGCGTCCGGAGCCTGTGCTCCGCAACGGGAGAGGCCACAACAGTGAGAGGCCCGCATACCGCAAAAAAAAAAAAAAAAAAAAAAGTACGTAACCAAACAGCCTCACTGAGCCCGCAAGATGCTCACACTCAGGGAGTGCCCGGGGGGCCACAACCCCCACCAGTGACGTGGCAGACTCACTCCCTTGGGGCACACAGTAGGTGGGAAGGGAGGACAAACTGCTCACAGGGCTTAACCTCTCTCCCTGTGGCACTACCAAGTGGCTACGACTGAATCTGAAAGAAGTTAAATGTGAGACAATGAGGCCACCAGGTAACACTTCCCAGGCACTGGGGCTTTTCTCCCAGGACCCCACCCTGGCCAGTGTCAGCACCGCCCAGGGACCCCAGCTCACCCTCACGCCATAGTAGTGCAGGTGGACCCAGGGCTCCTCAGCATGCTTCTTCTGCAGGAACTCGTAGGACTGCACGCGGCGCTGGCGGGCCTGCTCCGACTCAGGCCGGGAGAACCGCACCTGGTTGGGGGGCGGGGAGGGGCGGGTCCACAACCTCAGGCCTGGGGCGTTTCCAGGCTGCTGCCCCAGCACCCACCAGGAGGCCAGAGAACCTCACATCTGGGGCATTTCCCACTGCCACCCAATTCAGGCTGGGCAGAGGGTAGGTTATCCCTCCAGGTAGCCCAGCAAGGAGGCTCTACGGCATGGACTCTGTTTCTGTATGTTTCACCCCAGAGCCCATGTTCTCTGCAGACCCTCCCACCCCTTGCTGCTTCCAGGAAGCTGAGCTACAAAGCTGGCCCTGCTGCCTCCCAGGCTGCACTCTCTCTCAGGGCCAGAGCTCACCGTGATCTGTTTCACATCTTCTTCTGCCTCGTCCTGTGAAGAGTCTCCCGCTGCAAAAGAAAAGGCCTTGCTTGCAGCCTCTGTTGGAGGCTCTGCACCCCACCCACCAGGCAGGTCTCAAGCAGCGAAGCCTGTGAATTCTCCTTCTGGACCGACGTAGCTGCCTAAGTCAGTGGTTTTCAATTAGGGGCAATTTTGCCCCCCAGGAGACATGTGGAAATTCAGAGACATTTTTGGTTGTCGTAATTGTGGGGGTGGGTGCTCCTGGCATCCAGTGGGTAGCAGCCAGGGATGCTGCCAAGGATCCTATAATCCATCCCTTTAATACTTCTTGCCATGACCAACCTATCCTGCTAACGTATACAGACAGACAGACAGACAGCAGGGCTGGGGGTCCAGAGCTCACCCTCGTTGGCTGCCTCCCTCTCACGGTGCTTGGCATCTGCCTTATCCAGGTAGGAGAAGCTGGGCCGCAGCTGCAGGATGCCATGTAAAGGTGTCAGGTGGAGCTCACCTGGCAGAGGAAGAAGGGCTTGGACCTGACTCTAGGAGCTGAGGCTGACCCACACAGCTTGGCTCAAGGGAGCTACCAAGGGCCCCAGACTCCCCTAAAGGCCTCGGCTCACTGCCAAACCACCTCCCACCTCTGCTCTAGCCCCCAGTCCTAGAGCCTTGGGACCACCAGGCCGATGGCCATTCCCAACCCGATCTGGCTGTGCCGGACACAGGAAGTACACAAACCAGATGAAGACATGAACGCAGACTCTTCCACCCAATGTCACTTCCTTAAGGCTTGCCTGCAAAGCCTCCTGCTCCAGTATTCAAGGGCCTCCCAACCCCGGTCCCCAATGCCCTCCCACACTCGCTTGTTCCAGCCACGCCGGGCCACTCATCCACACCAAACACGCCCTGCTCTTCCCCCGCCAGGCCTCTGCCAGACCACCCTCAGCGCCTCCCTAACCCCACACACGCCCAGACCTCTCCTCCTCATCCTCCCACCTCTTCCTGTCAAAATCCCACCCGTCCTGTTAAGAAGTTGGCTAGTGCAAACGGGGCTGGAGAGGAGGCCTGGCGGAGCCCGGTGGAGGAGTGTCTACGCCGTCTCTGGCAAAGATCGTGACTTTCTCTTGTGAATCAGACCTGTGCACTGGGAGGCAGTGCAAAGGTAATCAATTTCAATCAAGCCAATGCAGCCTTGAAAGAAAAGAAATCAGACAGACACTAAGGCTCTGTGGAAGCTCTCTGGGACTCCAGAGGGAGCAGAATGCTTGAGACGAGAAGTAAGTAAGTGACTAGGCCTGGCTGCAAGGAATGTGGCTTTAAAGAGCTCTATCCTTGAGACTGGGGTTCAAAATAGAAGAGTATAGTTATTTGACATTACCTTTATTCTATCACAGTTTATTTCCTAAGTGCTCAAATTTCATTTATTGCTTTATAAACTCTAAATACTTATAGAAACCTTGTACTTTTTAATTGCTTTACTGAGATATAATTCACATACCATATAATTTACCCATTTCAAGCATACAATTCAATGTATTTTAACATATTCACAAACTAGTAAACCAGCACCACAATCAACTTTAGAACATTTTCATCACCCCAGAAAGAAACCCTGTACCCATCATCAGCAGTCGCTCCCCATCTACTCTCCTCCCAGCCTCTGAAACCAATAAGCTACTTTCTGCCTCTACGGGTTCGCCTATTCTGGACATTTCATATGAATGGAATCACGTAACACATGGTCCTTTGCGCCTGGCTTCTTTCATTTAGCCTAAAGTTTTCAAGGCTCACCCATGCTGGAGTGCTTATCAGTACTTCTTTCCTTATTATGGCTAAATAATATTCTAACGTGTGGCTATACCATATTTTGTTATCCGTGCATCAGCTGATGGAATTTGGATCATTTCCACTTTTCACTACCATGAATAATGCTGCCATGAACACCTACATACAAGTTTTTGTGCGGAGACGTGTTTTCATTTCTCTTGCGTAGATGGTTTCTAGGAATGGAATTACTGGGTCCTAAGTACCTCGTATTTAAGGCAAAATTCTACCCCATCCAAAAGGTTATGCTGTGTGTGTCTGTGTCGCAGGAGGACAATGACCTTTGACCTCCACCCCATCGGGCATGGTAGTGTCAAGCTAAAAGTCCCTTGAGGTGCCAAATTCCATTCCCCTGACAATCTGTCATTTCTACAACCTGTCTGGCCTCTGTGGGTATCTAGCATTCGGGGTGTCCTCTTCCTGTCCCAGTCCCCATTCTGCTTCCCTCCCACCCACTCAGCCCTCACAAGCCATGGCAGTCAGGGATGTCCAGCGCGGGTACCTTGCCTGTAGAGCGCGGCAGCATAACGGGATGTGTTACTGGTGGTCTGGGAAGAGCAGAACGTCTGCTTGTCCATCAGCTTCCTACAAGCACAGGGAGGACAGACGTCAAGGGGAAGGAAGCTCCAGGCCTGGGCCTGTAGGCGGAGCCCCCTCCACCCCAGACACCTAAAATCCAACTGCCAGAGACCAAGGCCACAGGACAGGCCACAGGTGCCGCAGGAGGGGAGCTGGGGATGAGGAAACCTCATGTGCAGCCCAAGAAACAAGCAGTGGGTGGGAGCTCCCTCTCCCGTTGAGGGGCCAGCTTGCCTCTCAGCCCAGGAAGAACTTGGTCAGAGGAGCCATCTCGGGAGGGAAGACGTTTCCCACGGGGACGAGTCTGCGCCAGGCCCAGCCATGCAAAGACGGGACGCTGGTGGGAAGCTTAGCTGTAGAGCACAAGGCCTAGGTATCTCTGAGGGCTCTGGAAGGCTCGTATTTGAAAAACGTGAAGCTCGGAGGCCTTGGGGAACTCACGAGGAGTATGTGCTGGTCTCGTCAGCGCAGGCCCCGTCCACGTTCAGCGCGATCTGCTCCCCTTTGCTGCGGCAATAGTTGGGATTCAGCGTGTCGATGGCCATCTCAAGCTCCACCTGGAGGCATCAAACACCCCCAGCATCTATGAGGACCCCAAGGCACAGCCCTCAGGGGATCCCCTCAAACCCACCATGCCTATCTCCCTAACCCCAGTCCCTGCCCAGAAGCAGGACTGACACCATCCCTCTCCGAGGGCCCCTAGGCTTCAGTCCACACAAAAGCCACAAAGCCAAATTCCAATAGAAAAGCCAGAGTGCTTTCTTTGGGAGGGGGTTCATGTAGTTTTGCTTGCCCGCACCCACAATTCCACTCCCCCAAATCTAAATTAGGTGCCAACGTTTAAAAATCAAGAGCTTTTCTCTTTTATCCTTATTTCCAACTTCTTTTGAAAAGTCAGCAGAATTGGCAATACTGGTACAGCTTTTTACATGGCAACAGGGCCTGGAGCGGCAGGTGCCCGAGGAAAGGCATGTCTCCTGTTCCGTCACCCTAGCCCTGAGAGGCACTAGATTCCCCATATCGTGCCCTCTTCGCATTGGCCCTGCCCTGTCCTGTGAACGTGGGTCCACCCACCCCATGTTCTAGTTCATCTCAAGCCTCACTCCTCCCTGGCCTCTCTGGAGCTGCCCACCCCCCTTCTTTCTGGAAGTTTTTCCTCCTGCAGCTTTCAAGGCCCTGCAAGCTGCTGGTTTTCTTCCTAACTCTCCAATCACTCCTCTGCGCTTCCACCCCCAAAAGGCCTGTCTCCTGGATTCTTTCAGCTCCCACCCTACCACCCCTCCCCTCCCTCCACCTCCACCCAAGAGGGTAGCCCCACCTTCTGCTGCTTGGGCTTGATCCTGGCTGAGAGGTGCGGAATGTCATCATAGGTCATCGAGACTGGACGCACAGGGTACTGGAGAAGGGAAGGGAGCCGTCAGTCCACCCTGCCCAGCCCCAGTGAGAGCTGAGCTTCAGAGGCGCTGGCCAAGAATCAATAGCCACCCTCCACGCCCACCCCAGACCAGAGGCCCTCGCTGGTCTCTGCCTGCGTCCCTCCATCCCATTCTCACTGGCTCCACCTGGTTTCCTTCCAAAGAGCAATTTTCAAATGTCCAAGGGACATGCCTAAGCATCAGACAGGCCCCAGCATGCATAGCCCCATGGGCCCTAGGACGTCAAGCGCACCGCCATGGGAGTCAAGAGGAAGGGTCCGAAGTCTAACTGCTAGTTTACAGGCCAACCAGGTGGAGAAGGACAAGGGAAACGAGACCACAGGAAGCAAAGAGGGAAAACAAAACTGGCGAACACTGCTCACTGCTAAAGCCTGACGATGGATCTGTGGACAAAGGATATTACCTGCCACAAAGGATGTTGTGGCCTTCAAACCCTCTGCCTTGCAGCCACTCCCCCTACAGTGCACCCTAAGGGGACTCAGGATGGAGAAAACAGGAGACTGGCCCTAGATAGTTAAGGTGCATAACAAAGGAATGATTTCAATTAGCCCAGACTCCTGCCACTTCCCATACATAGAAAAGTGCTAAATTCATTAACTCGGAGAGTCTGGATTTCTTTAACAAACAGTAATCCGATGTTCTGACTCCCTGGGGTTTTGTTGTTGTTTTGCAAAAACTCCTATAAGTCCTGACTCCTCTCTTACCTCTTCAGAATAGCTCCTCAGGGCTACCTGAGAGGCTATCTCCCGGACTTAAGTCCTCAGAACGACCGCCGAATAAAACATAATTCTCAACTGTTAGTTTGTGCTTTTTTTTTTCAGCCGACAGATCTATGGGAATCACTATCCCATTCTCTCTCCTTTTGTTGATGTGTGGACTTTTCCATAATAAAAAGTTGATGACAGAGAAGGGAGCTGGTCTGCCAGTGACCTGCCCAGAGAGCTCTCTCTGGGCCCCAGTGTCATCAGGTGTGAAGTTATGTCACATCTGAGCATACTGCTCTGAAATCGCTTCTTTTCTCTGAACAAAGAAGGATGTAGAGACATCCTTCCCCACAGACGCACTCTTCCTTTCTTTCTCCCGTGCTTTACATATGCCACTGGGTGGATGGATGAGTCATGGTTTGGACTCACTTGCAAAAGGCCGTGACCATCGCTATGAATGAGCCTGGTGGAGGTGTGGCAGTGCATAAAGTAACCCTCCTTTGGAGGCCATTTGAGATCAGCTGCATTCTAGCCCAAGGAAATGGCTGTTTCCTAAAAGCTCACTTAAATAGCAATACAATGACTCCTCCCTGCTTCCTGGGCTGAAGCTTGGGGCAGGAACTTGGAACTTAGGTCCAGGAACGGCCTGGAGCACAGCTGGTCTGGGCTGAGCCCTGAGCTGGGACAGGCTAGCCCACGACAGCCCAGGAGGCCCCTGGTCTGCCAAGGTCCAGGCAGCTCTGTGATCTCCTGATGGCCGGGAAGCATGGTGGGAAAGGGTGCCAGTTCTAGAATCAGACGGTCCTAACTCTGCCACTTGCTCCCTGTGTACTCAGGCAAGCTCCTCGCCTCCCAGACCATTCGGAGCAGGGAATGAGGCAGGTGGAGCCGACACCCGGCACTGGGCCTGGCACACTATGAACACATGTGGGTCACTGTCACCACCATCCGTTCCATCCCTCTGCAGTCAGTCAAGGAAGCAGGTGCAGACAACAGCCCCCAGTGCCACGGCCTGTAAAGGCAGATGCCAGGGGCCCAACACCGGGCCGCTTCCCAGCACATGCTTGGAGGGTGCTGCCACCCTGTTCCAGGCCCCTTGTGCAAGTTACTAGCCTCCCTGGGCCTCTTTTTCTTATATGCAACGTGGGGACAAAAATACTTAACAACCTTACTGCTAGGAATGTAAAGTGGTTCAAAACAGTCTGTCATTTCCTCAAAATATTAAACATAGTTTCTATAGGACCCAGCAATTCCACTCCCAGGTATATACTCAAGAGCAATGAAAAACTCTCCACACAAACACTTGGACGGGAATGTTCATAGCAGCATTGTGCATAATAGCCAAAACATGGCAACAACCCAAATACCCATCAACTGATGCATGGAGAAATAAAATGTGGCATATAGGTCCATACAGTGAAGTATATTCATCCATAAAAAGAAATGAGGTACTGATACATGCTATTACATGGAAAAGCCTTGGAAACACCACGTTAAACAAAAGAGCCAGACACAAAAGGCCACATATTACATGACTCCATTTGTATGAAATGTCCAGAACAGGCAAATCCATGGACAGAAAATAGGTTAACGGTTGCCTAGGACTGCAGGGAGCGAGGGCAGAGCAGCAGCAAACACTTCCTAAAATAGACTGGGCCGCTGGCTGCACAACCCTGTGGACAGACTAAAATCCACTGCATCTACACTTAAACAGGGAAGCTGCATGGGTGTGAATTAGATCTCAATAAAGCTGTTATAAAATTACAATAGTAACCACCACAGGGATGTTGTGGGAGGAGATGAGTTAACATATGTAAAATGCTTTGAATGGTGCCTGCAGACAGTCTAGGGTTAACACCTGTGAGTGACTATGATTAAACTCAGCCCAGCTAAGAGGGGAGGGGGCAGGAATAACAACTGGGGGGACTCACAGCTAGCAGACAGAGGCGCACCCTGCTGGCGGGAGCTGCCCCAGAAAGCTGCTCCCCGAGTCTCAGTTACAGCGGTGGGGATCACTCTTGGCGCTAACCCTGCACCAGGCAGGTGGTGTTCTAAGCACTTTAATACGGACTCACCTGATCCCCGTGGGGACCCTATCAGGCAGATATTATTACTATCACCACTTTGCAAATAAAGAAACTGAGGCACAGAGAGGTTTTTTTTTTTTTTTTTTAAAGGAACTTGCCCAAGGCCTCACAGCCAAGCCTCAAGGCCGGGAGACTGTCCCCAGGGCCCAAGCTTTATCCACTACACTGTTCTGCCTCTTAGGGTTGCCTTGGTTTTCCCATCTTCAAAATGAGAGATTACTATTGACCTGCCCATAAAAGCAAAGAAACTGTCTTGCAAAACACCCTCTGTTGCCAAGAATTCTAAGCAACGTGGAGGTTTCAAATTGTTCCTGGCCTACCACTTACTGTGTCTCCACCACCCACCAACACTTGCTTTTTTTCCCCCTTTACCTTTATGTCCTATAATTACCTGAAACAGATAGAGCTTCTCTGCCAGACTTTTGGCCAAGTACACGTCGATCTGGGAACAAGGGAAGAAGACTTAACCAGGAGACAGAACCCAATTCCCAACCTGCCCCGGGCACAAGCATGCTCCTCAAATTTCAGGGATAATGGCTCTGAGGCCATTTGGGGAAGACGAAATAGCTCAGCTGATGCTAAAAATAAAGGGAACCAAATCTCCAACCTGGGTATGTCCAGAGCCCCCTGCCCAGGTCCACCATAACCCAATAAAAACATACTCCGAGGCTGCCCAGATCAGGATGCATCCCAGAGGGCCCGATTAAACGCTTTTCTGATGAGGATGGGGCAGGGGAGGACTTCCTCCCTGTGCCCTCCATCACCTGTCCTGGATTGGCCTGTCTTCAGGTGGTGTGACCTGGCTCTTTCTTCTCAACCCTCACCGCCCCTGCCCCACCTGCAGTTTACCTTTCTGCTTCCTAGCTCTTCCTATGAACCATGTTCTCGCCCACCTCCAGGCCTTAAGGATGAATGGAGGCTCATCAGGCACAGGGGAAGCATATGTGACGGAAACAGCATGTGCAAAGGCCCAGAGCCTCTAGGATATGTCTTGGTCTGGGCTGACTCTGGAACCACCGTCTGCATCTTGAGACCCCTTCCTTGTCAGTCTCGCCTCACAGATCCTAAGCTTCCCAAGGGCAGAACACTGCCTGGCTCCCTGCTGTCACAGCCCCCAGCACATCATGGATTCAGTGAACAACTGCTGAATGACCGAATCTGCATAAGAGCGTGAAGAAGAGGGAGCTGTCAAACCCATTCATTCATTCAACAAATAGTCACTGAGTATCTATTAATTGCCAGGCACTGGACTTGGCTTTGCAGACACAGCGGTGAACAGGACAAAATCCCTGCCCTCATGAGGCTTACACTTTAGTGGAAGGAAACTTATGTGTAGGGGCTGAGAGGTGTTGTGGCCAAACGCAAGGTATGGCCAAGGTAAGGGGCTAGGGAGGGTGTGCAGGAGAACGTCACATGAGGCAGGAGGGTCAGGGAATCCTCTCTGACAAGGTGATGCTGGATCAGACACCTGAAAGAAGTGAGGGGTCGGCCAGGCAGGTATGAGGAAGAGAGGATGCCAACAGGTCCCAGGCTGGCCTGAGGATGGATGGAAGGGACCCCGTCCCGGCAGAGGGTGGGGAACAGCAGTTACCTCTTGTATGACTGGGTCATCCTCTTCATTGGCCATACTAGGGGGGAGCCAGCCGCGCGGTCCTTGGACTCGATCTGCAAGGAGAGCAAGAGGCCTGGACCGTGAGTCAGTTATTCAACCAACACACCTAGGTATCCATTCTGCAAGCAGCCCTGCTCTGGGAGGGAGGAGCCTGAAGCAAACAGAAACTGATCTTATTTCTACATCTATCGTAGAGTCAAAAATGGACAGCCCATTATACACCCCATCGGCCAAAAAACAAAAAGAAAGCAGGCAGAAACCACCAAGCAATGGGTGTAAACAGGTCACCACATGTCAGCTACAACCCATGGGAAGGAATAAATGACCAGTTTTGGGAGTTTCTGACCACTCACAAAGAATTCACCACCAGGCAGGAGGATGGAGGCTGGCTGGTCCACAGCCATGATGAAAACACTCGAGAAGTAATCGGGGGCCATGGGGAATCTTTAGAGAGCCTGATGCACAGCAGGAAGAGCAGACAGTCCCAAGACTTGGATTCCAGGGTGACTCCATCTCTGATATTTGATTTTCAAGCTGACTTTAAACCCAACCCCGAGTGAGATGACCTCCTTTCTGTGGTTTTTCTCTGTGTGTGTGTGCGCACGTCTAAAAATGACCCTCTTCACATACATACTCTTCTCTTAATTGTCCCCATTTTATAACGAGGAGACTGGAACTCAGAGATGCTTTTATGTGTTTTACCCAAAGCCACACAGGAAGCAAGGGGACCCACTGGACCTCAATGCCAGGCCATCCAACTTCAGGTCGCAGTTACAGGTAGGGGAGTTCAGAGGAAGGAAGGGCCTTCCTGCTGGGGGAAGGGGCATTTGGGCTGGGCCTTGAAGGACAGAAGGATTTGGACAAGCCAGGATAGCAGAGGGGAAGAGGGACTCCAGGCAACAGGAAGCACTTCAAGTACCTGAAGGAGGGAAGGCGGCAGGTCGCCATGGTGGAGGGTGAGTACACTGTCCCTCAGTATCAGTGGGTAAGGGGGGATTGGTTCCAGGACCCTCAAGGATACCAAAATCTGTGGACGTTCAAGTCCCTTACATAAGATGGCACAGTATTTGCATATAACCTAAGCACATCGTATACTTTTCTTCAATAAAAAAATTTTTTTTTATTGGAGTATAATTGCTTTACAATGTTGAGTTAGTTTCTGCT
This sequence comes from Grampus griseus, assembly GCF_964374135.1. NCBI lineage: Eukaryota > Metazoa > Chordata > Mammalia > Artiodactyla > Delphinidae > Grampus > Grampus griseus. The sequence goes on from NC_139008.1 coordinate 21,340,506, forward strand.
GTACAATGAGGTGAATCAGCTATATGTATGCCTATATCCCCTCTCCACTGGACCTCCCTCCCACCCCACACCCCCCAACCCACCCATCTCGGTCATCACAGAGCACCGAGCTGAGCTTCTTGCGCTTTATTTATAGCATGTTCCCGCTAGTTATCTATTTTATGCATGGTAGTGTACATACGTCAATCCTGGTCTCCCAATTTGTCCCACCCTCCCCTTCCCCCCCACACGTCCACACGTCCGTTCTCTACCTCTACGTCTCTATTCCTGCTCTGCAAATAGGTTCATCCGTACCATTTTTCTAGATTCCACGTATATGCGTTAATATACAATATTTGTTTTTCTCTTTCTGGCTTACTTCACTCTATATGACAGACTCTAGGTCCATCCACGTCTCTACAAATGACCCAATTTCGTTCCTTTTTTTTTTTTTTTAATTGGGGTATAGTTGTTTTACAATGTTGTGTTAGTTAGTTTCTACTGTACAGCGAAATGGAGTTCCCTGTGCTATACAGCAAGTCCTCATTAATTATCTATTTTATACATATTAGCGTATATATGTTAGTCCCAATCTCCCAATTCATCCCACTCCACCTTACCCCCTTGGTGTCCATATGTTTGTTCTCTACATCTGTGTCTCTATTTCTGCCTTGCAAACCAGTTCATCTGTACCATTTTTCTAGATTCCACAGATGTGCATTAATACACAATATTTATTTTTCTCTTTCTGACTTATTTCACTCTGTATGATAGTCTCTAAGTCCATCCACATCTCTATAAATGACCCAATTCCGTTCCTTTTTATGGCTGAGTAATATTCCATTGTATATATGTACCACATCTTCTGTATCCATTCATCTGTTGCTGGACGTTTAGATTGTTTCCACGTCCTGACTATTGTAAATAGTGCTGCAATGCACATTGGGGTACATGTGTCCTTTGAGTTATGGTTTTCTCAGGGTATATGCCCAGTAGTGGGATTGCTGGGTCATATGGTAGTTCTATTTTTAGTTTTTTAACCAACCTCCATACTGTTCTCCACAGTGGCTGTATCAATTTACATTCCCACCAACAGTGCAAGAGGGTTCCCTTTTCTCCACACCCTCTCCAGCATTTATTGTTTGTAGATTTTTTGATGATGCCCATTCCAAAGCAATCTACAGATTCAGTGCAATCCCTATCAAATTACCAATGGCATTTTTCACAGAACTAGAACAAAAAATTTTACAATTTGTATGGAAACACAAAAAGACCCCGAATAGCCAAAGCAATCTTGAGAAAGAAAAACAGAGCTGGAGGAATCAGGCTCCCAGAATTTAAACTATACTACAAAGCTACAGTAATCAAGACAGTATGGTACTGGCACAAAAACAGAAATATAGATCAATGGTACAGGACAGAAAGCCCAGAAATAAACCCACGCACATATGGTCACCTAATTTATGACAAAGGAGGAAAGAACATACAATGGAGAAAAGACAGCTTCTTCAATAAGTGGTGCTGGGAAAACTGGACAGCTACCTGTAAAAGAATGATATTAGAGCACATGGTATATTTTAAATCATCTCTAGGTTAATTATAATACCTAATACAATGTAAATAGTTGCCAGGCGCAGGGCAAATTTAGTTTCTGAGGTTAGCTGAATCCATGAATGTGGAGGGCTGACTGTAATTCAGCTGGGATGACCCTTCATATTCCCAAAGGGAGGGGATGGGCACAGTTAGAAAGGCACCTGGGCACCCTCCAATCTCAGCAGTTCCCAGACCTCTACTTTTAGGTAAGACCAGCTCGATTCTTGTCTTATCTACCTAACATTTGAATGGTTTAATACTTAAAAGAACATAAATATTTTCACCATGGGATTCAATGGCATCTAAGCCCCCTGCCCCGGCCACCAAGCGGAGTCATCTCGCTTATTCCAGATATACATTCCAGGCGCTGAGAATGCTCAGGACAAAACAATGGCATCATCCTCAGTGCTTCTCTTCCTCTCGCCCCACACCAGCAAATCCTGTCAGCTGTGCCTTCTAAGTATGTCGGGAATCTGCCCACCCCCACTGCCACCTCCATCTCCTGCCCGCCTTAGAGCAGCAGCCTCCTAACTGGTCTCCCTGCTTCCACCTTTGCCTCCTACGGTCTTTGCTCACCCCACAGCCCACCCCACAGCCGGCAATCACATCACTCCTCCGCCCTCAAAGTCTTCCCATCTCACTCAGAAATAAAAGACAAAGTCTTTTTCATCCCATGTGAGGCCCTAGACAACTCCCTCCCTGACCCTTCTCCTTTCAGACCTCATCTCCCACAGGTCTCCTTCCCTCCCCCATCCCTCACCTCTGGGCTTTTGTAACTGCTCTACCAGCCCCCATAACCTCATGGCTCCCTCCTTCACCTCTTTCAGGTTTTTGCTCAGATTCTACCTCATAGCTAAGACTTTCCCCATCCACCCAATTCAAAATCACAACACCCCGCCCCGCCAGCTCCTTCCCTGCTCTGGTTTTCTCCGTAGCACGTATCACCATGTGACAGTTTATAGCTCTGTATTTATTATCCATCCTCACCCCCACTGCCAATAAGTGGTAAACTACATGAAGGCAGAGATTTTCATCTATTTCGTCCCTTGCTGGCCCCCAGTGCCTAGCACACAGCAGGCACTCAATACGTACGTGTTGTCTGAATAAGTAAACCACAGGAATGCCATTTAATAGGGAGCTACCATAGGACTCTGAGCAGAGCAAGACAGTAGAGGGAAGCAGGCTACCTCAACAGTTCGGGATTAGAAGACTAGAAGAAAGTCATAAACCCCAAATGCCTGTTACCGCCCGGACAGAGGGCAATGCATGGGAGAGCCTGAGACCCCACCTCACCTGCCAAGGATCATAAACGTATGCAAAGTACCTACCTTCTCTCCAGCTGGCTCTGTGGACAACTGAGAGATTGGGGACTTCTGGGTGAACCAGGGAACCGACGTAGGTACTAAAAGGGTACGGCCTGGGAGGATCCCAAGACAGGCTTTCTCAGCTCTTTCTCTATTGGCCTCTCCCCAGTCAAGGAGGAGCTCAGGAAGGATGGTGCTCCTCCCTCCAGATAGAATATATGATTCGGTTAATGCAGGGATTATCACCTCCCTTCATCCTCCCAGGCAACATCATCCAACTCAGGGGCTTTCAAGTTTTTCAGCCTAAGACCCACAGTAAGAAATCCATTTCATATAAACGACCCGGAATATACATACAATTACCTCACTAAAACAAGGTTTCACATAACCATTCATTGTCCCTACTATATCTGATGCAGTGATGATTTTTATCCTCACTCATTAAAATTAAAAATACTGGTTACAAACCCCCTAAGCTGATTTCACATCCCACTAATAAATCTTGATCTGCAATTTGAAAAGTACTGCTTCAACAAGTCTTTCCTACCTCCAATCCTCCCAGAAACACCCAGAGCTATCCTTGCGGAAAAACAGATCACATCATTCCCCTGCTCAAAACCCTTCAACTGTCACATAGAATAAAATCCAAATTCCTTTCCATGGCCCCAGGGCCCCATACGATCTTGCTGGGCCTACAACAAGCTAAGCCCCAGCCTGTCTCAGGAGCTTTGCACACCACCTATTTTCCCCAGGTCTTTTCAAGGCTGGCTCCTTTGCACTAGTATCACCACCCCCACCCCCTCCAGGAACAGACAGGTTCCCGGACTATCCACCTTAAAGAGCCCCCCACCCATTTCCAGTCACTACCACATCCCCATTTTATTTCCTTCATGGTTCTTATCACAATCTGGAACTACCTAGTCTATTTGCTTATGTGTGTCTGTCTTCTGCACTAGAACGTAAGCTCCATGAAAGCCTCTCAGTGCTTCAACCATAAAATGGAGATGATTATATTTACTTCATCAAGTTGATATGGGGATTATTATCTTTTTAAAAAACTGAACAATGCCTGGCATGGAGTAAACACTCAGTATAGTACAAAGAATGATGGAGTGAATGAGTGCATGAAATCAGGCAGTTACAGACCTTTTACCCAGTGAGCCTAACTCAGCCCCATCCAGAGACGAGTGGCCTCAGGGTTTGGGCCTTGTGGACACTTGAGGATAGAGGTGTGGCCTATCCTCTCAGGCCACAAGACAAGCTTCCCCAGCAGCAGTGACCACCTTGGCCTCAACAGGGTGTCCTGTGGCCACAAGGGTACTCCCTGGTAGTGGCTCCACGCCATTGAGCACAGAAAACATCCCCTGCCAGGGGGCTGCTCAACAAACGGAAAGGGGACAAGAACACCAGGTGAATCTAAGGAAGGGTCCAGAGCAGACGAGGTGCCTGAAAACCACAGCTGGGTGCATCAGTGCTGCACCCAGCAATCCAACCTGTCCGCCAATCAGAAAAGCAGAGGCAACTCCAAATAATCTCCAGTTACTAGAGGGAGGGAGACAAGGTGAGGACAATATACAATGTGAATTAAGAGGAAAGGGCCCCGGGGCAAATAGTCTCAAGGTCTGGATTCTTATTGGCTGTGTGCCCCTGGCACAAGGCATCTCCCTCTTTGGGTCACCCCAGTTTCCACCCCTGTTAAAAGGAGAGATGGCCTAGGGGCAGGAAGAATGAACTCAACTGAGTCGGACCCTCCCTTCTCTAAGGACTTAATACTCAATCTCATTTAATCTGCTCAATAGCCCTTATAGGGCTGTACCATCCCCAATTAAGAAAGTAGGAAACTAAAGTTCAGAGAGTAAGTAACCTACCCAAGGTCACAGGGCTGGAGAATGGCGGATTTAGGACACAAACCTGAGTCTAGCTGATGTCAAAGAGCCTTATTCTCATTCTTAACGACTATGCTGAACACTTTTTTTAAGAGGAGGCAGGATGGCATAGTGGGTAAGAGCCTGGACTCTGGAGCGGAACTGTGCAAGTTCAAATCCCAGGTCCGCTGTTTGCTACCCGTGGTCCACCCGGAGCAGTAGTACTGCTCACTATTTTCATCCCTAAAATGGGGATAACAAAAGTACCGACCTCAGAGGAATGTGGTATAAACAACCTATGGGAAGGTTTGTTACTACGTGGCCCAATGTTTTCTTCCAATATAAAAAGGCAGGAAACACAGCCACGAAACTAACTGCAACCTGGGGCTTCTCCCGTCTTACCCTATTGGGCCCTCACCACAAACCTATGAGGTAGGTAATTCTATTATCCCCACTTCACAGATAAAGAAACTGTGGCGACTGCTAAGATCTCCTCTTTCTGCCCCCAAGCCCAACGATTCTAAAGGTAACACAACAGAACGACCTTTTTTATTTACTGGTTTACGTGCTTACTGACACCTCCTCTGATCAAATGATCAGGGCCCTATCCGCCGCACGTAGCTGGCTCCCAGTTAGCCCTGAATGGTGGCCGGAATAAATGAATGAAGAATTCCGGGCCTAGCCGGACGGAAGCTAATCTGGGGCGAGGAGGGGGCCCGGGCACCCTTCCCCTGCCCATCAGGGCGGGCCGCCAGCCCCGAGCCACACTGTCCAATGGGTTTCGCCTCCCTCGCGGGTGGTCAGGCCCCCTTCTCACGCCCACCAAGCAGCCACTGCCACGAGCCGCCACGCCGGCAGGACATCGGCTGCCTTCGGACAGGTGCTCCCGTAGGAGGCCCGTCTGAGCCGGGCGGGGCAAGGTGGCTGGACCCTGAGTCACCGCCGGCAGCCTCGGCCGCGGCCTCACCGACTGCCGGGCCGAGGCGAGGTCGGAGCCTGCGGCCAGCCCTGGTCTACTGGGCCAGGCTGCCCGTCCTTCCCGCCCGAGTCCCGGGAGGCCGCCGGCCCCTTGGCACCGGGTGGCGCGGGCCTCCGGGCCTACGCGGCAGCCCCGCCCAGGTCCACCTCGAGAGTGCGGCCCGGCTCCAGCCTGGGCGGGCGCTGCCACATCGGCACTCACCTCTCCGACGGGCCCGCGCGCGGGCGGCGGCAACGGCCCAGGTACCCGCGGGCTACACAGGCGGCGGCGGCCCGGCTCTCCTCTCAGGCAGCGGCCATGTTGCTGGTGGAGAAACTCGGCGGACACGTGGGGGGAGCTAGCGGGGAGGGCCCTCGCGCTTCCTTTTACCCACAATGCCCCGCCCAGGCGCGCGCGGGCCCGCCCCCTCCAACGCTCCATTCATGCGGGCAGCCAGCCGCGCCTGGCAGCAGGGGGCGTCGTTGCAGCCGCGGAACAGAGATGAATACAGAACCAGACACGGAGGCAGCAGCAACAAAAAAAAACTCACTTTGGCAGCGGTGGGATTCGAACCCACGCCCCCGAAGAGACTGGAGCCTTAATCCAGCGCCTTAGACCGCTCGGCCACGCTACCCAGCTGTGGTTAGGCTCTTCTAGGAAACTACTTAATACATTTATTTGCAATTGCAGTTCATTTCTGTGGGAGTTTGTTTCATATGTGCTTTACCTTATCCCTATAGAACTATTTTAGAACATGCCAGGTACTAAAAAGAAAAATATTTGCTCAAATATTTAGACCCATACTTCTGAACAGGTCTTAGAATGAAAAGCACTTTAAGAATCTGTATTCTGGGTAGGACGTTTAACTCGGAGACGTCAAGTTAACTCACATGGGAGAAATGATGGATTTCAGCAGTAACCCGCACCAGGGGCTTCAGAAGCCAAACCACGGGAACTGGTGGGGCAGTTTTCTCTAAAAAATTATGTGTTTTAATTTTTAGTTACACAAATACTATGTGAATTGTTGCAAATATGAAAACTTTGCAGATACAATACAAATGTTCTTTTACTTTGGCGTCTATCGTAAGTCCGCAGAGGTAACCATTATACAGCTTAGCATACTGTATATCCTTCTGGATCTTCTACTGTGAATTTATATGGATATATATGGATATATTCATAATAGATATATCCATAGAAAATAGATGTTTTGGTTTTATTGTTATGGGTTTTTACATAAATATAAATATTATCATGCTGTTAGTATTTATCTGCAACTGTTTTTTCACCCGACTATGTTTTTTAAATATCTATTCATGTTGATATATAGATATTTAAAAATACAGAAAAAGTACAAAGAAAAAATAATCATCCATATTCCCACTACCTAATATTGGTGGCATTTCACTTCCAATTCTTTTCCTATGTATATGCTTTTTATTAAAAGTGTGAATACGTTGTCCTTTTAAAAATCTATTAAAAATATTAGGCAATTACAAACAAAAAGAATTAGACTATTACAAATGAAAATATAACCCCTTCCCAAACATCTCCCTTGGCTATAACTATTATGAATTTGATGTGTATCCTTCCAATTCATTCTTATACTTTCATATCTATCTATCTATCTATCTATCCTTGTGTGTGTGTGTGCATACACCCATGAACAATACATAGTATGATCTTCTTTTTTTGCTTTTCATTTACATAAACCTTACTACGTTGTACCAATATCATTCTGCAACTTGCTTTTCTCCTCCAACATTATGTTTTTCATTTATTGTGACACATTTAGATCTAATTTATTCCATACTATGAATATGGACATTTAAGTTGTTTATATTAAGTTGTTATATTCTAGTTTCTGGTTAATATCCAGTTGGCAGACACCTTGATATTTGGGCATTCCATATTCCTCCTCTGCAGTTCCTCCTTAACCCATTTTTTTTCTCCAGCTACCTTTAAAATAAGTATTGATATGCAAAGACTTCATTGTACTGGGAGAGTTTGTTACTTTTAAAGAAATCTTTAAAAAATACAGAAGCAGCCATCTCTCTAGGCCAGGCATTGTTGGGGGATCTATAGTTCTTGAGATCAATAGAAGCACTGATCTACTCACGGTGTTTCAGTACCAAGAGGCACTGTGTTTGTGAGTTATGTGGCGAGTTTTCCGAAAGGAAATATCCCCATGGTGGAAAATAATTGCTGGAATCTCAGCCTAATCCCACTTTTCTAGGAATTGCCTGACCAGCCCAGAGGGTGGGTCCACCCTCTGGGTAGCCACCATCCCCAAACCATGGCCAGTGGGCTCTATAGTAAACATAGGACAGAGGTTGGACCAATCAGATTCTCTTTTGAGAATCTGAACTGAGACATGGTGAGTTCCTGGTTTGTTATTTTCACTGTGTTAAGTGTTGGAGTTAGTCTCTGAGATTGACTGACTGGAACTAGGGAGAACGTGGGATTTGGGGTGGCCATATTCTGTGAGATGGACTGGAGAAGTAGAGAAAAATAATGATAACATGAGAAGAAGAGCAGAAAGTCATAGAGAAATTCTGATGGTTTTGTGGCTCCCAACTCAAGACTCTTCCCGGGGCCCAGTGGAATTCACATTCTTGGAGACATCCCTTTATCATTGTAATAAATTCCTCTTTTCTGCTAAAGATAGGGTTACCTGGTAGCTGTAACAAATGAACTATCCTTGCGTGGTAAGGGCTCAAACAGAGCTAAAGGTATTTCTGCCAGAACATTTGCAGCAATTCAGGTCTGTCCCTACCAGAATGCTTAACAGGGATGCAGGCTGATCCTGGAAGACAGAGCCCAGGGCCCCCTTTTGGGCATTTCTTGCAGACCTGCAGTCCCATTACATAGCTGGCTTATGAAAATCAGATGTGAAACTAATAAGCAGGAGAAGCAGAATGTTGCACCAGAACTCCTGGACTCACTGGTTCCCAGCAGCTTTATGTAAAAGGAGAGAGGGAAGGGCTGAAACCCTGACTGTCCCTTGGCATGTCTGCTCTGTCCCTTGAGGTGGAGTGGGGAAGGACAAGCACCACAGATCAAACACTGCCCCTGTCACCCACCCTCAATCTAGAGGCTGTCAGGTGAAGGGTGTTTGTCTCCAGATCATAACCCCTCAGCTGTGGGCAGTGGGGATGGACCCCCTGGGGGCTCTGTCCTGGAACCCCTCCAATCTTCGCTCCCTTGCCCCTGCAAAAGGAAAATCACCCCAAACCCGGTCTGAGACCAAACTGCACTGCATGAATCTCCTTCTGGAAAGAAATTAACATTCCTGATAAGATGCTTAACGATTTTTCTTATGAAATTTACTAGCATTAAGATTTATACTGGGAAGCTTGTTTTCTACCCATCAACCAGCTGCCTGTTGTTTGTCAGTCAAGAGAGTAGTGAACTTTAATGGAACGTTCCCTCTCTCTCTCTCTCTCTCTCTCCCTCTCTCTCTCTCCCTCTCTCTCCCTCATCTAACAATGATGATTTAATCATTCTCTCGTCCTACCAAAATAGAGGTCAGAAGAATGGTCACCCTTGTTGGGGGTGGGGAGTGGGGCTGAGGGAGCTTTCTAGAGTTCTGCAAATGTTCTAAAATTCAGCAAGCTCTACACTTAAGATTGTACAGTTTACTCTATGTAGGTGATACTGTAATAAAAGGTAATTTTTTAAAAATGTCCCTACCAAGTGTGGATCTGTGAACTAGCCTCCATGAGGAGTTACACTGGCAGGAAGGCTATAATAAAATTTTGGCATAGGCTTGCAAAAAAACCATTTGAAAAGTTTTCCTTAACACTTGCCTCTAATCTTCAGGGCCCTTTTCCTCTTCCTCCCCAAAGGGAATACTCTCTGAGTGGGAATTTGTTGTTTTTGTCTTCCCAGAATCCATCCCCCACTTTTCTGGTTCCAATGCTGATTTTCCTTTGAGGAAACACTCCTCCCTGTCGTTTTTTTTTTTTTTAAATTTTTATTGGAGTATAGCTGGTTGTCAATGTTGTGTTAGCTTCTGCTGTACAGCAAAGTGAATCAGTTATAAATACATATATCCACTCTTTTTTAGATTCTTTTCCTATATAGGTCATTACAGAGTATTGAGTAGAGTTCCCTGTGCTATACAGTACGTTCTTATTAGTGATCTATTTTATGTATAGTAGTGTGTATGTGTCAATCCCAGTCTCCCAGTTTATCCCTCCCCACCCCACCACAACCCCCCTGTGGTCTTCAAGGAACTGTCAATCTAAGTACGGAGTGGGCAGGCACAAGATCCAAATTAGGCCACTCGGAGGCTTTATCCTGGAAATCTGAATCTGGACACCAGATACAAGGATTTTTAGCTCACTGGTGGGGCTGGGAAGGAAACTTCCAGACTCTTATCTTCTGCTAGATCCCCACATTTGCCCTGGGACCGCCCTTTCTGAGGCCTATTTCCCTTTTACCTTCTAGTATATAAACTACCTCCTTCTCAAAAAAATTGCTTCTTCGCTGATGTTGGCTAGCGTTAATTTCTGTTACCTGCAACCAAGGAAACCCCCTGATCACCTAGGCCTCCCCAAAAGGAACCTTGTTTTTGCAGAGACAGTTTAGTTGCTTTTGCAGAGCACACCCCCTCAACAAGGTGACCAGGCCACTTCTGTCAGGAACAAACGCTTAATTAGAAGGAGAACTGGGACCCTGGAGTGAACTAGGACCCTCCCTGGTGGGCCACATGCAGTCATCTTACACCTTGACCACTTAAAAGTCCACAGAAATGGACAGACCTGAGTGAGATCTCCTGTGTTGAGTCAAGTTAAGCTGAAGGCTCCACTACTGCTGTCACCCTTCCTTCGATACCTTTAAGTTTCAGCTGTTCAAACACACTCCTGTGTCCTGTGCTGGAGGATCATGGGAATAATGCAGCAGCAGCCACAGTTGGCATCATTTATGTTGAAACTATGATGGTGTTTGAGCTTCAAACCTCCACCCTTCCTTCTTGATGAATAAAAACATTCTTATCAAATACTTTCGCTATGGGATACCTTTAAGCCTCATTTTTCTCATCTGTAAAATGGTCACAATAATACTGAGGTTTGTTGCAGGGTTAGAAGGTGACTGTGTACGTCCAGCCCAATGTCTGGCATGCCCTATATCATTATTTCTAAGACATTTTTTTCCACATTTTAATATCTCTAAAATTGACCTGCATCTTATGATCGATGGCATACAGTTTATTTTCAGTGGTTTTTTTCTTATTAATACAGAAAATAACGGTGCATCTTAACATCAGTGGTGTCTGAGATTCAACAAAGCATAGTAGCAGATGCTCAATCTATGAATTACCATAATGAATTTTTAACTTAGCAAATTTAATTTAGTATTTTTAGCTTAGTAAACATTTAAAATTCTTACTTTGAGCTCTGCAAGCTGTCAATCTCTAGAGAGGAAACAGAGCCTCCTACCAATTTGCCCCCTGCAAATTTCTCTTGCGGTTTCTTCTCTAGCTGGACATACTGGCAAGGGAATTCTTGAAAATGAGGTTCAGCTTAGCCAAGTTGACGTCTAGAACCACCACAGGCTATCACTGAAAGCCTAGCGAATGCTGGCACTAGCCTATGGAGTCAGGCTTTATGAGATGGAGGTCAAGATAACTGAGAGATTGTACCAATTTTCTAGGAGCCTGGCAGGAAGAGGACCAGACATAAAATGTAACAGGAGGCTGTGTTACTCCAAAAATATCGCAGGATCGGATGATGTGAAAACCTTCACGGAACATTGGACCATGACACCATTCGCATCGGGATGAGCTGCAATGAAGGAAGCATCAAATCTACTAAAGGAAAGACAGTTTGCTTGATTCTATGTAAGACTCAAAGTAGTATAAAACATGGCCCTCTCGTTATGGATCTTACCATCTCACTGAGGAGCTAAGACATACGCAAGTGAAAAATTAAATGCTGAAAAATAAACGTGTATACAAAGTAATAATAAATAAAATTCTTACTTTGATAATATTATCAAAGTTCTTCATGTGTATATCAATTCTACAAGGCTTGTTATCAAAATAAACAGTACGCCTACTCCTTCCACTCCAGGCAACCACTTTCAACTTTTAGCCGATCCTTCTTGTGTTTCTCTCCATATGTCTAAACAACATATTGCTGCTTTTTTTGTTTCCTCCCTCCCTCCCTCCCTCTCTCTCTCTCTCTCTCTTTCAACTTTAGGCCTTTCCTATTGACTTCCTGCTAAGGAAGATAAGAATTTAACCTTAATCATCCCACCTCTGCCATCACAAACACCTCAACCCTCCTAAAAGTGTTGTCTTGTAATTTCATTTGAACAATAATTAGTAAATGCTACTCACTAAGTTTGAGCTTAGCTATGTACTCAACTATGATTATTTTTCCTTTTCTGGAAAGTATTTTTACCTTATTCTTTACTTAATAATTACCTTTAAAAACATGTACCTACTTTCTATGAATTCATCCCTAATTCAACTTCAAACTGTCCATCCTTGCCACACAGACACATGAGGTGTTCTATCGCTTCAACTTTTTGAAGACGTGTCTCCCACAGCATCCTGACAGGGGCCCTAGACTCTAGGTTTATGGTAAGACCACCATGTTGAGATGGCCCTTCACCCTCACCTGGGCACTGACTTTTCCTCACTCTTATGCTGGACCTCACACATTTCTTGTTATTCCCCCAACACTGGCCTTCCTTTGATAGAGCAACTCTTCCAGTGGCTTCCGGAGGAACAGTATTTGAGAGGTTACTTTCTTGAGAATTTACATGTCTGAAATTGTCTTTATTTCACCCTTATGCTTCATTAATAGTTTGGGCATATGATTCTAGGTTAAAGTGTATTTTCCCCAGAATTCAGAAGCCATCAGCTTCCAACTTCCAGTGTTACTGTTGAGTTGTCTGATATTATTCTGATTCTCAGTTATTTGTATGAAACTTGTTCTTTCCCTCTGAAAGCTTCCGGGATCTTTTCCCTGTCCTCAATGTTCTGAAATTTCATGAAGATGAATCTTGGCATAGCTCTAATTTTATCAGTTGTGCTAGATACTTAATGGGCCCTATTGTTCTGCAGACACACATCTTTCAGTCCCAAGAAATGTTCTCAACATTTTTTAAAGACTCTCTTGGGGAACTTCCCGGCGGTCCAGTGGTTAAGACTCTGCACTTCCATTGCAGGGGGCATGGGTTTGATCCCTGCTAGGGGAACTAAGACCCCTGCATGCTGCGCAAAAAAAAAAAAAAGATTCTCTCCCCTCTACTTTCTCTAACTCTGTTTTAAGTTAGGCTCCTAGACTTACAAAACATTTTTTTCTTTTATTTTAATTAAGACTACTACATTTATTTTTTTCCAATAGATACTACTTAGTATTAAGAGCTCTAATTCTTTGGAACTAATTTCCTTTATAATTGGAAAAACTAAAATTGTTCATGAATCAGAAAGAAATATATGTAGGAAGAAAAACAAATGGATACCTCAAACGGCTCATAAAAGGAAAAAGAAACAAACTCAGTCCTAACCAGACTTATGAATTCCTTTTGGTGATCTTAAATACTGATAAGTATGTCAAGGTAGGAGAAAAGAAAGCAAACCTTTCTGGAACCTTCATTGTATTACAATGAAAGCATTTGCTTACTTCTAAATGATTTGCATACTGGTAGGACTGAGTTACACTTCTTTACATTTTAATCTATATGCTAAATATAATTCAGTAAAAATGTTATCTATAGCTACATGCACGCTTACTTTCTAGTAAAAGGCTATATGAAAATTTTGACTTTGAAACTAGGATCGTAGAATTCTGGTTCTAAATTTTAAAAAGCCAAGGAAAGACCATTAAAAACTACACATACATAATCTTAGGCTGTTCTTAGCTAATTTCTCCACAAAGCAAAAATGGTAACAATGATAATGGTTCCATCGTGGAACAGTTGTACAGCCCAGAGTGCGTGCTCCTCTAGCTCCTAGAATTTCCTCTCCTATTCTTTAGCTTTTTTGTTCTTTTGTTCCACTTCCTGGGAGACTTCCTCAACTTCATTTTCCAACCCTTCTATTAAGTTACTCATTTTTGTAAGGGTATATTCGATTTACAAGAGCTCTTTGCTGTGTGATTTTTTTTAAAAAAAATCTTTATAATTGCTTTACAATGGTGTGTTAGTTTCTGCTGTATAACAAAGTGAATCAGCTATACGTATATATATATCCCCATATCCCCTCCCTCTTGTGTCTCCCTCTCACCCTCCCTAAGCCACACCTCTAGGGGGACACAAAGCACCAAGCTGATCTCCCTGTACTATGTGGCTGCTTCCCACTAGCTATTTTACATTTGGTAGTGTATATATGTCCATGCCACTCTCTCACTTTGTCCCAGCATACCCTTCCCCCTCCCCATGTCCTCAAGTCCATTCTCTATGTCTGTGTCTTTATTCTTGTCCTGCCTCTAGGTTCATCAGAACCGTTTTTTTTAGATTCCATATATGTGCATTAGCATACGGTATTTGTTTTCTCTTTCTGACTTACTTCACTCTGTATGACAGACTCTAGCAAGACCTGTATGCAGAAAACTATAAGACACTGATGAAAGAAATTAAAGACGATACAAACAGGTGGAGAGATATACCATGTTCTTGGATTGGAAGAATCAACATTGTGAAAATGACTATACTACCCAAAGCAATCTACAGATTCAATGCAATCCCTATCAAATTACCAATGGCATTTTTCACAGAACTAGAACAAAAAATTTTACAATTTGTATGGAAACACAAAAAGACCCCGAATAGCCAAAGCAATCTTGAGAAAGAAAAATAGAGCTGGATGAATCAGGCTCCCTGACTTCAGACTATACTACAAAGCTACAGTAATCAAGACAGTATGGTACTGGCACAAAAACAGAAATATAAATCAATGGAACAGGATAGAAAGCCCAGAAATGAACCCATGCACATATGGTCACCTTATCTTTGATAAAGGAGTTAAGAATATACACTGGAGAAAAGACAGCCTCTTCAATAAGTGGTGCTGGGAAAACTGTGTGAATTCTTAGAATCGCATCTTGATCCTTTTTTCATGGACACGTTATTTTATCTTAGGATATTGATAGTTTTTTATTACTTGAAGTTTTCTTCTCCAGGCATATTGTTTCCTCCCAGATGCTGTCTGCTCTTGGTTCTATTTGTCTGTTATATGAAATGCCTTCCTTACATATGGATCTTTGGGTGCCTGTTCAAGTTTAAGAACAGGGCTCTAATATGTTATCTGGGAATTTCTGTAGGTGTGGGTGGGACTTGGTGGGTGAGCCTTTTTTTGTGAGGTGCTCTGGCCAGCCTGTTTCATTAGGGGGAAGTACCTTAAGTCTTTTATTTTAGGCTAGTCAGATTCCCAAGAAATTTCTTCAATTGTCTGCCTTCCGCCAGGAGGGACAAAGTCAGCTGCCAGTGTCTGGGAGCACAGGGGGAAAGAAGGCTGGTGGACACTCTACAGCCAATACAGAAACTTCCACCAACCTTCCTTTCAGTAGAGTAGCCTCACTCTCTACTGTGCCTGGTGTCCTAGGCTTCTGCAGGGTGATGGAGGGGCAGCTGGCTGGCTACACAGGGGACCTGAGTGGGTCTAGAAGTCTGATGCTTTGTCTTTCAACTGAACCTACATTTTTAGCCCCATTTCACTCCCCCTTCCAGAGGTTCCTTGTGCCAATTCTTCAGCCTTTGGCAGGGGTGGGGGTGTCTTCAATGATGAAAACTGGCTTCTTAGATTTTCCTACTGCTGACCTAGGATCCAGCCTTCTTGGGTCTGCTAACTCAATCACAGTCTATCTGCTTTCCAGCATCCAAAATTTTGTTACTGTTGATGACTCTTCCTTTTCACCCTCATGGGCTTATGCCATTAAGAAAATCTCTTTCCTGTCATTTTAGTGGAGACTTCGGAGCAAATGCACCTAAATATGTGTTCAATATACCATGTAGTTATGGTATATTGTTCAAATTTCTAAAAATTATTAAAATTTTTAAAGAAATTCTCATACCAGTAACGAAGATTTTCTTAAGTTTTAGATCACAAAGCATCTTTAACATGCATTTTCTTTGAAACTGATAACAACTATGTAATGGTAAAGATTATTGTTTTATAGATGAGAAAAACCAAGAAAAACGAGAGGTACACATCCTTTATTTAAAGCAAACAGAAAACGTATGTGCCAAATCTAGAAGTTTTTTTTATAAGAATTTATTAGAAATGTTAAAAATCAAGAAACCTTGCATAAAAAAATCCAATTTTCAGCAGCTTGAAAAATTGGAAAATGGGGCAACACTGGGCCCACACTCCCCATGGGGACAACCATTTGGAGCTGAATCTGGGCTGCCTCTTTCAAGTAGGGCTGAGCCCTCCAATTCACCCCACCTCCACCCAGCTACTTCACTCATGTGTTACCAGGAGACATTTGTTTTGTTTTGTTTTGCGGTACGCGAGCCTCTCACTGTTGTGGCCTCTCCCATTGCGGAGCACAGGCTCCGGACGCGCAGGCTCAGCGGCCATGGCTCACGGGCCCAGCCGCTCCGCGGCACGTGGGATCTTCCCAGACCGGGGCACGAACCCGTGTCCCCTGCATCGGCAGGCGGACTCTCAACCACTGCGCCACCAGGGAAGCCCACCAGGAGACATTTGAATTTGAGGCCAGAAAGAAAGAAACCACTTTATTTGGAAAGGCAAAATGGAACTCAATATATATGCAAAAATAAATCTATAATGCAAGCCACTTCTCTGGGTCCACCCAGTGTCCACCTTGTCTAGGTTAAAGGGGTACCTCAGAGATGAGAAAAGTGAGTAACAGGCACAAATGCAGAGAATATGCATATTTTGTCTCCTTTCCCCCACACAAGCTGCAGATACTCGTGTAAACATTTTTGATTTGTAAAACATGTCTAGTACTGCAGACAAATGTGCTGGGACGAAAGGAAATGAAGTCACTAAAACAGCAACAACAGTAATTTACCTGGCTTGGTTCATCAAGGTCGCATTTGATGATAAATTCCCACAGGGCCTCAGGTGAGGAGGAGGGGATAAGGATATCCAGGTGCACAGGGGTTATGGATTTTTTCCTACTTACATCCATAAAGGCTGCTCTTTTTCTTTTTAAACCTACAGCAAAACTGAAAGAGACATTACACTGCAGTTTAACTTTAAATTTTATTCCCAGGATCCTCTAAATAAAAGCAGCTCTCAAATCCTAGCTCCAGCTTAGCCTCTAACCAGCAGGGTACTTGGAAAGAGTCTACCTTTCAGAATCGTGGATTCTCTATCTGTGATTGAAGATGCAAATTACATCCCCGACTCTGCTAATCTCCTGGACCTTCCCCTGTTTCTTGCACCTGAAAAGAGTCTCTGATGGCTCCCCAGTTGGGCTGGAATATCCTGGGGTTTTTTTGCTTTTTTTTTTTTTTTGGCATGCCTAGCATTTGTGGAAAAAGAAGATGCCCTAACCAGCTTCAGAAGGCACAGAACTAGCTTTTTAAAGTGGAGTAAGTTCTGCTGGCTCAGAAGGATCTCAGTATTTTGCAGCTCATTTTGCTCTCAATGGTCCTTAAAGAAGCATTTGCCTAGCTATCCCAGCCTCCTGCAGAAGGGGACTGCCCTGACATTAAGGCCATGTGAGTGGGTGGAATTACAGGGGTGACCGGTCAAGCCAATCCAGACAAGGAATCATTAACCGGTTGGAGGAACCAGAGCCACAAAGAGTGAGTGCTGTGACTAGGGCTGGTTCTCCATTGTTCATGAATTTACTGAGTGCCTACTCTGTGCTAAGGCACTGTTTTTAAGCACTGGAGACCAAAATAAAAATTGAGATGACTCTTGCCCTCAGGGTTTAATATAGTAGCTCTTAAGTCAGGATTAGAGCAGGGGTTGGCAAACTATAGCCCAGGCAGGCTGTTTTGTCAATAAAGTTTTATTGGAACGCCAGCCATGCTCATTCGTTTAGGTATCGGCCACCGATGTTTCTGCACTACAACAGCTGGGCTAAGTAGTTGCAGCAGAGACCATATGGCCCGCAAAGCCTAAAATATTTACTACTTGCCCTTTACAAAAAAGTTGCCGATACCTGCGTTAGAGGAAAGCACTGACATATAACTAAGAAATGAGACAGGTAGTCAGGGAACATAAATGATTTGCATAATAAAATCTCAAAGAGCAAGGAGGCTGGTTGAACTAACAAAAGCATGAATTTTATGAAGCTTGACACCTTTGAAGAGATAAGTCAAAATAAAGTTGCTTCTAAAATGCAAATTAACTATATGCACTGGTTTAAAACACACAAACAACTTAAGGCAAGCCAACCACTTGATCTGTGCAAACGGAAAAAGGGATCAGTTCCAACTTCTAAAGGAAACTGGTTGTGATGAGTCCAAATACAAAAACAGGGATACTGTCATTTACAGGTGCTCTACAGGATTTTTCAAGGGTAATTTTGACTCTGCTTGATTTTTCCTTTAGGGCACACTCTGAACTTTGGAACCTAATGCATGCACAGGGTCATGACTTCACAGTACTTAACACTAACATGCTAAAGCACCTGTCTTAATGAACAGGTAAGAATGGTTTGTATGGAAATTCCCTGGAGGCCCAGTGGTTAGGACCCTGAGCTTCCACTGCAGGAGGAACCGGATTCAATCCCTGGTCGGGGAACTAAGTTCCCACAAGCCGAGTGGTGCGGCCAAAAAAAAAAAAAAAAAAAAAGAATGGTTTGTATGTTACGCTCTGTTTTTTTTATGTTTTCATTTTTAAACAAAGGAAGAGAGGCTGCTTTAGTAGCACTTGGGGTTGATCAAAGCAGTCTGTTTTCTTTGCTATTTGAAACACCAACTGGAATCAAACTGGTGTTAAATCTGAATTCCTTCTAAAGAGAACGCTCATTAAATACAGAGAGCCATAGCCTGGCCCTGGGGAAACCACTGGAATTAATGAGTGTTTATAGTTCTTGCCCTTTCATTCTCCAACAGCTTAGACAAATCTCAAGGGACCGCTGCTGAAAGCATCCTGCTGCAAAAAAGAAGAAAATCACCAAAAGCTTCAAGCAGAAAATGCCAAGGACAGGGGTTGGGGAGCGGATTCTTCATAAGAACACCAGGTGCTAAGAAAATACGGAGGAATACGGTACAAAGGGTACTTCAGTATATTGTGGATGCTGCCGCTGAAATGCAGGGCACATGTCCGCCTGGAGGACAGGCTCCAACTTTCCAAGCCACTGTCCTTACACGTAAAAGCTCTGAGGTGCACCCGAAAAGGCGCACAGTAGCTGATGCAGGAGTTAGAGGTAGTAAAAGTGTGCATATAAAAACCAAACCTGTTTTGTAAAGCCCACTGTAGACAGCATGCTTCAGAATAGAATTTGGCTGTATTCCAGAAAATAAGCTTATTTTCAGGAAGGACATTAAACTAAAAGATTAGAAAACATGGGAATTCCCTGGCGGGCCAGTGGTTAGGACACGGCACTTTCACTGCTGAGGGCTGGGGTTCAATTCCTGATTGGGGAACTAAGATTCCCCCCCCCCCAAAATAAAACAGTGTGCGGGTCTTCTCCCATGGTAGAAGGGGGCCTGGGTGATGTACAGTCTCACATCCACCAAAAAACGCCAGCACACTTCCAAATGCTCTAAGAAGGCTTTGCACTAAGTCACGACACTACATGCCCCATGGAAAGTTAACGTGCAGCTCTACTGTACCCCATTGCATCCTTACTCAGGAAACACAGGCTCTGTGGTCCTGAGATTTCAGCCCAGCCTGAAAAGGCTGATGAGCAAAGCCTTAGTATTTTCCATCCAGGAGAGAAAAGATACATTTTCTTACATCTCATGACAAAAACCAACAATAACAACAACAAAACACAGAAGAAGAACCTCAGAGAGATATGTTGGTTCATTAGGCTGCTTTTTCAATCCCCCTCCCCCAAAATGCTGCCCTAGGGGACAGCTGCAGTGTCTCCACTGGTAGCAAAGACATTTTCAAGAGTCAACAATAAAATACAAAAGTTGATTTACAACACACTAAAAATATTTGCCTCCTCCGGCCCCAAAACAACCCTAAATAAGTAAAGAAGTCTTTTTCTTTCCCCCACTCCTAGCCCTTTAGCTTGCGACTGGCTGGCAGTGATTTTTCCAGCAAGCTATTCCTCCATCTGTGCCCAGGCCTCCTCGGCTTTCTCGTAGTACTGGTTGGCCAGCCGGCCCTTCATGGCTTCCATTGCTGCCTCGGCTGCCTTGGTGTACAAGTCGCCTGAAAGAAAGTGAAGGGGTGAAGCACCTGTTATTTTTGCCACCCAGTGTCCCCGACCCCCTCTCTAGAAGATCGCCCTGAGGTTACCCTTTCTTGCCTCTCCCTCCACATAACCTGGTTGGGGCTCTGGGTGGGCATGTGATTCAAGCCTGGCCAATCAAAGCACTTTCTCATTCCCCACCAGGCCACAGGGAGTGGTCCACATTTAGGCACAGCCAATCAGAGTGAGCCATCTCAATAAGCACAGTGATTGGTTTAGGGATGGGTAGGTGATTCCAACTGAGCCAATGAGAATCAGGCTGAGGGCTTTTACAGGGCAAATTGGGAACATATGAAAGTAGAAAAGATAAAGTATAAGAAATAAAAATTATGAACAACCTCACGTCAGTTCTGGACAGGTTTTGCCACCAAATGAATTTGTGCAAAACATATAAAAACACTTGGTTTTCAGAGCTTTTTGGATTTAGAAGTTTCAAATAAAGGATTGTAGAGTTGCAGTATTATTTGCTTGATTTTGTTACACCACCTTAAAAAATAACTTTTAAACTTAGCCTCATCCTATACCTGTGAAATCAGGAGCTCAGTATGTCTATCATGTTATTTAAAAAAATACATATAGGGACTTCCCTGGTGGTGCAGTGGTTAAGAATCCACCTGCCAATGCAGGGGACACGGGTTCAATCCCTGGTCTGGGGAGATCCCACATGCCGCGGAGCAACTAAGCCCATGCACAACTACCGAGCCTGCACTCTAGAGTCCGCGAGCCACAACTACTGAGCCTGCACGCCACAACTACTGAAGTCCACGCACCCTAGAGCCCGCACACCACAACTACTGAGCCCGCGTGCTGCAACTACTGAAGCCCGCGTCCCTAGAGCCTGTGCTCTGCAACAAGAGAAGCCACCGCAATGAGAAGCCCACGCGCTGCAAGGAAGAGTAGCCCCCGCTCATCGTAACTAGAGAAAGCCCGCATGCAGCAACGAAGACCCAATGCAGCCCCAAAATGAAAAAATTAAAAAATAAATACACATATATATATTTCATATATATATAAAAGTGTGAATCAACTGATGAATGTATAAACAAAATGTAGTATCTATACAATGGAAGATTATTCAGCAATAAAAAGGAATAAAGTACTGATACATGCTACAACATGAATGAACCTTGAAAGAAGCCAAGACACAAAAGGTCACCTATTATACGATCCCATTTATATGAAATGACCAGAATAAGTAAATCTATAAAGATGAAAAGTAGGTTAGTGGTTGCCAGGGATGGAGGGAGGGGGAAATAGGAAGTCGCTGCTAACAGGTACCAGGTTTCGTTCTGGCGTAATGGCAATGTTCTGGAATTAGGTAGTGCTGATGATGGCATCATACTGTGAATATACTAAAACCCACTGAACTTTACACTTTAAAATGTTGAATTTTATGTTATGAAAATGTCAGCTCAATTTGTGAATTAAAAACAAACCTCCCAAACTCCTAATATTTGACTATTAAAATATAAAAATGTTCGTCTGCATACCAACTGCATAAAGCCCCCTTCTAAGCCAGCATTATATGGGTATCCAGCCTGGCAAAAATACAGGGCCAGTACAAATCTTTCTCCCAACCAGAACTGAAAGAAGAGACTCAGTCTTGCATGTTGTTGTAACTCCCAGCGAGACAGGAATTACGTCTCTCACTGTCTAGCACCGTCCCACCCCAGCGGCAGGTCTGCCAGGCCCTACCTGATCTCTGCGGGTTCTTCTCCAGCCCGCAGCCGCCTGTGAACAGCATCTCTGCCTCCCTGGCCAGCAGCAGGTACCGGGGCTCATCGTGCATCCCATCATACTCCCCACCTTCATCACAGTCAGTTGTCTCCAGGGCAGTGTTGTACCAGAGTAGAGCCTCCGGCCAGCTTTGGGACCTTGCCAAGAGACACAGAGGAAAAGAGGGAAGTTACCATAGCAGCAAGGCAGGAAGGAGGAGGCCCATCAGCAGGCAGGGTAAGTCAGGAATCCCTATGGGGTCACCACCTCTGACTCAGGACCCATAGGACCCAACGCCACCACATCTAAAGGGTGTCATTTACATTGTAGATTTACATATTTATTACAATAGTGGTCAAGCAGTTTTCCCTAAAAAAATTGGGATAGTACAACAATTTTCCAACAGATGGAAGTAGAGCATCTTGAAGAAGGGGAACATTTTCCTCATTTGCACAAAATCACCCTATGGGAATTCCCTGGTGGTCCAGTGATTAGGACTCAGCGCTTTCACTGCCGTGGCCCAGGTTCAGTCTCTGGTCGTGGAACTAAGGTCCTGAAAGCCGCATGGTGAGGCAAAAATAAAAAAAAAAATCACCGTATGGGTGATTTTTGCATTAGCAGTGGCTGGTATCCCAGCCAATTTGCCCTGTGACTCACACAGGAGAGAAGGTGGGTGGGGGACTCTTTGTCGAGGCCTCCAGAACCTTCTCACAGCAGTCATTCAGCCCCATCTTCTGCTCTGCCTCTTCCGGCCAGCTCTAGCTCTACTCCAGCAAATGCAGTTTACCCGGAAGAGCTGACTTCCCTCTTCTGGCTCTGCCCTCTACCCTCAACCCTTTCTCCTACTGCAGCACATGAATGGCCAAACCACCAAGGGCGTATGCTGAATTCAAGTTCCAGCTGAATCTGAACAATACAGAATAAAGAGCAAACAGGGCAGTGGGCTGTTTTCCTTGGGGTGTACTAATGCATATTACCAAACATGTGAGTAACTATTTAGAGTGCATCAGGAAGGAGTAAAGAGAGACACAGAGAAGAAGGTCTATGGGCCTCATGAAACGTTCCAGGAGCAACAGCTATATATATATATATATGGACCTGGCTCTACCCTCCGGTCTTAGCTCCTGTCAACCTCCTCCCATGCCCGGCTCGTTGGGTCACGTTCTCCTCCCCGAACGCTCCAGCTCCTGTCGGCTTTTGCACCTGCTGCTCCCTCTGCTTAGAACGTCCTTCCTTCAACTCTTCCCATACCTGGCTCCTCACCTCTCCAACCTCAGCTCAACTTCTTCAGAGATGCTGTCCCCAAACACCCTATTTCTTATAATTACCTCAATCTGTTCATCTCCTGTTTACCTACTTACTTGCTTATTATGGTTTCCCTGACTAGAACATAAGCCCCAAGAAGGTAGGGACCTTGTCTGTTCTATTTGCTGCTGCATTCCCAGGGCCTGGCAAACAGCACAGCCTCTCTAAATGTCTGTTGAAGTGGCTGGCTAGGATGGTGTCAGGAGATAACCCTGACTCCATTTTATTTTATAAAAAAGGGAAGTTATTTGAAAATTACTGGTGACACACCCAAAAAACCAGGGTTTTAACAGTGGATTGGAAGCCACTGAACTACATGATCTCACTTCTTTCAGCTCTGACCCTCCCCAGTCTTGAAGGGCAAGGCAGAATCCCCCCAACACATTAAATGTAAAAGGAGGGAAAGGGCCTACTCTCTCCCAACCCACCCCTACCCAGCTCTGCACCCAGCGGTTATGAGCATGCCTACCCTGCCTTGCAATTTCCAATGACTTTTTCTTGTCCTATTAGATGGTAACTTCTAAGGGGGTCAAAACCCCTTAAAATGCAAATAGCTGACCCTCAATTAATGCTCCCTGAATGGAAGAGGCTGGAGCTGGTTGGAATGAGGAAGAAGAGTAAGAAAAAGACTATAGCAGAAGCTATAGAAGAAAATCTTGATAGATTTAACTACAAAATATTAAAAACCAGCATGTCCCCAGACCCAATAAACAATGGTCGTTGTGTGGCACATGTGCCATCCCCTGCCCCCCAAATCTATGATAGCCAGCTCTCTTTTTTTTTGGCCACACCTTGCGGCATGCGGAACTTCCCACACCGAGGATCGAACCCATGCTCCCTGCAGTGGAAGCGCGGAGTCTTAACCAAAGGACCACCAGGGAAGCCTTTTTTTTTCTTTTTTTAAAAAAATTTAACACTATCTTTTTTTTTTTTTTTGGTAGCCATCTCAGAAAATTTTTTAAAAGCCAACTCATATACCAGAGTTAACAGTCTTAATATATTAAAATTTTTAACAGGGAATTCCCTGGTGGTCCAGTGGTTAGGACTCCATGCTTCCACTGCAGGGGGGCATGGGTTCAATCCCTGGTTGGGGAACTAAGATCCTACATGTCACATGGTGGTGGTGGTGGGGGGAATACATACATATATATTATATATATATAATTCTTACAAATCAAAACCAAAAAACCTATTGTCTCAAATTAAAAAGAGAAAGTAGACAGAGGACATAAAGAGAAAATACATATAGCAAATTTTTTTTTAAGGGCCTCAGATACAGATATTCAATGCCCAGCTCCAGCTCCCCCCACCCATGCGGTGGTGCTTCCCCACTGCACTCAGTGGGCACCACAGATGTTGGCATTTGATCGGACACAATTGTGTCGTGTCTGTTTTGTTTACCTCCCCTCCACGCCAGGGTAATTCTGGATCCCTAAGAAGCAGGCTAATGTACAGTCTGCTGGAGGAGAGGTGAAAAGACCTACGTTGTGGCTCCACTACTTACTGGCTACTGGACTATGGACAAGCCCCTTCACTTCTCAGAGCTACAGTTTACTCATCCATAACATAAGCCCCCAAACGCCTGCCCTGTCTGCGTCAAAGAGATGTGTTGGTTCATTCATTCAAACAACTACTGAGCCGGGCCCTGCACTAAGCACTGGGCCTGAAGAGATGCAGGAGACCCAATTCTAGTTCTCGGTGAAATAAAATCACAGATATGAAAGTGCATCCAAATATAGGGGAGCATTACTGTTACAACACAGTAGGTAGCCGACAAATGTTTGCATGACATGTAATTCAGGCAGGATGTCATGTATCCGGACGTTTTAGACCCTGAGAGCTTGAGATGACAGACCCACAGCCCTGACTTTCCTTCTAAACCCAGTGAGAGGGACATGAAAACTTGACCCACAGAGGAGGGAACTGCCAAACCGCCCCCATCCTGGAGGTTTAGACAATGAATGTGCCCACCCTGCTCCCTGCACCTGAGGACAACAGGGGGAAGCTGAGATCCACTGGGAGCCACAGAGGGTGAGCAATGGGTCCCGCTAAGAGTTCAATTCCCCCAACCGTCCTCTGCTCCTGGACTTCTGGGACCTCCCACTGGCCAAGCCAAAGAGCCGAGATGAAGCTGCCATTCTCCTCTCTTCCCACCGCCGAGTCCAGTCCTGGCACCCCTGCCAGAGGGATAACCGAAAAGCTGTTGACACCTGCAGGGCTGTAGCCATCAGGAGTCTTAAAACCGCTCTGGAAAACTCACACCAGGCTTGAACTCCCCTAGAGCTCGCTTCCTTCCCTCCCCTCCCTCTCAGAAGTGAAAAATAGTAAGAATAAAAACAAAAGTAGGAAGAATCAATTAAAATCACCCCTAATTCTACCATCTAAGGACCACCACTCTGGACCTGACGCTACATATCCTTTCAAACTCTTTCTCAGGCAAATCTTTACATGAAATGGCTAAGATGCCATTTATCTCTCACTTTATGTGCCAGGCACAGTGAGGATTAAAGGCAGCATCTCATTTAACCCTCATACAATGAGACACAACCACCCTAGGATGCAGGTTCTATAATCGTTTCCATTTTACACAGTGAAGAAACTGAGGCCAAGGAGGTAAAGCTACTTGCCCGTGGTCACTGGGCTGGTACTCAGGGGAGCCACATCTGGAACTCAGGTCTGTCCTAACACCGGAGGGGAAGCTCCCACCTGCAGCCCAGGTTCCCACCAGTGTCACCTGAGCCATGGCCACAGTACCTGTCTGGGCTGAGGTTCTGGCCAGTGTCAAAGGCTCGTGCCACCAAGATCATGGACTGTCTGTCGCCAGCTTCAGCTGCCTTCAGTAAGTAATTAAATCCTTTGGTTTTATTCTCTTCTGTCTCCTGTTAACACAAACCAAAGACAGGGAGAGAAAAGGAAATGAGGCTTACACGGGAGGGGCTGCAAGAATCTCACTCATCAATCTTTTCCCTGTTTCTTGAATTGTTTTGAGAGCTCCAGGCTGGGGCTGCTGTAGAATTGCACATCGTGAGAAAGAGAACAGGGCTTCCCCTGCTGCAAAGAGCTCCTGGGGGTTCCCATCAGGCAGGGAGAAATGGAAGCTTAGCTCACTCCCGCTCGCTCTCCTCTATCTGCTCTGATTCCTCCAGAGACCACATCATCTCTCGCCTCCAGCAGGGGCTCCCTGCTTCCAATTCTTTTTACATTTTTTAGCACCTTTATTGAGATATAATTCACATAACATACAACTCACTCATTTAAAGTGTACAACTCAATAGTTCTTAGTATAATCACAGATTGCGCAACCAGCACCATAATCAATTTCAGCATATTTTCATCAAGCCAAGAAGGATTCAAAACACCATACCGCCTAACCATTACCTCCCAATTGTTCCATCCCGCCCAGCCCTAGGCAACCACTACTCTACATGCTGTTTCTAGAGATTTCCCTACTCTGGACATTTTATATAAATGTAATCATATAACATGTGGTCTATGGACTTCCCTGGCAGTTCAGGGGTTAAGAACCTGCGCTTCCCTTGCAAGGGGCGCAGGTCCGATCCCTGGTCAGGGAACTAGGATCTCACATGCCGCTTGGCTCAGCCAAAAAACAAAACAAAACAAAAAACATGTGGTTTAGCGTGACTGGCTTTTTTCACTTGGCGTAAATTTTTTTTTAATAAATTTATTTATTTTATTTATTTTTGGCTGCATTGGGTCTTCGCTGCTGCGCGCGGGCTTCCTCTAGTTGCAGCAAGCGGGGGCTACTCTTTGTTGCGGTTCGTGGGCTTCTCATTGCGGTGGCTTCTCTTGTTGCAGAGCACGGGCTCTAGGCGCGCGGGCTTCAGTAGTTGTGGCTCGCGGGCTCTAGAGCGCAGGCTCAGTAGTTGCCGCGCACAGGCTTAGTTGCTCTGTGGCATGTGAGAATCTTCCCAGACAAGGGCACGAACCCGTGTCCCCTGCATTGGCAGGCGGATTCTTAACCACTGTGCCACCAGGGAAGCCCTGGGATAAAGTTTTCAAGGTTCATTCATACAGCTTCTATCAGTGTTTCATTCTCTTTCATGGCCAAATAACATTCCACTGTGTGAATGTCTCACAATTTGTTTATCTGTTCATCAGTCATCAGGTGACGGCTATCTGGGTTGTTTCCACTGTTTGGCTATTATGAATAATGCTGCTATGAACATCTGTGTGCATAGCTTTTGTATGGATGTATGTTTTTCTTTTGGGGGGATGTATATACCTAGGAGTAGAATTGCTGGGTCACATATAACTCTATGTTTAGCCTTTTGAGGAGCTGTTTCCCACAGCGGCTGCACTACTCTACATTCCCACCTGCTTCCATCCTGCTTCTCCGATATCCATCCAGAGAGATGCTTTAAGCCCAGGTCAGGTCATGTTACTCTACCAAAGCTGCTCTAAGACTTCCTATCTCACTCGGAGACAAATCGAAAGCCCTCCTATCAGCCTATGAGGCCCTTCTCAACCTTCAGGATTCAAGGAGTGTGGCTGGGACTACCAGTTGTCTGCCATATGCATTCTCCTCTGCCATATTTTTGCTGGCACATGGCTAACCAGCTAAAAACTACATTTCCCAGCCTCTCTTGCAGCTGGAATCAGCATCCTAATAACAAGAGGCCTATCCACTCTTTTTTCTTAAATTTATTTGTTTTTATTTTTGGCTGTGTTGGGTCTTCCTTGCGGTGCGCGGGCTTCTCATTGTGGTGGCTTCTCTTGTTGCGGAGCATGGGCTCCAGGCACGTGGGCTTCAGTAGTTGTGGTGCACGGGCTTAGCAGCTGCGGCTCGCGGGTTCTAGAGCGCAGGCTCAGTCGTTGTGGCACAGGGGCTTAGTTGCTCCATGGCACGTGGGATCTTGCCGGACCAGGGCTCGAACCCGTGTCCCCTGCACTGGCAGGCAGACTCTTAACCCCTGCGCCACCAGGGAAGCCCGTATCCAGTCCCTCCTGATCTCACTCTCTGTCACAATTTCCCCCCAGCACTTAAGAACAATGCTTGGCACAGGCAGTGCTCAATAAAGGTCAGTTATTTTTACTTCTGTTGGAAATATTTTCATTTGTTAATTATTATCTGTATTACAACCTTATCTGCCTGAAAAGTTTGCTGTTGTGAATAAGAACCTAGGACGGTGCCCAGAGTGTAGGAGATACTCAAAAAGCATGTGCTGGATAAACGAATGTCTTAGCAAGACAACAGGAAAAGGTCCTAAGAATGGGGGCTTTGGGGAAAGCGGGAGATGGGCCAGCAGCCTTTCAGGGCATGTGGCCATGGTTTTCTTTGCTGCCAGATTCTGTCCTGGAGGGAAAGGCCTTTGGGACACCTGCAGATGAGAAAACCGAAATAGCTTCTACATCCCTTTACAAAGGTGCTCGGGTGCAGCTGGTGTAAACAGCCTGAGATCACAGGGAGAGGTACCAGGGAGTCTCAGCGAGAGTGGTCTCCCCAGTCCTGGCCCCTAACCACTCATCCTGGACCCTGGCATTCCTTTATTCAGGCCTCAAACCCTTCTGAGTGTCCTCTCTGTGCCAGATGCTGGGAGAACAGGCCAAACGCAGTGGGTACGCTGGAGCCGGCTCTGCAGGCTTGTGAGAACCGATGTGAAAGCAAGCCAGTCGTAAAACACAGCCATTATTAGAAATTAAATTACGTAAACTTACAATTAAATGAAAGGTAACAAATACCCAAAGCTCATCACTTCCTAACTATTTTCCTATGTTTTACTGTTGTCTGTCCTCTTGAGGTTATTTATATCTAGTGCAGGGCTTCTCAACCCTGGCACTACTGGCATTTTAGATGACATAATTCTGTGTTGCAGGGACTGTCCTGTGCGTTGTAGATGTTTGGCAGCATGCCTGCCCTCTACCCACTAGATGCCAGCTGCGCTCCCAGAGCTGTGACAACCAAAGATGTCTCCAGACACTGTCAAGTGTCCCCTGGAGAAGGGGGAGGCAAAATGACTGGTGCAGAACCACCAGTCTGTGGAACCTTCATGATGGAAATGCTATGTGGAAACGGTGTGCTGTGGTGCACTTCCTCCAGCTCCGTGCTCGGCGATGTCATCTCAGTGCTTGCACATTGGCCAGGGTAGAAGCAGCTATACCACGAGATGGCAAACAATATTAATAATGCAGACTAATTTGCAAGTGTGCCGTGTCTGTAGCCATTACATTGTGACTAGCACAAGAAACTGGAGAAACATTCTTCAGTATTTAAAACTATCGTCTGATTCAGCAAAGAAGTTGCTCGTATCAGCAGCAAATAAATGAAGTTCCAACTCTGACAAAGGACTTGCTTATTTCACTTTCATCTTACTCACTAAAGTAAAAGTATCAACCAGTATCTAACGTCAGAACTTCATGCCTCCATCAGCTGCAACCAAAGCTGGGCTACAGACATGAGTTCCACAAAAATTAGCAACGGAAGTCTGTGAGGATCTATCGACTATATAGAATTCACAATAGTTTTATGATTTGTAAACTGTATGCTCCACGTTCCTTATATCAGTAAATGTATAATAAACTTACAAGTAGATGTATAATAAACGTACATACATATATGTGCAAACATTCCCTCCCCACCTGCAAGAGCCAGTTGTTAAGCATTTATCAGCACACCACTGGCTAAATGAGATATATTCCGTCCACTCCTCAGGGAGCACGGAGACGAGAGAAAGAGGAACAAATCATCTGCCTGTCAAAATCCCCTCCCCCAACCAAGCCTGCCCTTCACCATCTAAAACAGGAAATAAAAATGGCTGTAAGGTATCCCTGACCGCACGCCAAAGGATGTATCTGACTGAACCATATGAAACTGCCAATATTCTACCCTCATGACCTATAAAAACGGTTCAACTTAATATGTCCAAGTCTGGTCACTGCAGCAATTTTTGAGATATCATAAGAATGGAACCAACCCAAGTGTCCATCAACAGGGCACAGGTTAAATAAAGTACCTGTACAATGGAATGTTACTCAGCTGTCAGAAAGAATGAGGAAGCTGTCTCTACAGCACTGAGGGGAAAAGTCTGCAGGACACTGCAGAAATAGGGTCTTTCCAAACAGACAGACGTAACTAGTTAAGATGAGGGCAGACTAGAGTAGGGTGGACCCTAAACTCCATAGGACTGGTGTCTTCGTAAGAAAAGAGACACAGAGGCACAGAGACACACACACAGAAAAAAGGCCATGTGAAGATGGAAACAGAGATTGGAGTGATGTACCTACAGACCAAGGAACACCCAAGATTGCCTCCAGTCACTAGAAGCTAGAAGATCATGGCCTGTCAACACACTGATTTTGGACTTCTAGCCTCTAGAACCGTGAGAATGAATTTCTGTCGTTTTAAGCCCCCCAGTTTGTGGTTCTTAGTTATGGCAGCCCTAGGAAATGAATACCCTCTTGGAATTACATGTGAGAAACTAATAATGATGGTTACCTGTTAGCAGGAGAATGAGAAGGTGGAGGAAAAGGTGGGAGGGAGATTTTTCACTGTAAACCTTTTCACATTAAAAAAACGTTTAGTCACATGACTGTAT
Organism: Grampus griseus; assembly: GCF_964374135.1. Taxonomy (NCBI): domain Eukaryota; kingdom Metazoa; phylum Chordata; class Mammalia; order Artiodactyla; family Delphinidae; genus Grampus; species Grampus griseus. Next base: position 21,371,088 of record NC_139008.1, read on the forward strand.
TAACTATTTTTAAAAAATCAAGGACTTTTGGGTGCCTTCCCACACTCTCTTCCAGTCTGAGACCCCCCAACCTGCTGGGCCATGGTTAGGCTCACAGAGCAGGGCTGGTGCCCTGTGCCCACACCAAGCCCAGCCTCGTCTGGCTGCAAGCCTGGCTCACGTGACAGAGAGCTGGAGACTTTTATGCTGGGAGCATGCGCACACCAGGGGCCTCTCAACTTCTCTAAGGAAAGGATCACACTCCCTAGGCCACGTCAGGTCCTGTCCGCTGTGCCCACGGACCAGGGGAGTGATGAGGGAGCAGACACCCTCACGGATTCCCATCACACCCATCCTGCCCGGGCCCCTCTCCAGCCTCATCTCCTGCACCTTGTCTTCACGCTCCACACTCCAGCCGCACTGATCGCCTCCTGTCTCCCCAGGGCCTGGGCCCGCGCTGTCCCCTCTGCCCACGCTCCCCCTCACACACTCTGCCTGGCTGACTCCACTGGGCCCGCAGGTCTACCTTAGGGATCACTTCATTCATTCGTTCCACAAACGAATGCTGATTATCTAGTGTGTGCCAGGTCTGCTCTAGCCACTAGGGACAGAGCTGCAACTGCCAATCAAGAAACCCCAGCTACGGCCCTTCCTCATTTATCTGCAGTAGCATCTTCTGCTTCTCCCGCCGCACCACGTCACAATTGCCTGGGAATGTGACTGTCACCTTCCACTCAGTCCCCAAGGCCGGAGACCAATTCTATCAGCGTCAACTAACTTGGAAGTGCCTGGTCCCAAACTGATGCTCGGGAAATTTCTGAGGCGTAAACCCAGGGAGCGAAGGGCGATGGGTTGCCTGAGCCCCCGCTCCCCTCACCTTCAGAGAGACGTCCGCCAGGATGTGGTGGGGCAGCTGCGAGTACATGAGTCCCAGGCCCGCGATGGCCTCCAGCTCGCCGAGGTCGGCCGCCTGCTCCAGGTGGAAGATCGCCGACGCCCGGTCCCACTCCTCGTCCTTCTTGCAGAAGCGCCCGCCCTCATGGTAGCGCACCATGGCCAGATGGACCTGCCACACAGACGGCAGGTGGGCCTGGCTGCCTGGAGGCCGCAGCCGCGGCCGAGGGCCTCCCAGCCAGCCTGGGGGAGGGAGCGACTCTTGGGGGAGGCGCCGGGTTAATGCAGAGAGGGCATCACCATACCTTCCCCAAAATGGACTTCCCGATTCTCTTCTCAAGGTCCAGAGCGTTGAGCCTCTGCACTTCCAGGGCCACGGCTGAAGGCCTCGACAGGTGGAGACGGGAGGAGCTGAGGAGATTCCACTTCTCCACACAGACCTGAAGGGAGGACCGGGCATTTACAGGCCAGAGAAGCGAGGGGCTGGGGATGGACGCACCCTCCCAGCTGTGAAAGTCGGCCTGGCGAGTTAAGGGGCGCGGACCTGTGCGGTGTCAAGTTTTCCTGGACAAACCCGGCTCCATTTCCAGTCACTTGAATTATGCCAGCTTGTGGGCGCTGAGGGACACAAGCAACAGGTAGCAACAGGACACAAAGGCTAGCACACTGCACTGCAGCAGTTCAAAGAAGTGTCTCCTCACTTATCCATCTGACTTAGGTCGGGGAGTTTCGACCCTGAGCTGCTCCTCTGCCAGCTCCCCACACAAGGCACCAGAAGAGCCTCACTTCAGACCTGGCAGCAAATCCACTGTGCTTTCCTTGTGCATCCAGAGGATGCTTCAGGAGATGGGCTTAGAAAACACACTACGTCTCCCAGCTAAAAACACCCCTGTCCAAAGTTCTCGCAGGACAGAGCCAGGCTGCTGTGTGTGTATGTCTGTGTGTACGCACACTAAACAGACTACCATGCACAGGGCATCCTCCACAAAAAAGAATGACCCAGCCCAGAATGTCAGTGGTGCTGGGATCGAACGACCCTGCCTCCGCACCACGCTGTGGCCTTGACCCGACTGAGAAATACCCTGTGGTAAGGAAATACTGCGTGATGAATAATCTGTGTTCTGGAAGCGGCAGGAGTCAAGCCTGCCCCGGGGATCAGGGAAGGCTCCTGGAGAAGGTGCCACTGGGGTCCAGCCTGGGAGAGCAGACCGGCCTGAGGAGGTATGACCACAGGGGAGGAAGGACCTTGCAAGCAGGAGAGAGACTCGCCTTAGCAAAGGCTGGAGGGTGAGAGGTTCAAAATGTGGTTCCGAGTCAGCTAGAGAAGAGCATCTAGGAGGGTGGTCTTTCCCACACCGGCCTGATGATAATCACCTGAGATACTTCTTCCAACTATTAGCCGGGTAACCTGGGGAGAGTCGCTTAAGACTCCCTTTTTCTCATACATCAAAAGAGGATGAATAACATTAGCCTGTCTCAGTGGGTGGTTGCAAAAATTAAATTTTGGGGGGCTGCACCACGCAGCTTGTGCGAACTTCCCCAACCAGGGATTGAACCCGGGCCACGGCAATGAAAGCCCGGAATTCTAACCACTAGGCCACCAGGGAACTCCCTAGACGTAAATTAACGTATACTGGTAGGCGCTGTGAGCTGAAGCCTCCAGGACAGGCCGTCCTGATCTTCTCTAATTCTCCCCGCTGATCCCGCAGCGTCACACCCAGGAGCTCAAAAAGTATTTGCGAGGGGATCGGCTCCTTTGCAAAATCGTCCTTTAGGAGACATGTGGAGCACCTGGGCAGGCAGAAGTGACATGACGTGAGGGGGAAGAAACAGAAACAGAGTCTGAAAAAGGCAAGCACGCAGCCACGACGAGGATTCCTGGGGGCACATTACCCGTCCGGAGCTGCCCAGGCTGTCTTCGTCCGACTCATACCTCCGGTTACCGTTTGAGTGGCCCTGATGGAGACATAGATTAGAGTGATCCAAAGAGCAGCCTTCCTCCCAAGAACCTCCTCCTGGGGAACTGGTCCAGCCCTCCCAGGGGACCCTCCTCAGGGAACTGGCTCGGCGCCTCAGGAAGCTGACACCTCCGTCTGCCAGGCAGAGAGGATGCTGGGTAACAGGCAGGACTGATGTGCCGGGGCAGCCGCAGCCTCCCTCTCGCTCTCACCATGTGCACGGACGGAACCGACTCAAAGGCACAGGATCCCAGCAGACAGGCACCAAGAAAACTGAGCCAAGTGCTTCGCTTAGCCAAAGCCCCCATCGCCTGTCTCTATATATTCGCAGTAACAAAGCCGAGACCAAAAGCTCCCGGCAAGACTGCCTGTAATGCGCATGCGCCATTTTGGCACTTGGCAAAACCTCTCAATGGCTGATACTGCCTAAGACCACCCTCACCAGGATGCTGCTGAAAAGATACCGTAAGGCATCTTTCATCCTCTGGAGCCTTCCCGAGGGACTGCTGGAATCCCGTGCCTTTGAGCTGGGCCCTCCCACCTACCAGCACCATTCTGGCCCACTGCCCAGCATCCTCTCTGCTTAGCAACCAGAGGTCCAGCTTCACAGTAAGATGCGTCCGCCATATTCAACCCTGTGTCTAATCCCCCATGCTTGTCCCCTTACTAAACTTACTACTCCACATTACCGTTTTATCTTCTGCCCTGCAATTATCTTTATCTGAAATGATTTATTTATTAATTTAACTTATGCTCTTACCACCCATTCACATTCCCCCCTCGGCCCCAGCTCTCTATCCTCCTGGACAACTAGGCAAGAGGGGACTCTGTTCTCATTTCCTTGGGGTTCCTTACATGTTCTCGGGGCTCTGGGTCGTCCAGCTCACTCCGCTTCTCACTGGGGTATCCGCTGTCTCCACTGTTCTCAGAGTCCTGTGGAGAAAAGATGGCCCTAGGGTCTCAGTGGTCCTCTGAGTACCTGGTGGTGGTGATATCTGGAATCCCAGCCATTTGCTTTCTCTCCTTTGTCCCATCATCCCACAACATTCTCTTCCTCCTACCCTTGCTGGTTGGGTGACAAGGGAGCGGTAAAAAAATAGTGGCGAAGAATGTGGGCTCTGGAGCCAGACTGCCTAGGCTCAAATCCGAGCTCTGTAACTCACCAGCTATGACTCTGGAGAGCTGCTCAGCCTCTCTGAGCTTTGGTTTCCCTAGCTATGGGGATTCATTATAGCTACCTACATCAAGCGGCTGTGAGGATGCAATGAGATGTCACACTCAGAGTGTGGATCGTAGTAAGTGCCATTGTTAAGAGTGACTCACCCATTTCACAGGCAGAAAAACAAAGCCTGGCTTAAAGGATATGACCCATGGATAAAAATGCAGCATTGGAGACGCAGACCTACTAGAGAATGGACTTGAGGACACGGGGAGGGGGAAGGGTATGCTGGGACAAAGTGTGAGAGTGGCATGGACATATATACACTACCAAATGTAAAATAGATAGCTAGTGGGAAGCAGCCGCATAGCACAGGGAGATCAGCTCAGTGCTTTGTGACCACCTAGAGGAGTGGGATAGGGAGGGTGGGAGGGAGGGAGACGCAAGAGGGAGGAGATATGGGGACATATGTATATGTATGTATAGCTGATTCACTTTGTTATAAAGCAGAAACTAACACACCATTGTAAAGCAATTATACTCCAATAAAGATGTTTAAAAAAAAATGCAGCCCTGGGAACAATTATTTACTACAACTAAGCCCTCTGCCAAAACCGCACACATCACCTGGGCATATGTTTTATTCTTCTAGATCTGAGTTCTGCTGTGAAAAGGAACCTGGTATAATTTAGAATCTCTAAAACGTCGGTCATTTGTCCACCAACGTTGAGCTCTGGCCATATCCACATGTCACCTGCATCACTGTTCGGCTAAAACTTCTATTTTTTTCCTCCTTCATTCCACTGAGAAACATTTCAAACACACAAATAAGAACAGAGAATCCTAAAATGAACTCCTGTGCACCTGTTGCCAAGTTTTGTCAACTCTTAACACTAGGCCTTAGTTACTTTAGATCTTTTATTTCTAAAAGTTAAAACACTGCTGTTAAAATTTAGACCTCTTATGAGTCCCCTCCGCATCCCATTCTCTTCCTCCTCCAGATAAAACTCTTCTCATGAATTCATACTTCTCTTTTATTATTTTTCTTTAAATAAACCACTTTATTTTACTTAAGACTTTAAATAAACCACTTTATTTTACTTAAGACTATATATATATATATATACATATATATATATATATATATTTTTTTTTTTTTTTTTTTTGCGGTACGCGGGCCTCTCACTGTTGTGGCCTCTCCCGTTGCGGAGCACAGGCTCTGCACGCGCAGGCTCAGCGGCCATGGCTCACGGGTCCAGCTGCTCCGCGGCATGTGGGATCTTCCCGGACCGGGGCACGAACCCGTGTCCCCTGCATCGGCAGGTGGACTCTCAACCACTGCGCCACCAGGGAAGCCCTTAAGTCAATATATTTTTAAAAGAAGCTTGGTATCACTACCATAAATGTAAAACCTGGATCAGTCTCCTAGACAGATGGGCACCATGGAACATACACAATGGAATCCTTGGCCTCTGGTCTGGCCAGGATCCACTCCACCCAAAGGAGATGCGTTATTCTAAAAAGGCCCCTGCCCTGGTTTCTAGAAGCACCACAGGCTTCCTACCGCCCTCTCCCAGGTCTTTGTTCTGTGTGAGCCAAATAGCTTAACTATTTCAATTTTTTAAATTGAGGTATAATTTACAGACAACCAAACTGAAGTGTTCAGTGTGCTGAGTGAAAGGCTTTTTTTGAAACTGGATTACAGGCTATACCTAAAAGCTCCGGGCAGCCCCCTCCTCGCACCCACTCTCTGCATGACCTTGGGCCCCGTGTCCCACCCTTGGGAACCACTCCCAAGCCGGGCAACAGAGAGCCTCACTGAAACTCCAGCTCTGCACTCCCCAGGTAGACCTTGAGCAAGGCAGCTAACCTCTCCAAACCTCAGTGTCCTCATCTGAGAAATGGTGGAGAATAGAAGCAAAGGGCAGCAGTAGAGGGTGGGTTCGAGGCCAGATGGCCTGGGTTTGAACACTGGCTCCATCACTGAGTGACCATGAGCAAGTGGCTTACCTTTCTGTGCCTCAGTTTCCCCGTCTCTAAATCAGGGATAATGAGGGCACTGTCTAAGCAGCTGCTAATGCTGGGGATAAGCAGGTGGCTGAGGGGACAGGTGGGAGGGAGACTTTTCACCTTGTAATTTTCTGAATCTTTTCCTTTTCAACCTACGCTGAAATTCTAAAATTCATCCTAGCTCTAGAGTAAAACATAAAACCTATTCTAAAAGGAATAAAAACTATTATCTACTTATCTCATAAGTTGTTGTGAGGATTAGATGAGAATTATCTACCAAGCTCTTAAAACAGTGTCTGCCCGTAGTGATGATTCCATATGTGTCAGCTATTGCTGTTTTTTGTTCCCACTCAAGAACTCTGAAAAGCCGTCAGGAGCGAAGTTGAACCTTTGGAGCTGAGAGTGCAGCTTAAGATGCTGTGGCCTGTGCAAGTGTGATGTGTCTGTGAAGTCTGTTTAAAACATTCTAATGAATTTTTAATTTGACACCATAATATATGTTTGTCTGAATGCAAAGATGTCATCTACAGCTTCTTACTGCTAGTCACGCAGAGGCTGCAGGAAACCTGTTCTGCTTATCCAAGCTGTGAGCATCACAGCTACCTCTGCTATAAGTTACACATCGGAGACCCAACATAGCCCCCTGTCCCCCGAGATAGCTTGGCCGCACAACCAAACCCAGGGCCAAGCCCAGCATGTACCGGAAGGTTGTGTTATTGCTGACTTGGATTCTCTCTGCTTTAACCACCTCCAGGAACTGGAATAGACCCAGCTCTTCCCAGACAAAATGCTGCCCTGGGCAGGAGGCTGGGATTCCCTCCCCCCTGTGCACCTGTATCCTGCTGCCAGTGTCCGGAGCAGACCTGGGTTACCCACCTCTGAATCTGAGGTCTCATCCTCAGTTCCTGGGGGAGGGAGGCCCCTCCTCCCCACCCTGGTCCTCCACCCACTCTACTCACCCGGTGGTTGTCCAGAGGGTCGTGGTCTCGGGGTGCCAAGTTATCGAGGTCGCTGAACACAGGCCAATCTGAGCAGGGAGAAAATGGAGGAAGGCACCAGCTCCATCGCTGGAACAGTTCACAAGACCCACCTACAGCCTACAGCTGCCACCAAGCCTTTTTTATTTTAAATTTATAAAGTACAAAAATGGGTGAAGAATGTATGTGGTCAGTACCTGGGGGGACACAATTCTTCCTCGAGAACTTACCCAGAGTCTCTACTCGCCAGCTGTGGGGTCCTGAGCGAGCAGCTTAACAGGTGTGCCTCCTTGGGTTGTCATAATGTAAACACAATTGTGTCATGTATTGACAAGCACCATGTGCTTGACCTACGGTCAAACCTCAGTGAGGTGCAGTTGTGAAGGAAGGAAAGCCATTTGTATATTTGGGGTCCCATGAGTAGCTACAAATGGGAGAAGCCTTAGATGGCTTAAAAACCAACCATCCCAGTCTTTATCTCCTGTCCCAAGCTGCCACTAGCCAAATCTGGCTTGTCTCCTATTCGCATATGGTTTTTAAGAATGCTTTTTACATTTTTTAAATGGTTGAAAAAAGTCAAAAGGAGAACAATATTTTGTGATATGTGAAAATTATATGAAATTTAAAATTCAGTGTCCATAGAGTTTTACTGGAACACAGCCGCATCTATTTGTTTTAAGTACTGTCAGTGGCTGCGTTTATGCGGCAAGTGCAGAGACCACATGGCCTACAAAGTCTAAAATATTTATTACTCTCTGGCCTCTGAAGAAAAGGTTTGTCAACTCTTGCTTCAGACTATTCCCCAGGCCTTCCAGTGGTGATTTACAGGCTTCTTTAATATCTGACATTAAAATCCTCCTCTCCTGCTTCCCTGGGGCCTCCTCCGGCTGAATAAATGGCCCCATCATCCTGCCAGTTCTTCAGATCAAAACCGTGGAGCCAGCCTTGCCTCCCGTCTTTCCTGCAGACCCCGCGTCCATATCACGAGCAAACTCTGTCACTTCAACTTCGGAAATAATGATGCCCATTTTTCTCCTTTGACCTGTTCATATGATGTTAATTGGTTTCTGAACACTGAACAACTTTCAGATTCCTGCAAAAACCGTATTTGGCTGTGACAGACTATTCTTGTAAGGTACTAGTCTTTTCTTTTCCCCTGATCAGGGATTGAACCCACGCCCCCTACAGTGGAAGTGAGGAGTCCTAACCACTGGATCGCCAGGGAATTCCCTAATATACTAGTTTTTATTTGTTAATACTTTATTTAGAATTTTTGTCTTGTATATCTATTTATTTATTTATTTTTAAATTTTAAATTTATTTTTGGCTGCATTGGGTCCTCGTTGCTGTGTGCGGGCTCGCGGGTTCTAGAGCGCAGGCTCAGTAGTTGTGGCTCGCGGGCTCTAGAACGCAGGCTCAGTAGTTGTGGCGCACGGGCTTGGCTGCTCCACAGCATGTGGGATCTTCCCAGGCCAGGGCTCAAACCCGTGTCCCCTGCATTGGCAGGCGGACTCCCAACCACGACATCACCAGGGAAGCCCTGCCTTGTATATTTATACCTGAGGTTGGGATATGGTTTTCTTTTTTGGTGTTTTGTCAAATTTTGGTATAAAAGTTTTCGCTAATTTCATAAAACACTCTGAAAAATGTTACCTTGTTTTCTGCAACAAAGACTGTTTTTACAGCATTTGGATGACTTCATCTTGAAAGTTTATTAAAAAGAACTCACCCGTAAAACCATCTGGGCCCTCAATCTTTTTGGTTGGCATGTCTGATTTTCTAACATAAGTGAAAGCCAGTTTAGCCCTGTTTTACCTGTGCTCATCCCCTCCAATCACAATGCCCAGGGGCCAAACCATCACTCACGAAGGTGGTCCAGTTTCTGGCTGTGCGGCGTGGCAGAAGATGGCGAGGAAGGGAGAGAGTCAAAGGTTATGTCACTCATGTTCTCATCTCCAGAGTTCTCTGAGAGGCGAAGGAGCAGTGGGGGCCGGCTCCCCGAGAGGGTCCTCACCCGGGGGCTCCCGCACTTTTCCTCTGTCCCCCTCAAGATGGTCTGCGCTGATTGCTGGAGAATTAACAGGGACATGCACGTCACACAGGCACCCTCTGGGAAAGTGGGGCTCTTCCTGTTGCCTATTGTTCCCTCAAAACCTGAGGCCCTTTCAGCCACAGCACCCACCTGTGCCTATTAAGGGACTGGCAGAAAACCTGAAACGAATCAGTGGGGGCTTAACCCAAAGGCCTCTAAGAAGGGGCAACCGGAACAGGAGCTCAGAGGGCCAGCATTCCCAGAAGCGCTGCCCACGCTTTACAGCCCTGAGCTGGGGGATACATTCCAGAATCCCAAGCTGCTCTTTGACAATATTGTCTTATATGTGGTCCATGCAGTGGGGGTGGGGATGGGGGTACATCCTGGACACGGCGAGGTACTCAGTGAGCCAGGTCCGAGTCTAGTCCAGCCGTTTGTCAACACACCACACGAACCACATTCCACACACCCCACTCACTATCTGTACATACCTGGTCCCCTCACTCTGGGCAAAAATGGGCCTATATCAAGCAGACCCCAGTTCCTCTGTTAGTGGGGATATTCAGGAGGGCTGTGTGCACTGGCTCAAGAGGGACAAGGGACACAGGCAGGACTAAGAGTCTTCTGGCCCCAGTACTCTTGAATTAAGCATTGCAAGGCCTGAGCCACCAGCACACAGAAAACACAGTTTGCGGGTCCTGCCAGCAGAAGGGCCCTGCCAGTCCGAGCAGGTTCACGCTGGGTACCCACCAGTAGCTTGATGTTCTGAGTCACCGCGTCCCTCTCTCTTGGGGAGAGGTCAAAAGGAGTGAGGCCCATGCTCTTGCAAATCCGGTTGCAGGCATGAGAGTGGAAGAAGAGAGCCATCCCGCGGACACCTGCGGACACAACAGAGCAGGGGTTCTGGAGCACTGCTCTGCTTTGGGGTGGGGGCAGGACGGTACTGAGCACCCTAAATGCGGCAGGGGCAGGTGTAAAACATGCTAAACTGGCAGGAGCCAGAGGCCCCAGGCTCCCACCTCCACAATCTTGGGGCGCCCCATATATCACCTCGGCCTGCTTTCTTGGGTGAACAAAGAGCCCGGAGATTTTGTGGGGAGTGTGGTCTCCGTGGACATGCTGGCTTTCCCTGCCTACCTAGGTTGCCATCTCCAAAGTCAGTGCCCCTCTCGGTGTGGATCTGTGGGTCGGTGTAGAGGTCACCCACACCCTGGACGTCCACCACAATCAGCTGGTGGCCGGAACGCTCAAAAGTGAAGTGGCTGAAGGCCTGTGGGGTGACATGAAAGAAAAGGTGACCACAAGAGACCAGGCTATGGGTTGCACAAACGCTGGCAGGCAGTGCTCTGAGAGGTTTCAACACCCCACCTCTGCCCATGTTGGGGGCCTTTATCTGCAGGGAGGAGTTGTACAGAGGCAAAGACAAAGGAAGGAGCCCTGCCTAATTCGGAGGGACCCGAGGTCTGCTGAGATGGGGCACGGGCGTGTGCAGTGGCCTCACCTGCGGTGTCAGGCGCATGTTGTCATCACGGACGAAGCCTGAGTTGGAGTTGTACTTGATGTACTTGCCCTCGATGTAGTGCTCTAGGTGGAAGAGAGGCCGGCCCTGCCTTTCCTTCAGCTCTATGATGCACATCTGCATGATGTCCACCTGGCGGGAAGGTGGGAGGGGGGTCAGAGGGAGGGCCCAGCGGAACCCTCCTCTGATAAGAGGCTGGAGCAGAAAGGCTGAAACTGCTGACTGTCCCCAGAATCCACTCCCCTTTTCCTTTGAGAATGAAAACCCCTGCTACGGCCTCAATGTATCCCCCCAAATTTCATAGGTTGAAATCTCAACCCTCAAAGGTGATGGTATTAGGAGGTGGGGCCTTTGGGAGGTGATAAGGTCATGAGAGAGAAGCCCTCATGAATGGGATTAGTGCCCTTATAAAAGAGACCCCATAGGGCTTCCCTGGTGGCGCAGTGGTTGCGAGTCTGCCTGCCGATGCAGGGGACACGGGTTCGTCCCCCGGTCCAGGAAGATGCCACGTGCCGTGGAGTGGCTGGGCCTGTGAGCCATGGCCACTGAGCCTGCGCGTCCAGAGCCTGTGCTCCGCAATGGGAGAGGCCACAACAGTGAGAGGCCCGTGTACCGCAAAAAAAAAAAAAAAAAGAGAGAGAGAGAGACCCCATAGAGCTCCCTCACTCTGTCCACCATGTGAGGACACAGCAAGAAGATTCCAGTTATGAACGAGGAAGAGGGCCCTCACCAGAACGTGACCATGCTGGCACCTTGATCTTGGACTTAACAAATTTCTGTGGTTTTTGAGTTACCCATTCTGTGGTGTTTTGTTACAGCAGCCCAAATGGACTAAGACAACCCCGCATCCCTGAGCTTTAACAGGATGCACAGCCATTCGGTAGGGATGGCATCGCTTGGCTTCCCTTGGATGCTAAGTGTGGCCATGTGACTAAGCCTGGCCAATAGGAAGCAAGCAGCAGTGATGATGCAACTCCAGCCTGCCCTCTCCTCCTCTGGCCTTCCTGAGGCTGTAAGGTGGACATCTGCCAGGGAGCCAGATCTGACCATGTAGTCCAGGGCAACTCCCGGCAGGTGGCAGAGCAACAAGACAGAAGGAACCAGGCTTCTGGATGCCTTGAGCAGGTAAAGCACCAGCCCACCCTGAGACCCCACCAAAGCGGGATTGTTAGATGAGACAAAAGGAAACCATTTCGAGTTAGCACACAACTGTGGGTCTGTCTGTTAAGCAACTCAACCTGTGCCTTATGCTAATACAGTGAATTTGTGCAAGTTATTTCACCATTCTGTGCCTGAGTTTCTTCACCTGTGGAATGGGTAAGAGGATGAAATCTGTTGGCACAGGGAAGAGGCAGTCAACGTTTGCCGATGTCATTATTATCAGCAGACACAAGTCTAGAGTGATACATACCAAACCGTAAGAGTGGTTCTTTCCCTGCAAAGGGGACTTACAGGGAACTCAGACATTCCTTGCTAAATTTTGCACCAAGTATACGTTTAACTTTGTACTCAGAAGAAAACATGTAAGTACTATGTATGTTTGTAAAGCAGAGCAGGGAAAACCTGAAACTCTAACTCGTTATCTATTACACAAGATCATAGCCACGGCACCCTGTTCCCTTGACGCCACCCACAACAGGAGCCAGGCCTGGGTTTCCCAAGGAAATGACCACCCAGGAAACTGCTTGGCTGAGTCACCAGACAGGCAGACAACAACTGCAGAGGCCAAAGGGGCCCAGAGCTGAGAGCTGAGAACCTCCCCAAACGTGGCCTCAGTTCTGAGAACCAGACAGGGGGGAAGGAGCGGCTGGTTCCCAGAGGGTTCCTGTTCCAAACGTTGGCTCCATGTCTGCCAGGAAGCCTGCTGCAGGGCCACCTGCTTGAGCAGAAGGCAACTGGGTGAGGGTCAGTGGCGAGGATACATCCTCAAGGGGACAGCCAGGTGCTCCTCAAACAACCACATTCCTCTCCCTTCATCAATTCAAGCACGTTATTATTCACTGAGCACCTAGGCACTCGGACAGAGTTGAACAAGACAGATAAAATCCCTGCCCTCGGGGGAGAGAAGCAACTGAAATATTAACTACATGAATAAGACCCTTTCAGACGGTGCCAACTGCTCTGAAAAAAAAGAAACCAAAACAAAGTGACATGACAGAGGGTGCAGCGGTGGGTTACTTCATTTAGGACGGTCTAGCACAGCCTAGCTGAGGAGGTGACATGAGCTGAGACCTGAACCGTGAGCAGGATTGAGGAGATGCAGTGATGCAGCCTTGCAGGAACAGTCAGTGCAAAGGTCCTGAGGCAGAAACAAGCTTAGGGAGGAAGGAAAAAGTGGCCAGGCCTGAGTATACTGAATTACTAAAGAGGACACAACCCCCGAGGGTGGGAGTGTGGCTTTTTGTATCCACACCAAGGACACTTAATCAAGGGCTCTGCAAACAGTAGGCACTCAATAAATTCTGCTGGCTACCTGGAAGTGTGGCTCTCCTAGGCACTCAGAAGATGGTACCTTATAGCTAGCAGGTGCACAAATAGTAGGAGAGCTGAGCTGTGAATTTAAGCAGGGCAGAGGCCCGGGGCGCTATTTCCTCAAACGCCTGCAGGCAACAGGAAGTTCTGCTTGGCTTCAGGTCACCAATACCCTGGGGGCTCAAGTGAAGAAGGCAAGAGCAGGGGCTTGGAAAGCCTGGATTTGAGCCCTGGCTCCATCCCTGCCCATTTGGGCAAGACACTTAACCCCTTTGTGCCCTAGGTTCCCCAGGGGCAGATAAGGAAGGAATCCATTCCCCACTCCCTCTCCTGCTTTTCCTTGGGAGCTACCAATCTCAGTCCACCTAGTCTGGGTGGAAGAACCCATACTGCTGGTGGGTACAAGGCTCAGGCCTGCCTAATCTGCATATTCCCACACCCTGGCCATCGTGATTGGCTCAGTGATAGGCACCTGACCTAATCAAGCCAATGAAACCCATGGGACTTCCCTGACAGTCCAGTGGTTAAGACTCCGTGCTTCCAACAAAGGGAACGCGGGTTTGAACCCTGGTTGGGGAACTAAGACCCCACATGCCGTGCGGTATGGCCAAAAAAAGAAAAAGAAAAAAAAAAAGAAACCCAGTTTTGAGACTCATTGAAACTTACGGAAAAACATGTCATTCCATCAAGGTTGCCGAGAAACGGAAAGGGAGCCTGCAGCTACTGGGACTAACATGTCACTACAAGCTGAAAAGCCGCCTGAGAGTGATGCCAACACAGAACACTGAGACTAGAGCTGGAGGAAGATTCCCAACAACTTCAATTTGGTCCTGGATCTAGCTACACCTGGAGCCAGCACTATTTCTCAGTTATAGGAGGCAATAAATTCCCTTTTTGGATTAAGCCCGTTTGAGTGGGTTTCTGTCATTTGCAAGCAAAAATCCTGACTAATGGATCCCATCTGTAAATGGAATAAAAACATTCCGACCTCAAACAACCTCAGACCTCTGTTTTCAGAAATCAATAACTCTTGGCATGTAGAGTACTTGACATATCAGGCTCAATACATGATGGTTGTTATTAGCGGCTGCTAAGATGGTGAAAAAGGAAGCCTGTGACAGGCACCTCCATCGTCCTCATCTCCAGATACGTCCTGGTGCTGGAGGGCGGCAGACAGGGGTGCCACACACCTGCTTAGGGGGCTTGTGCCGATTATACTCCTCTCCCCAGAGCTTGGCTTCCATCTGTAGACGCACATCCTCAAAGTACACGTCCCTGTCCACGGACTCGATGTAGCGCTTTGCCACGTAGTTGGAGGCCCCCTTCCACTGCTGAGTGTGCAGGAAGTTGGAAAGCTTCTTCCTGAGGGGAGAGGCATCAGGGGGCCCGCCTGGGTGTTCTGGATCCCAGCCCTAGTCCCCAGGATGGGAAGACCCTGCCTGACCCGGCTGGCTAGAGCCAGGAACAAAATGCAAGAGGTGGGAGGGGCTTCCCCACCCCACAGCATCCTTCAAAGAGCTGCGAATGGGGCTTAAGGGACATACTTCCTGTTCTCCTCCAGCCCATCCCCACAGCCGGTCCCAACGTGTGGTCCAACGGAGACCAGATGGAGAGGAGCTTGGGCTACAAGAAGAGAAGCCACTGTCTCCATTTCTTGACTGGAAATGTCACAGTGCCCCTGCTCTCAGGAGCCTGAGGGAGTCTGGGCAGGGCCCCGAGAGGCAGGCTGAGTCACTTACGTCCTGAAGCACTCCCTCATTGCTCCCCGGCCGAAGGGCTGAAAGACATCACACAGCGGGTTATCAGTCCCCACACCCCACCCAGAGGCTACCCTGAGCCAGGAGGAGATTTTCCCCTTGGACGTCACCCACCAAATCGATGCCCTGGACCTCATCTCAACCCTAAAATCCCTGGGCCCTCCTTCCTTTACTGCAGCACCAAGCCCTCATAGAACTTCCAGCCTGGAGGCTGCAGGACTGATGAGACCACCCTATTCCCCGCCTAGCTGAGCAGAAGACTCTCAGGGGGTGAAGATATTATGGGGGTGACGGGGTGGGGGTAGAGACAGTACATGTCAAAGGATGTTTTTTGTAGCCCTGTCTGTAACAGAAAAAAAAGCAAAACCACCCAAATGTCCATCGACAGTATAATGGATCGATCAATCAGGTCTATTTGCTTGACAAAATATTATACAGCAATGAGAATGAACAAATTACAGTTCTAGAAAAAACATGTACAAAACCTCATGGACAAAATGTTGAGCTATACATATACGGTATGGTTCCACTTATAGGGAGTACAAAAAGGCAAAACCAATCTCGGGTGATAGAATTCAGGGTAGTGCTTACCCTTGGGGGTAAAGGAGGAGTAAGTGGGGCTGAGAGGGGCTTCTGGGGGTGCCGGTGATATTCTGTGTCTTGATCTGGGTGCTGGTTATACACATGTTCACTTGGTGAAACTCATCAAGCTACACACTTTTCTGAGTGTGTGATACACTACAAAATGTTTCACAGATCGATCCTGCCCCTTACTAGGCAGGAAGTTCTCTATTTTCTAGTTGATTCCTTTTTCTTGCAACCCACTGAGTTCACCTTGTTAGATGAAAAGTAATAGGTGGTGACCTGTAAGTTTTGAAAACGGATATACACGTTCACGGTTCAATAAGATTTTCAATAAGAGTGTCAAGAAGAATCTTTTGATATATATGATTAATACATGAAATGCCCAGAATAGGTAAATATACAGAGACAGAAGATAAATTAGTGGTTGCCCATGGCTGGGGCAGATAAGGGAATTGGAGACTGACTGCTAATGGGTAGGTACGGGGTTTCTTCTAGAGATGGTGAAAATGTTCTGGGACTGATCGTGGTGATGGTTGCATAACTCTGTGACTATACTAAAAACCACTGAACTGTACACTTTAAATGGGTATGGGGTATGGTGTGTGAATTATATCTCAATAAAGCTGTTGTAAAAAATAAAATAAATATACAGTACTATAAAGAATCCCCCAAAGTTAAAAAAATAAAATAAAGTGGGTGTGGAGGAGAGGAAGCAATCCCTGATTACACTGGGCTCGAGGCTCTGCTCACCTGAGACGCCATCTTGATCAGAACTTCATCCTCCAGCCACTCCCCGGTGACAGCGTTGTACCTGCAGAGACCAGAACCCACCCCAGGGCGCAGCGTCCATTACCTGATCCTGTCACTCACTAGCTGAAGGCAGAAGACTTTTCTGGGCTGCCCAATGCCCTCGGGATCAAATCTTCTCTCTACCCACAGGCCCACCTGACCTCCTGGGTTGGGTCTGTGGACACTCCCCCTCCCTCCCAGGTCCCCACCACACTGGCCTCCTGCCCCTTCGTCAAAGGCAGCTATTCCCTCTCCACCATGTCCCCCAGAGCTTCAGTTGTGCAGTGGGCGGGCTTGCTCCCTACCTATCTGGCTCCCCCACCGGACTGTAACTCCACAAAGGCAGGCCAGTGAACAGGACCTGGTACAGGGGAGGCTTAATAAACGCATGGTGGATGAACAGTTGAATAAGTAAATATCCTTGTTATAACTGGCCTAGATAATGAATGGCGTGTCCCAGGATGGGAGGTGGCAGCATCCTCGTTCTTGCCGGTGTGAGGCCCAGTGCAGGCAGGGCTGGGGGGAGGGTCCTGCCTCTGAGTCCAACCAGGAAAGGGGCTGCCGGATACACACCCAAGGCAGAGAGGGATGGAGAGGGTTCCAGAACATTTTCATCTCTCTTTTCCCAGGGATCCTCTTTTCCAGAGCAAATCTGCCCCTAGGCCTGGCTGGGCCTTAACAGGTTTGCCTGGTAGGAAGCTCCTTGGCTCAGTAAATCCCTAAAATCTTAAACCTCCCCCAGGGCTGAGGTGTTCTTAGCTCTAGCAGATGCCTCCCTGGCCCTCCCTCAGGGGCGACAGACTCCAGAACCTCCCAGCTCGTGGGAACAGCCTTTTCAGAGCCTGAAAAACAAGCAGAGGCCTGGCGGTTAACCCACCCCAGGCCCAGGGTGGGGAGGAAGGCTTGTCAGAGCCACACACCTGCTGGCACCAGCCCGTGGCAGTCCTGTGCCAATAAATAACAGCAATCATTGTTAGTACTACTATGTAGAGGCCAAGGTAAAGGAAGTCGTCTTCCCTCGCTTCCAAACAGACTGAAAGCTGAGAGGCGCCCAGAAGTTGGGGGAGGGCAGAGACATGCAACACTGGAAGGGTCTTAACTGTCCTTCACAATCACTAACCTTACCGAGGACAGAGCTGCTCTGAGTTCACTGAGCATTCACTGTATGCTGAGTGCTTACACGGAACTCCTCCATCAACCGTCACTCAGCCCTGTGAGATCCGTACAAATATTGTGCCCACTTTCCAGATGGGGAAACCAAGGTTCAGAGAGGTGAAAAAACCTTCCTGAGAGCCAAGATTCAAACCCAGGTCGGTTTCAAACAGAACCTTGCTCTTAACCAGCCTGGGTACAACCCACGTGAACAGGAAATCTGTCCCAGTAAAGGGCTGGCTTGCAGCAGAGCTCTTTAAAAACCAGCAATAGAGGTGGAAGCCTCCAATTTAGAAATCTCTGGACATTCTGGCCATCAGTGCCTGACCTCCCTCTGCTGGCAGCCAGGGCAGGTGAAATCAGCTACTATGGTTGAGAAATAAACACAATTCGGCGCAGCCCCTGGTCCCTGGCCCCCAAGGAGCTCAGGGACACACAGAACCAGCCCAGCACGTGAGTCCTGCTTTTCCAAGGGCCTCCCTGGTAGCCTGGTGTCCTCAGCCTGGAGGCCAGATGTCACCGACCAGCCACCACGCTGCGTTTATAGGCAGGAAGGAACAGAGTGCGCAACCTGGCCTTCTGGGGCCCCGACGATGCTGACCTCAGCTGCCGGCACAGACCCCAGAGCCCACTAGGAGGTCAGCCTCCGAAATGGGGAAAGGTGCACACTAGGTTCTAACCCATCTCCTCACAAGGTGGGAGCAGGAACACACTGCAGAAAGGTGGAGAGGGCTCCACTGTTTCTGCCTGCCTAGCAACTGCTCCCCTTTCTTCTGGTAACAGCACCCCAGTTTTCCTTTGGAAAACCCCCATCCTCCATTTTCAGAACATATGGACTGGGTGAAGCTGATCCCCCAGCACCTTCTTGCTTGTGGTATGTGATCTAGACCTGGCCAGTGAGAGCAGAGCTCCTGGCACAATGACTGGTTCAGTAACGGGCCTATAACCAAGGCCAGGCCAATGAGATTCAAATGTGGGACTTTTGTTTTAAAAAAAAAATCGAGAAAGAAAGATCCTTTCCCACTGAGTGAGATGACATGTGGGGCTCCTAGGAGCCATGTGTACCACTGATGTAAGACAGTCTATCTGGGGTCAGAGCCAAAAGCATCCTTGGAGCAGCTGGGACTAGCCATACGCGAAGCCCACGTAGATGAGTCAACCGTTCCTTTCTATGCTTAAGCCACTGCGAACTGGGTTTCTGTCACTTGCATTTGAAAAAGAGTCCTGACTAATTCACAGACACTGATCTGAGTCAGAAAGTTATCTTATTAACTACCTGGGTGACCCTGTTCAAACCTCTCTCTCCACTGGGGCAACTGAGGGAACTCACGGGGTTCACCTGGATGAGTCAGAGCTGGAGGGGTCTACAGAGGTCACAGGACACAGGACAGGCCCCAGGGCAGATCCATGAGTCTTCTAAAATTATGAGTCAAATAAGACATATGCGTGCAACTTTCTGAGATGGCTTCATCAGATCCTCAAAGGAGTGCCGAAGGCTTGACACAACGACTGCAGACTTCATTTAATGAGTAAATACATATAGAGTGCGTAAACAGTACCTCGCAGATGGAACATTCAGTAAACAAGGACCCCATCATCATCACCATAGTCCTCCTTATTATTATGTTGGTGGTAGCGTTCTGTTGTTTTTATTTTTCTTCCTGAAACCCCCTGAGAACACTCTTCCTTCCTCTGCCTTTTCAAATAGGAAATCTAGACCCTCCCAGCTCTGTTTTGTGAATCTTCCCGGGGCCAAGGCACTGAAAGGCTGGTCTGCTTTCTTTCCCTCTGATAGCAATTGTGGGGTCATGTGTTGAGATGATGCAGCCACAAGACAAAAGTAGCCTGGATCCCTGAGATGCCCTGAAGAGCTACTCAACTCTCACCCAACTTCGTACGAGCAAGAAACGCACCTCTGTTGTATAAAGCCCTTGGGGTATTTGCACTTGCAGCATAGCTCAGCCTAGCCTGTAGAATACACACTTTACAGGATTAAATACACACGGTAAGGATTAAATGAGATCACGCACAATGCCTTGAGCGTGCGTAAATACTCAAATACTGGCTGATATTATTATTATTATATTCCCTTTTCCTTGATCTCCAAGGGTACTTAAGCCTCACTGATTTTAAGCAGAAGGAGGACCCAAACCCCAAGGACTCCTTGTGGACTGGGGTCATATAGTGTCTGTAGACGAGGTACTGACCTGTGACGTGTGGCGCATTCCGTGGCAATGTCCTCCAGGTGGAACTCGGCCCAGGGGTCAGGCATGTGCTTGGCCTTCTCGATTGCATGCTTCCAAGCTTCCTGCAGAAGCAAAGGGGAGTGTTAGGTCCAGACCAGGGGCTTCTGGGACAGTGCAGGGCAGCTCCTCTCACCCTGTGATTTCCCAGTGTCTCCGACCTCTGGGGAGGCAGACAGCATCAGTCAGAGAGAATCACTCCCATCTATTATCCTTGTAGGAATATAGTTCCCAAAAGACCTCACATGGGCCCAGCTCACATGGGCCCAGCTTTCCCACCGCCAGAAGTGACCTGTCTTAACTACAAAACCGAAGAAGAAACATAATATGTATAGAAAACACATACTGCTTCACTTGTTATCAAAAAGTTGAGAATGAAAATAAGATGATAGTCCCCCATCCCACCTTGTTCAGACTGGCAAACATTTTCACAGCTGGTAATGACGAGTCTGACCAGGATGTGGGGAAACAGGTGTTCTCACGTACTGTCAGTGGGTATAAACCTCTTCTAAAGGCAATCTGGCAATGTACTAAAATGGAAAAACTGTATTCCCTTATTTTGACCCAGCAATTCTACATCTAGGAATGTATTCTCTAGAAATACAAACATAAGTGTGCAAACATACGTGTACAAGAGGTATCACTGTGATCGTGCAAAATGAATTCATCCCAAACGTCTGTGGGGAGTGGTTAATACGCTTTGATTCTATTCATTTAAAATGCTAAACCGCCTTATGGTGGGAATTCTGGACTCTATCAGGCCCAATGTCACCTCTTCATAAATATTGTATAAATCATAAATACACCCCATTTTACTGCCCTAAATGAAATTCACAGACAATTTAACCTTCTTAAACTCAAGAGTATATCAAACTATGCAAAAGATATGTTGCCTTTACATTAACAAAGTGCTAAGTTCTCAGTTAATTATGAACAGATTCCCATGAGACGTTCCAAGGTCCTGGGGGTGCAGGACAATTCCTTGTGCAGATCTGCTCTGCCCGTTGCAGGTTCAGCGTCCCTGCCTTCCACCCATTTGGTGCCTCAGTGCCTTCCATTGTTGTGCTGCCCGAAAACATGTCCCCAAACATTCAAACCCTGTTAAGAACGGGGCTTCAAGGGTACTAACTGGGAAAGATGACCAAGGCGCGTTATGGAGAGAACATGCTGATTCTCAACAGCATCATAGTACGACCCCAGTTTTTTGTTTTAAGAAGCTCATTTGGGACTTCCCTGGTGGTCCAGTGGCTAAGACTCCACACTCCCAATGCAGGAGGCCCAGGTTCGATCCCTGGTCAGGGAACTAGATCCCACATGCCACAACTAAGAGTTCACATGCCACAACAAAGATCCCGAGCGCCGCAACAAAGATCCGCACAGCCAAATAAATAAATATTAAAAAAAAAAAAAAAGCAGCTCATTTTACTGTTTTTATAATCCCAAGGTGGACTCCTTTCTTGTCCCCTCCAAACAAACACTCCGACTCTCACACTGGGGAGCAATACCCTCTCCATCTTTTCCTGTAGAGCTTGAACCTTTGCCCGACAGCCTCTACAGAGGAATCAGTGAGACCAAACCTCCCTTCCAGGCCACAGGCCTGAGCCACAGGGAGGGTCTGGATCGTGGGCTGGCCACTGCCTGGGCCTGGCAGATTCCAGACCTCCCCACCCCACAATGGCATCCCTCAGCCTCCTGGACCAGCTCTTAGGAGCTCTTCCACGGACTTGGGTGCAAACAGGACAGCTCCCAGCACATGCCCCCGGCCTAGGCTCCATCACTGAGAGCCTGCTCAGAGGAGATGAGGCGCACACACACATGCACGCACACGGCCCAGGGCTCCCTTACTGGGGCTTTCTAATCTCTGCAAAGTCTAAAAATGAAGCCCGTAATTTTTTGCTTCCTATTTGGAGGTAATTCATGCTTAATGAAAACACTTGGAAAATACAGAAGACAAAGAAATTCAAATCTGCCACGTGCCGTCCACCAGAGCAACTATCATCAATGCTTTGGACTAGTTATTTTCCAGATCCCTTACGTGCATTTTTAAATAAAATTGGAATCACACTGCAAATATAACTTACAGCTTTTCAGGAGAGTGGGTCAATGGGACTTGGATCTTTATTTAGTGATCTTGATTTTTTCCCCTGATTCCAAATGTTTGATCTGCTTATTACAAAAAAGTACAAGTACTACAGAATTCTGAATTAGAAAGCAGCCGTCCTTTCTAACCTCTACTCCTCTGAAAACCTCAGCTGACAGTTGATTTAGATATTCTGCAGGTTTCCTCCTATGCATTTGTTAACATACACATGAATTTAAGAGCACTGGGACGGTATTGTGTTCCGCATCTTACGTTTCTCCACTTAACACAGGATCCTGGACCCAGCCTTTCCATGTCATACGTACAGACAGGCTGGATCGACCTCGTTTCCCTTCCATGGTTGTACGATACACAATTATATAAATGTACCTTAAGCTGTTTCTCAGACCTCAGCTGATGGTTATATAGATTCTCTCTAATAATCCCTCGTATAAACAGTGCTAAAGGGACCATCCTCTTATCTAATCTCTGTGCACCTGTGCAACAGCTCAGTAGGACATACTTCTTGGAAGTGTAATCACTGGATCACAAAGTTTAGAAATTTGGAGTTCCCCTCCAAAAAGATTCTCCTAGGTTACACTCCAAGAAGCAAAGAACAAATCACTCAAATTTTTTGGCACAAACATCACATCATGAATTTACAAGTTAGCTGTAACAGCTGTGTAACAATCCACTGCATGGGTTAATCATTATTGATTTAACTGTTCACCTGTGGTTCTCCACA
Organism: Grampus griseus; assembly: GCF_964374135.1. NCBI lineage: Eukaryota > Metazoa > Chordata > Mammalia > Artiodactyla > Delphinidae > Grampus > Grampus griseus. The sequence goes on from NC_139008.1 coordinate 21,393,439, forward strand.
GTGAGACTCTGAGCTTGTCACTGCCTTTTCCCTGTTACACATAACCCTGCAGCAGACATGTTTACGACTAAAGCAGTTGTTGGATTTCTGTACTTTAAAAAAGTGCCACAGTCCCCTCTTGTATTCCAGCTGCTGCGAATGGCAGGGATGGCCTTCTGACCCCCACCTGTCAAGGAGCCCGCTGAGTTCTGAGTAGTCAGCAGGCCGCCCTTCTGAGCATGTCTGTACAAGCGCCCTGTTCTCTGCCTGAGACACATGACTTTCTCAGTGTACCTCTCTCAACCGGTGACTAAGACGCGCCCTAAGCAAACAAAGACAGGGCCCCCCATTCAATGAGGATTATCGACAGAAATTACCTGCTGGCTGGATGCTACGGCAGCAACCAGAAAAAACAGTCAAGGAAAAAAGTATTTCAGAATTAGAGGGCATGTTATTTCACAGGCTCAGAATTACCTTTTTTTTACAAACCCAGAAAAAAAATCAAGCCACACCTTACTGGCAACAGGTGGGTTTAATGCAAGTGACTTTTTTTTTTTAAGCACAATATAAAAAGTCCTGTACTGGGCTTCCCTGGTGGCGCAGTGGTTGAGAGTCCGCCTGCCGATGCAAGGGACGCAGGTTTGTGCCCCAGTCCGGGAAGATCCCACATGCCACGGAGCGGCTGGGCCCGTGAGCCATGGCCACTGAGCCTGCGCGTCCGGAGCCTGTGCTCCGCAACGGGAGAGGCCACAACAGTGAGAGGCCCGGGTACCGCAAAAAAAAAGTCCTGTACTAAGATGCAGTTCCCTCAGCTCTGGTTCCGGCCCACTGCTGACGAACTTGGGGAACCTCTATTTCCTCATTTACAAAAGACAATGAAGAATATTTTGACTACTGGTGGTCAACTTCTTTCCTGTCCCCACCCGTGGGGCAGACATGCTCCCACTAGAAACAGTGGCTCACTGAGCACACAGTGCTCATTACAGTTGAACAACCTCAGCTAAACTTAAATCACTGGTACTATTTTATCCATCAGGTTAGGAAAAATAGGTGGTTACGGAGGACCGGGAAGTGAGTGCTCTCAGACACTGTGAGGAGAGTGGAAGCAGGTACTGCCACCTTTGAGGGCCATCTGGTTATGCCAGATGGGCGGCCAGTGGTTATGAACCTTCTTCACTGACTTCTGACCCAGCCATTCCGATCACCTACCCAGGTGTGCTCAGGTCGGTGCTCGTAACGCTATGTAACAGGCAAGCATTACAAACAACCTGCCAGTCCACAGGGGGATCATTAGGTACACTTGGCATACTTGCATGCAGCCGTTAAAAAGATGACGGTGCTGATATGGGCAATCTCTAAGGCCTACTGTCTGGGGGTAAAAAGCAAGGTGCTGAATAAAGCAAACGGCATGACACCATTTACTGGTGGAGGAAACCCACAAATCAGTACTATAGATTTCTTAGACTCACAGACAGAGATGAGACCTGTGGTTGCCAAGGGGGATGGGGGGTAGATGGGTAGAATGGGAGACTGGGGTTGGTAGATGCAAACTATTACATTTAGAATGGATAAACAACGAGGTCCTACTGTATAGCACAGGGAACTATATCCAATCTCCTGGGATAAACCATAATGGAAAAGAATATAAAAAGAATGTCTATATGTGTGTAACTGAGTCACTTTCCTGTATAGCAGACATTGGCACAGCATTGTAAATCAACTCTACTTCAATAAATATATATATGAAAAAAATACCATCGATTTCTAAGGATATGTGTGTCTGTAGATATACGCCTAAATGTACATTTATATATAAATACATCTTAAAAGGTCTGAAAGTTTTACAGCACAGTGAATATAGCCAATATTTATAATGACTTAATTTTTTAAATAAATTTATTTATTTATTTTATTTTTGGCTGCGTTGGGTCTTTGTTGCTGCGCGCGGGCCTTCTCTAGTTGCAGAGAGCGGGGGCTACTCTTCGTTGCGGTGCGCGGGCTTCTCATTGCGGTGGCTTCTCCTGTTGCAGAGCACGGGCTCTAGGTGTGCGGGCTTCAGTAATTGTGGCTCGCGGGCTCTAGAGTGCAGGCTCAGTAGTTGTGGCACCTGGGCTTAGTTACTCCGCGGCATGTGGGATCTTCCCAGACCAGGGCTTTAACCCGTGTCCCCTGCATTGCAGGAGGATTCCTAACCACTGCTCCACCAGAGAAGCCCCTATAATGATTTTAAATGGAGTATAATCCTTGAAAATACTGAATCACTATGTTCTACACCTGAAACTAATATAATGTTGTAAATCAGCTATACTTCAATAAAAATTAACGATAAAAATAAATTTAAAAGGTCTGAAAAGTGATTATTCGAAACTGACACAATGGTCATCTCTGGGAATAGAAGAAGATAAGAGGCTGATCGAGGTGACTTCATCTTCATCTATATTCATTTTTTTACTAAGAGAATGTCTTCAGGCGTTGCATGTGTAAGTCAACGCTATTAAACAAACATCACTGGGTTAGATGACCTTAAGGCCCTGACAGCTCTAACATTCTCTAGCTTCAAAGAGCCTAAAACTCAGGTGAGTGGACTAATTATTCTTACATAAAACAGGCGGTTTCACGAAGAGGAAAACATAATCCTGGGAAGAGAACAGAATGGCTTTGGTTCCTCAGAGCCTGAGAGTATAAAATAAAACTAACTAATTAATTAATAATAATAGTAAATTTCCTGAAATATGCCAGGAGTGAGACCAGATGTGTGGCTTATGTGTTTGCAATCTCTTTGGCACATATGATGTTATCAGCTACTGCTGCCGTTTTTATATCACTATTCTTATTACTACTATCACAGCAATCAAAGCCTCTGGATCTTACATGAAGCATCCAGTAGCTCCTTGAAGCTTCCTCCTTTTCTAAAATTAATTTATTTTATTTATTTTTATTTTTGGCTGCGTTGGGTCTTCGTTGCTGTGCGCAGGCTTTCTCTGGTTGCAGTGAGCGGGGCCTACTCTTCATTGCGGTGCGCAGGCTTCTCATCACAGTGGCTTCTTATTGCGGAGCACGGGCTCTAGGCATGCAGGCTTCAGTAGTTGTGGCACACAGGCTCAGTAGCTGTGGCATGCGGGCTCTAGAGCGCAGGCTCAGTAGTTGCGGCACACGGGCTTAGTTGCTCCGCAGCACATGGGATCTTCCCGGGCTAGGGCTCGAACCTGTGCCCCCTGCATTGGCAGGCGGATTCTTAACCCCTGCACCACCAAGGAAGCCCGAAGCTTCCTTCTTGAAACATCAACTGTTACATTCAGTAAGCAGATGTTATAAAATACGTTTTCCCCATCATTACTTCTGTAGAATTTAAGAACTACAGCCCTAAGTCAGCCCTACTTACCCCTCCTGACCGACAGTAAAGGGCTTAAACCACAGCCAAGGTCAAGTAAAAGAAGTGGAGGTGCACATCATGCTCTGGGATGGAAAGAGGCCGCACCACTGTGTGGCTGCCCCACTCTGGGCCACACGCATTTACAGGTTTCGTGCAATTTCCATGGAACCCAGCACGGAATATAATAGCAAAAACCTGGAAACTTCCTAAGGATCCCACAAAAGGAAATACTTAAAGAAACCGTGGTGTATCTATACAACGGGCTGCCATGGGGCCACTAAAAAAATGATGGACTAGATCCACATTTACTGATGTGGAAAGATACGCACCATTTCTTTTTTCTATTTTTTTTTTTTTTTGCGGTACGTGGGCCTCTCACTGCTGTGGCCTCTCCCGCTGCGGAGCACAGGCTCCGGACACGCAGGCTCAGCGGCCATGGCTCATGGGCCCAGCCGCTCCGCGGCATGTGGGATCCTCCCGGACCGGGGCACAAACCCATGTCCCCTGCATCGGCAGGCGGACTCTCAACCACTGCGCCACCAGGGACGCCCACCATTTCTTGATTGCTGAGGAAAAACTGGTTATTAGAGAACGTATATAGCAAAATCCTGTTATTGTAAGGAAAAGTCCCTGTTTATTTAGTCGTGTCTGTATTTATACGGAAATACACACCAAGACCTTAACAGCAATTGTATCTGCACTTTCAAAGTTGTCTTCTGCAAGGAGCATACATTACTTCTATAAGCAATAAAATAATTATAAAGGAAACAAAGTTAAAAATCCTCAAGAAATCTCTCTCTGTTGAAAACAGTAGCTACAGGTCATCTTCCCTGACCAGTGGGATTCAGAGTCACAGCTAGAGAGGACAGGAAGAGAAGTATGGGAACAATAACCAGCAAAGCAATAACATTCCCTAGGATGACAAAGAGCCCTGTCTCCTGGAAGTCTTTCCTCAGACAGCATCCTGGCCGGCACCTCACGGTAACCTTGCCAAGGACGGACAAGCAGGTAGGATAGTTCCCAGTCCACTGACGAGGTACCCAAGGCTCAGAGGTGATTTGCCTTCAGAGCTACAGCAACCATGAAATGGAAGACCCAGGACTCAAGAATGTGGACCAAACACAAGAGTTACCATATGACCCAGCAATTCCACTCCCAAGTACCTACCTAAGAGAAAGGAAAACATGGTCACACAAAGACTTGTGTAGCATTATTCAAAACAGCCAAAATGGAGAAACAACCCAAATGTGCATCAACTGATGGATAAACGAAATTGGTACATCCGTCATCAGTAAAAAGGAATGGGGCTTCCCTGGTGGCGCAGTGGTTGAGAGTCCGCCTGCCGATGCAGTGGACACGGGTTCGTGCCCTGGTTCGGGAAGATCCCACATGCCGTGGGGCGGCTGGGCCCGTGAGCCATGGCCACTGAGCCTGCACGTCCAGAGCCTGTGCTCCGCAATGGGAGAGGCCACAACAGTGAGAGGCCCGCGTACTGAAAAAAAATAAATAAATAAAAAATAAAAAGGAACGAAGTACTGGCACACACTTCCACATGGATGTGCCTTGAAAACACTGTGCTAAGTGAAAGAAGCCAGACACAAAAGGCCACATATTGTATAATTCTACTTACATGAACTGTCTGGAGGAGGCAAATCCATAGAGACTGAAAATAACGTTAGTGGCTGTTAGGGTCTGGGTGGGATGGGGATACTGGGGGGTGATGGCTAAGAGGTATGGGCTTCTTTTAGGGTAATGAAAATAAGCTAAAATTGGTTGTGGTGACGCGGATGCATAATTTTATGAATACACTAAAAGCTACTGAATTGTACATTTTAAATGGCTAAATTGTATGTTATGTAAATTATATTTCAATAAAGCTGCTAAAAAATTTACAAAATAAAATTAAAGAAGGGGAACCCCTGTTAATGAATATCCAGCATATTCCATAAAGGACCACGTGCTTCATAAAGATGAGTCCCTCCAGCCAGGCTTGACTCTCTTCAGTCTCCTCCTGTTTTCCAGACACCAGGTCACTGAAGGCTTCCTGCCCAATGCCAGATGCAACATCTTTTTCCTTCATCCGCCCAGCAGGCCCTTATTTTGCTGGAGGTCCAAAGCTTTTTGGACCCAGGACACCTAAGCTTCTCTTTCCCACTCTGCATTCCCAGAGCACTGGGCAAAGTACCAAAATGGTCACCACCTCTGCGTATGCACAGAGTTTCCTGTGGTCAGTGGGCAGGGGCAGAAGCCCAAAGATGCGAGGCTGGGGTCTCCCCGGGCTCGGGTGGGCAGAGACGCCTCTTTTCCCAGTGAGTCATCAGACGCTCATCCACTTCATTCTGGGGCGATTGCTGTACTTTGACCAAGCTGTTAGAGCCACACTGGGCGGGCTGAAAGTATCAGTCTAATCACCAAAGTCTACCAAGAAGGGCGTGGGAAGCAGGCATGCCCATGCGTCATGGGAGCACCAATGCCGGTGCAACCTCTTTGAAGGGCAATGGGCAATGCTTAGCCAAGTTTTAAACCCACAAACATTTTGCTCCAGCCATTCCACCTCTGGGGATTTACTTGGCAGGTGCACCCCTGAGTGGGCACCAGGACACACGCACACGTAAGAGACACACGTAAGAGATGCTTACGGAAGCGGTTTGTGGTAGCAAAAGACTGGAAACGACGTTCACACCCACCCATGAGGGACTGGCTAAATATATTACAGTGCTTCCAGATAATGCCATGATATTTGGCCATTAGAAAAACAAAACAAAATAAGCAAGACAACATTCTGCACTCAGGAAGCATCAAGCAATTAAGCTCTCAGAGCCTCAGTTTTACTATCTGTCAAAACACCAATCCTCAGAGGACTGCTGTGCAGATTCAATGAGTTGATATGAGTAAAACACGTAAGGCGGGCCTGCCTGATCCACAGGGCCGGTTATGTAAGTTCTAGCTGATGTCAGTTCATATGTGCCAATATGGGAAGACAGCACAGGAGTGCAAAACAGGTTTGCGGTCAACTAACATTTCTGCGAAAAAGAAAAGGAAGAGAGTCACGTACGTACATATGCTTATACTCACAAGGAACATTTCTGGAAGGACATCCCCCAGGGAAACAGGGATCAGAGGTGGGAGGATTACTTTTCACCGTTTACCATTTGTACAGGTTGAATTCTTTCTACCGTGTAGGTATATTATTTACATATTATAAAATACATGTATTTTAAAGTTTGTTTAGATATGTGTATAGATTTATTACAGCATTGTTTGTAATAGGAAAAAAAGGAAACAACCCAAGTGTCCCTCAAGATGAGGAACTGGCTAGGGAATTCCCTGGTGGTCCAGTGGTTAAGACTCCACGCTCCCAATGCAGGCGGCCCAGGTTCGATCCCTGGTCAGGGAACTAGATCCCACACGCCGCAACAAAGATCCCAGGTGCTGCAACTAAGACTCGGTACAGCCAAATAATTTTTTTTTTTTTAAAAAGAGGGGGACTGGCTAGATAAACCCATGTACATCTTGTGATGGAATACAACTTAATTCACTTAAAAAACAGGTGATCTATATGTGCTAATTGGAATGATCCCCAAGATATTCTCAGACCAGGAAAACAATTCTTTTAAATAAAATTTTCCACTTTATTAAAAACTTGAAAACATATGCTTATTCTAGAAAATGTAGACATAGCACAGAAGTAGAAAAAAAAATGATCCTATCCTAAGACAATCTCTGTTGGCGTGTTGATGTACTTCCTTTTAGGGTTTTGTTTTGTGTGTGTGCACGTGTGTGTGTTTACAGAGCTAAATCATACTCTATATTTTGCTCTTTAAAATTAACTCCAGAACAGAAGCACTTTCCCACGTTATGAGAAACTGTATAAACATCCTCTGGTTGGCTGCCTGACATGCTACCCAGGGCGTGGCCCCCTAAACGATTCTGCCACCATCCCCCTGGGAACTCAGGCAAAACGCCCTGGCCTTGACAGTGACAAACTCAACAGTTCACAATACACGCCTGGTACCTGCCAGGGTGACGCCACCTTGGAGGAATGCCAGGTAGCCATTTTGGTTAAACAACTCAGTTGCCACGTCGACAGTAAATGAAAAAACACATTCAGTTTGTTGAGTGCCAGGGAGAGTGAGGTCTGGAAAACTGAGCTGCCATCTCCCTCTGAAGTCACCACTGGCAACAAGAACCCCATAGAGCCTCGCTTCGATCACCTAGGATGGTGGGCAGCCAAGAGCTACATCTCATCCTTAAACAGCCCTTCCTCTGAGTACTGGGGATGAAGTGCGATGGGACACAGCCCCTAGCCTTGAGGTCAGGGGCTGACTCATAAACAGAATGGCATTCAAGAATGACAGATGCACAGAAAGGTCTGCTACGAGCCCCAAGGAATGCCAAGGCGATAGCCAGGGCAGGGCGTCTAGGGAGGCTGAACAATCATTTTAACAGACCCAACTGAAAGAGGTTTCAGGAAGAGGCGTGAAAAGAGAAGCCTGGGGCTTCCCTGGTGGCGCAGTGGTTGAGAGTCCACCTGCCAATGCAGGGGACATGGGTTTGTGCCCCGGTCCAGGAAGATCCCACATGCCGCGGAGCGGCTAGGCCGGTGAGCCATGGCCACTGGGCCTGCGCGTCCAGAGCCTGTGCTCCGCAACGGGAGAGGCCACAGCAGTGAGAGGTCCACGTACTGCAGAAAAAAACAGAGAAGCCTGCTGCAGGAGCAGGGAGAGGTGCAGGGCCCTGCGGACCATGAGCTAACATCGTCAGTGAGGATTTTGAACTTTCTCTTGCAGAATCGATGAGTTTTAAAGACAGCCAATTATTTTATAAATTTATTTATTTGTTTATTTTTGGCTGCGTTGGGTCTTTGTTGCAGTGCGCGGGCTTCTCACTGCGGCATCTTCTCTTGTTGCAGAGCACTGGCTCTAGGCACGTGGGCTCAGTAGTTGTGGCTTGGGGGCTCTAGAGCACAGGCTCAGTAGTTGTGGCTCACGGGCTCAGCTGCTCCACAGCATGTGGGATCGTCCCAGACCAAGGATTGAACCCGTGTCCCCTGCATTGGCAGGTGGATTCCCAACCACTGTGCCACCAGGCAAGCCCAAGGACAGCCAATTACTAATGTTTGTTTAGGGGAGGGGCGGTTACCTGGCTGTGCTGCTTTATTTTTCTTCTGCTAAAAACATCCTTTTGCACACAGAAGTAATACATACGTGTAGTTTTAAAAGTTCCAATGTTTAAAAATATATACCATGTAGATAATCAAAGTCCCTCTTAATGCCACCCTCTCCCCCAGAGAGAATCACCATTAACTGTTGGATGCAAATTCCTTCTTTTTCTCGTTAGTAATTTTTAAATTGTTTTATAACATTATATGAGTTTTTGCTATGCAAATACTAATATATGTATATCTATGGTTTTTGATACAAGTGGGATCATATTTCAACTTGCTTTTTACTTCACAGCACATAAAAATAAAAATAGCTAATTTTTGTTTGTCCTTATTATGGACCAGCACTTTCCCAAGAGCTTTTCATGGATTTTGTTTTCTCCCCACAAAAAATATATCTTGTGTATATCTTGGCACTGTTTTTTTTTGTTTTGCGGCACGTGGGCCTCTCACTGCTGTGGCCTCTCCTTTTGCGGAGCACAGGCTCTGGACGCACAGGCTCAGCGGCCATGGCTCACGGGCCCAGCCGCTCCGCGGCATGTGGGATCTTCCCGGACCGGGGCACGAACCCGTGTCCCCTGCATCGGCAGGCGGACTCTCAACCAATGCGCCACCAGGGAAGCCCTGTACAAATGTTTTGTTACTTGTTCTCAACTGAGGGCGTACCTCCTCATGCGAGCTTTGCAAATATATGGTGGGGAACATTTTGGGTTGTCATGATGAATAGGGGAGAATATGGCATTTAATGAGCAGGGGTCAGACATGCTTAATGTCCTACAATATACGGGACAGTCCCATCAAATAAAGAATTGTCCCCACCTGAAACTAATGTAAAAGTCTATGTTAATTATAACTCTGAGGTATAAGTATTTTTTACTTTAATAACTATTGTCAAATGGTCCACAGTGGTTTCTGTTTTATGTAAATACCGACTATCTGTCCCTATCTGTCCTTTAGCAAGATAGCACCCAGTGAAGTGAGCTCAGCACTCATCCCTCTCCTGATTCTGAATAAAGCACCTGCTGTGTGCACGGCACGGGGGATGAATGATGAGGCCACAGGGTCCTGCCCTCATGAAGCTCACGTCCTAAGCCAGACTTATAGACAAACTTCCCTTTGCTGGATCACTCCGTCTGTGTTTCCTTTAAAGGATTTACCATACTGAGTTTTGTGGTCAGAGACTGTGTCCATCCCTCCCTGTCTGAGACCCTCCAGCTCCTGGACCCACTCAGTGTTTGCCAAAAGGCCAAACCAGGCTCATGGCTCCTCTGAACAGGCAGCTGTGGGTGGAGCCCTTCTAAGGGGTCTGCCCCACTAGGAGGCTTCCAGGATCCTCCTTCTCTGGAAGCAGCCCCCGTTCTGTGATCCCCGGCGCCCCACCATGCTGTGCCCTGGCCAGAGGTGACTGACTGGACCAGAGACAGACGATGCCTGACTCGGGCTGGGCCAAGCAGATTAGATTTTTCTCCTCTTACAGCTGGGATGGAAGAAGGTCAGATCTGTCTGCATGTGGCTCCGTCTGTAATGAGGGGACCCTGGGGCTGGGGGGATCCATTTTCCCACTGTGTAGACTGAGGTGCAGAGAAGAATAAAGAATAGGCAAAGAGAGTTGAGGGATGAGACAGAGAGAGACAGTCCTGTGGCCTTCCAGCTTCCTGCCTCTGTCCCCTGAGAGGCCAGACATTGTTTCTGCCTGTGGGTCTCAAGAAACACTTCTTGACTGCTAGAATAAAGTTCCCTTTTTTTTTTTCACTTGAGTTAGCATGAGTTGGTTTGTGTTTCACAAGCTCTGACCCCTCCGGCCCCCTCTGGCACCTGGATCTCCTCACACGTGGTACACGAGGCTGCAGGAATCCACGTTTCCGCGAGCCTTCCTGACTTACTGGAACAGACAGGAGCGCCAGGCTGCTCCCCTGTCTTCCCACGCTGCCCTCTGAGGGGCAGAGTGTGTGTTTCAGAAGCCACCTTAGGACAGGAAAGCAGGGCAAGCCGCAACCTGACCCTTCAGAGGCCCCCCAACCTCAGAGGGGACCCACAGGCCTATTTTGGGAGCTGCCTGCCCGAGAGAGCTAAGCTAGAACTCTGACTTGAAAGGAAAAATATACAACTGTCTGAGAACTAGAATTATTAATTTTCTAAAAACAGATTAATTCTGCAGTTAGAGAAGAATGACTTCAATTTCAAATCCCAAAGTGGTAATAGGCATTTTCGTTACAGTACAAACTGATATTTACTGTTTGTGAGGATTAACTTAAATAAGGATAACATTACTGCATTAAAAACTTTTTTTCACCACCAGTTATTATACAAAAGTCCAATAACGTTCGCCTTTCTCCCTCTTCTCTATACCAGCTTTGCCATGGTATGAACACAAATTCCTAACAAAATAAGTCCCCTCTTCCTCAATCCAGAAGAAGGGTGCCCAACTCTAAGCAGTGGCTCTTTTGGCCACAATCAACATGAAAAACTACATTTTACATCCTTTCTCTAGACCCTCATACACACAAATGCAGGGATGAAATAAAAATACTTCACAACCGCTCTGTCGGAGAACCTGGTCACCAACAACCAATTTGGTCACTGCATGTGAGTGTGTAAACGTGTGTGTACATGTCCCTAAAATATCTTTACGACTGTCAGTGCTCTCTGATATTTTTCCCCCCTCCCACCTCCCTCTCCAATATTTTCTAATCTATTCTGTTCTGTTCTGGGTCTTAAAAAACTGGCCAAGGTTTCCACAACCCACTAGTGGGTACAGAGCAGCTATTCGTAAAACACTGCTCTAAAGTAATGAAACTTATATTAAAACAACCAAATCTTCCCAGGTTAATAGGCATAGCCTCAGATCCAGGATTTACGCACTGGCAAGAGTTTGGAAACAACCTCAACCAGCGACCCCAACCTCCCATCCCTATGGCAGGTGAGCTGGGCAGGGGGAGTGGGGGGAGGGGGGGACCACTCACCTTGAAATGGAAGGAGATGGCCGGGGAGCCGCTGGAGCCGTAGCGCTCGCTTTTGGCTAGGTTGCTGTAGTAGTTATTAACCTTGGAATTAACATTCTGGTGTGCCCCCGGATCATCAGTGATGGGGCAGATGAAGTAACCCTCCTCACCATCGCTGTCTGCATCTGAATCACCAGCCCGGGAGGTCGGGCCGCCATCCACGCCTTCCAGGCGGAAGATGAGGTCTTCCTCTGCCATGTTCCCGGGACGCCCGTCTTACCCAAGGGCTGGGCGGCACAGCCAGAGTTACTGGGCAAATGCAGCAGTGAGGGTCCTGCAAGGAAGAAAGAGAATGGGTGCTGGGGTCCAGGGGCTGAGAGCTTGCAGGGCACCTCACCCCGAATGCCCCTGGCACGGAAGGAGCGGGTACCCTCAGAGTGAAAACTACTTCCACCTTTAGGGGAGACACTGGCAGGCAGTGTCTAGGAACATTTTAAATGTACAAACCCCTCCACCCGGTAATTCCACTTTGAAGAACTCAGCACTTGAAACAGAAAATAAATGCTTCTTAAGCCACAAGGCTGATGTTTTTAGAACATAAATTAGATCAAATCATTTCTCTGCTTGACACTCTCCAGAAGCTTCTCTTCACATTCTTAACAAAATCCAAACGCCTTTTAAGGCTACCAGGCCTGTGTTAGTCTGGCCCCTGTCCACCTCTCCTCCGGCCTTGGCAGCTCTCCAGGCCCATGGGCTTTCTTTGTGTTCCGTGAACACTGGGGGCCCATTTTCCACCTCGGGGCCTTTGTACTTGTTGTGTTCCCTGTGCCTGGAACAACCTTCCCAATCTCCCAACAGTGGGTCCTTCTCATCATTTGGATCCCAGCTCAAAAGTCACCTCTCCAGAGAAATCTTCTCTGATTCAATTCAAAGAACCCCTCTCAAACACACACCCAGTCACTCCCTAGCACATCACCCTGTTTTATTTTCTTCAAAGAGATTTTCCCAAGCAAGCCAAAATCATCTCATTTAACTTCTTTATCATCTGTAGCCCTGTTGCCTTAAGAATGCCTGGCATAGAGCAGGCACTCAACACACGTCCCCGGAATGGATGAGTGGCCTGAAGAGCGTTCTCTGTAGCACAATCAGTAACAGTAAAAAGAGGGAAGAGCCCACAAGGACCATCAATGGAGGCCTGTTATATAAACTACAGTTTTTCTACACCATGAAATACTGTGTGACTCTTACAAAGAAAAAGGAAGCTCTAGATACACAAAGACATGCAAAGATAGTCAAGAAAGAGTTCAGCAACATTGTAGGATACAAAAATCAATAGTATTTCCATATACTATCAATGAAAAAATCCAAAAATGAAATTAAGAAAACAATTTTATCTATAATAGCATCAAAAAGAATAAAAAACTTGGCTAGGGGGCTTCCCTGGTGGCGCAGTGGTGGAGAGTCCGCCTGCCGATGCAGGGGACACGGGTTCGTGCCCCGGTCCGGGAAGATCCCACATGCCGCGGAGTGGCTGGGTCCGTGAGCCATGGCCGCTGGGCCTGCGCGTCCAGAGCCTGTGCTCTGCAGCGGGAGAGGCCACAGCGGTGAGAGGCCCGTGTACCGCAAAAAAAAAAAAAAAAAAAACTTGGCTAGGGAATTCCATGGAGGTCCAGTGGTTAGGACTCCACGTCTCCATGGCAGGGGACACGGGTTCAATCCCTGATAGGAGAACTAAGATCCCACAAATCATGCGGCCAAAAAAAATAAAATAAAATATCTTGGCTAACAAAAGAAGTGCTTGACTTGTACAGCGAGAAACAAAACGTGTCAGAAGAAGTGAAAGAAGACCGAAATAAGTGTAAAGATATCCCGTGTTCATAGATCAGAAAATTTAACATAGCTAAGGTGGCAATACTCCCAAAACTGATCTACAGAGTCAACCCAATCACTATCAGAATCCCAGTGGCTTCACTGAATAAATTAACAAACTGGTCCTAAAGTTCACATGGAAATTCAAGGGACCCAGCATAGCCGAAAGAATCTCGTAAAAGTTACAAGAATCACACTTCCTGAATTCAAAACTTACTACAAAGCTAAAGTAATTAAGACAGGTGATAGTGGCATGAGGATAGACACAGAACTGAGAGTCCAAAAATGAACCCTCACATTTACAGCCAATTGACTTCTGAAAGGGGTACCAAGACAATTCAATGCGGAAAGAATACTCTTTTCAATAAATGGTGCCAGGACAAGTGAATATACACACGCAAAAGGATGAAGTTGAACACCTTCCTACATTATATACAAAGATTAACTCAAAATGGGGACTTCCCTGGAGGTCTGGTGGTTAAGAATCCGAGCTTCCACTGCAGGGGTCACGGGTTTGATCCCTGGTTGGGGAACTAAGCTGCGCAGTGTGACCAAAAAAACTAACTCAAAATGGATAAAAGGTTTAAATATAAGAGTAAAACTCTAACACTCTCAGAAGAAAATATAAGAGAAAATCTTTGTGACACTGAATTAGGCAAAGCCTTAGATAGGACACCAAAAACACAAGCAACAAAAGAATAGATACACTGGACATCATCAAAATTAAAAACTTTTGTGCTTCAAAGGACACCACCATGAGAGTGGAGAGATAGCTCACAGAATGGGAGAAAATTTTTGCAAATCATGTCTGATAAGGGACTATGTAACGGACTCATACTACTTAACAATAAAAAGACAAATAACCCAAATAAAAAATGGGCAAAGGGGGACTTCCCTGGCAGTCCAGTGGTTAAGACACCACGCTTCCACTGCAGGGGCACGGGTTTGATCCCTGGTCAGGGATCTAACACCCCACATGCCACGCAGCACAGCCAAAAAAAAAAAAGGCAAAGGATTTGGACAGACGTTTCTCTAAAGAAGATACACATGGCCAGTAAACACATGAAAAGATACTCAACATCATTAGACATTAGGGAAATACAAACCAAAGCCACACCCACTAGGATAGAATTTTAAAAGTGGAAAATGACAAGTGTTGGTGAGGATGGGGAGACACTGGAAACCCTCATACACTTTTTTTTTTTTTTTTTGCGATACGCAGGCCTCTCACTGTTGTGGCCTCTCACGTTGAGGAGCACAGGCTCCAGACTCGCAGGCTCAGCGGCCATGGCTCACGGGCCCAGCCACTCCGCGGCATGTGGGATCTTCCTGGACCGGGGCACGAACCCGCGTCCCCTGCATCGGCAGGCGGACTCTCAACCACTGCGCCACCAGGGAAGCCCCCTCATACACTATTAATGGAAATGTAAAATGGTGCAGTCACTTTGGAAAACAGCCTGGCAGTTTCTCAAAAAGTTAAACACAGAATTACTATATGATCCAGCAACTATACTCTTAGGTATATACCCAAACATGTCCACAACAAAAACTTGTGACATATGGTTCATAGTAGTATTACACGCAATAGCCAAAAGGGGAAACATCCAAACACCCGTTAACTGATGAATGGATAAGCAAAATGTGGTCTATATATACAACGGAATGCTCTTCAGCCACAAAAAGGAATGAAGTACTGATGCTAAGTGAAAGAAGACAGTTCAAAAAAGACCATATATTGAACGATTCCATTTATATGAAAAGTCCAGAGAAGGCAACTCTATAAGAAAGTACGTGAGTGGTTGCCTAGGGATGGGGGAGGGGAGAGTCGGGGGGAAATGGGGAACAATCACTAAAGGGTTTCTTCTGAATAGATGAAAATGTTCTAAAACCGACTGTGTTGGTTGCATGACTGTTAATACATTAAAAAACCACTGACTATATTAAATCCACTTTAAATAAGTTTGGTAGGTTTGTGAATATACTTCAATAATCTAATGTTTAAAAAAATAAAAGACATGGGACTTCCCTGGTGGCACAGTGGTTAAGAATCCACCTGACAATGCAAGGGACACGGGTTCGATCACTGGTCTGGGAAGATCCCACCTGTGGTGGAGCAACTAAGCCCATGTGCCACAACTACTGAACCTGCGCTCTAGAGCCCACAAGCCACAACTACTGAGCCCACCTGCCACAGCTACTGAAGCCCGCACACCTAGAGCCCGTGCTCCGCAACAAGAGAAGCCACCACAATGAGAAGCCCGTGCACCACAATGAAGAGTAGCCCCGGCTCGCTGCAACTAGAGAAAGCCTGAAGGCAGCAACAGAGACCCCATGCAGTCAAAAATAAAATAAATAAATGTTTTTTAAAAAGATTAAAAATAATAATTAAAAAAAGAAAGAAAGAAAAGAAAAGGAAAAACCGTTACATTTAAAAAGCAAGTTCGGGCTTCCCTGGTGGCGCAGTGGTTGAGAGTCCGCCTGCCAATGCAGGGGACACGGGTTCGTGCCCCGGTCCGGGAAGATCCCACATGCTGCAGAGCAGCTGGGTCCATGAGCCATGGCCGCTGGGCCTGCGCATCCGGAGCCTGTGCTCCGCAGTGGGAGAGGCCACAATAGTGAGAGGCCCCCGTACGGCAAAAAAAATAATAATAATAATTAAAAATAATAATTAAAAAATAAATAAATAAAAAGCAAGTTGCACAAGAGCAGTTACATTATGGTGATCCTATCTGTGCTAAAAGAAAAGGTACGTCCCTGAAGGGTCCACAAGAGCGCTGCCAGCACTGCGATGGGCAGTGCGACTGGGAGCTGGCGGGTGGAGGGAAGTTTTTAACATTTTGTACACTTCTGTACTGTTTTAAGTGTTTTTTTTTTAATTTATTCATTTATTTTTGGCTGCATTGGGTCTCCATTGCTGCGCACTGGCCCTCTCTGGTTGCAGCGAGCGGGGGCTACTCTTCGCTGCGGTGCGCGGGCCTCCCATGGCGGTGGCCTCTCTTGTTGCAGAGCACAGGCTCTAGGCACGCGGGCTTCAGTACTTGTGGCACACGGGCTTAGTTGCTCCGCGGCATGCGGTATCTTCCCAGACCGGGGCTTGAACCCGTATCCCCCGCATTGGCAGGCGGACTCTCAACCACTGTGCCACCAGGGAAGCCCTGTTTTAAGTTTTTACAAAGCTGGTTGCTTTCAATATAAAAAAAAATTTAAAAGTGAAAAAACTTTAAAAATTTTTAAATCAACTAATTCCAATTATTCTTAACAGCTGTTTCCATCGGGAGGCAGTTTTCTAGACCTGAGCCTTCAGCACTTTCTTGACAGTCATCAGAGCAAGAAATATATTTATATCCGAACCCAGTACCCACCTACAAAATGTAAGTGAAAATTTCAGGAAACTGTACTTAGCCTTACTTTGTACAATGCCCTCTGCTATTTTTGATTCCACTTGTTTTTCTTTCTTTTTTACTCTTTATCTTTAATGCACCACCCACACTGATTATTCAACTCAGTGTGAAAATTGCTGCTCTGGGTGTCAACCTCCGAGTTTGCTTCTGACCCTCTGGGCAATACAGTCATCGCCTGGATCCGATGCCAAAGCCACCTGATCTTGCTTGTTACCAAAATCGTCCCCGGGCCCTGTGCCCACTTCTCCCCACTCTCGGCTGCTCCCAGCCCCAATGCCTACTCTGCCCTGGTCAGCCCCTGGCCAGAGTCCCTGCTGACCAAGAGACACGGTTGCCTGGAGCTGCCAGCAGCCCAGCCAGGTTACTGGCCTCTGGGGCTGCGCTGGTGCCAGGAGAGGGGCCGGAGCCACAGCCTCAGCTACGGAGCTCCAGGCAGTGTTGCCCAGCAGTTAAGAGCCCGGGCTCAGGAGCCAGGCTGCCAAAGGGTGCAAATCCTAGCTGTGCTACTGGTGACCTTGACTAAATTAGTTCATCTCGCCAACTTCCCCATTTGTGAGGGGAGCTGAGCGGGAAAGTGGCCTGACTGGGGCTCCACAGGAGTTCACAGGGGAATTAGGACCAGAATCCCAGCCCTTGGCCACATCCCACCACAGACCTGACATTTTCCTGGGCCCTGGGAAACAAAATGAGCTGCAGACAAGCAGCTGTGACCCTAGTTGGCACAGTGCCTTGTACCCGGCAGGCACTTGATACGTTTTCCAGAACTGAGTGAGGGGGATCTGTTTCATGGCTTTTCAGTTGTCATACATTTGCTTTGAAAAGGCAGCTGTGGCAACGCCTGCTAACTGTCCCCCGACAGCTATTCTCTCCTTATTAATAACAGAACCACTGCTTTTTAGCTAAGCATGCGGCCACTCATAATAAGGTCTACGTTTCCCAGATTACTTTGCAATTAGGCGTGACCATGTGACCAAGTTCTGGCCAAGGGGATATGAGTAGAAGGGTTCTATGCAACTTTAGGAAGGGTTTTTTTTTTTTTCAATTTATTTTATTCAAGTGTAGTTGATTTACAATGTTGTGTTAATTTCTGCTGTACAGCAAAGTGATTCAGTTATACATACATTCTTTTTCATATTCTTTTCCATTATGGCTTATCACAGGATATTGAATATAGTTCCCTGTGCTATACGGTAGGACCTTGTTTATCTAGGGAATGGTTTTTAAAAAGAGGGAGTGTACCCTTCTGCTCTCTCTCCTTCCTGCTGGCTGGAATGCTGGTGTGATGGCTGGAGCTCAAGCAGCTAAATTTATTCATGAGAAGGAAGCCATGTGCCAAGGATGGCAGAGCCATGAAACAGAGAGAGCCTGGGGCAGCTTATCTTACATCATGGGGCACCATAATTATCCTGGACTCACAATCTTCAGAGTTTGCTATCTAAACTTACATAATAGACTATAATTTTCTTTTTTTCCTACTACTTGCTAATTCTATCTGGTCCAGTACCCCTTCTCTCCCATGTCATAAAAAGTCACATCATATCTCTTATGACAAGTTGATGCCTGGGCACGTCAGCCTAGGAAAACTGTGGTCTCAATCCAGAGACCTAACTTGTAGCTGCTTCCACATCTGCCCATAAAGACCGGACACCTGGAGGATGGTGGATTCCCCTAGACAGGCAAGGAGCCCTCACTGGCCCATAACTCAGCCCCATGATGCCTGTTCCAATACCAGCCTCTTAGGAATCTCCATCTAACCTGGGCTTTGCCCGGCCCACAGAGGGCCTCTCTGTGAGCAGAGAGACTGAGACCAGGAGCAGAACCCCAGTTCCCAAGACATCAGGATTCTCGAGAAGCTCTCCTCTGCCCTCACTCAGGCATCCGCATCTTCCCCTCCCAGGCCCTGACACATCCTGGGAAGATATTTCTATGGAGAGGCAGCTGAACAGAGTTCTGAGTCAGACCCAAGTTCAAGCCCCAACTCTGCCACTTACTAGGTGTGTGACTTTACCTCTTGGCCTCGGGTTCCGCATTATAACCTGGGATGCAGAGTTGTACCCAACCCACTAACCTGACAGTGCCGGCACAGAACAAGCACTAAGACTATAATTATCATCATCATTTTTAGTACCATCAATAAAGGGGGCTGAATCCTGGGTCCCAGCCAGGCTGGTGACCTGGACGCCTGGTTAGTAGCCATGCCAAGCTTCTTCAGGGGTCCTCAGGGAACAGGCTGTCTTCGGCTCTGGCCACTGAACCCCTGCTCTCACTGCGTCTTGCTGTAAAGGGCTTCTCTGGCAGCCACTGGGGCAGGAAACAATGATTGCAGTGCCTAGGTCAAGGCCTGTGGGCCAAGCCACAGTGACCACCGGCCCTCCTTGGGGCTCCCCTCACCCCCAGGAGCTGCCTTCCTGATGCAGAAATGATCTGGAATCTCCCACCCACCACTCCTGGGAGCCAGCACCCCAGAGCCAACATGGGGTGTGCTGGGCCACCAGTACACACACTAGTATATGGCCAGCACGGCAGAACTCAATGGTCTTCAACTGCAACCACAATGGACCAGGTGACTTATGGACCACCTCGTGTCACGCACCTGTTTCTGTTTGGGGATCTGCTTCTCCCCCACTCTCCAGTCATGGGGTTGGGGATCCACCCCCAGGTAATGGGGTGTGTCACATGACCCCATTAAGCCAATCACAGCACTGGGCACCTGGCCATAGTGATTGGCTCAGAGATGGGCATGTGACTCAAGTCAAACCACTATGGCCTAATCTCAGGTAAGCCTGGGGCTTTAGCGTGAGCAACTGGAAGAGAAGGTCAGTCCTTTCCTGCAGGATGTTAATCTGAGACAGGGGCTGAGGCCACCAGAGAACAAAGCTGACTTTTGGTGAAGAGCAGAACAAGAGATGAAGAGAAAAATGAACAGTGATGACGTCATTTGAGATTCTGAATCCAAACATGCCTGGGACTCATAGATACAGAAACCAAAAGTAGTGTGGACAGGGATAAAGGGAGGGGCAAGTCAAGATATATGCGCTACTATGTATAAAATAAATAAGCAACAAGGATATATTTATAGAACAGGGAATTACAGCCATTATTTGTAATAACTTTTAATAGAGTATAATCTGTAAAAACACTGAATCACTATGCTGTACACCTGAACCTACTATAATATTGTAAATCAGTTATACATCAATTAAAAAAAAAGTTGGTGAAAATAAAAGAAACAAAAACCAAAGCTCAGTGTAGTGCCCGAGACAGTTTGAATCCTGGCTACCCAGCTAGGAGCCTGAAACAACAGACTCCATGTGGCAGGCTGGGACTTCCTTGAGTCTCTACCTGCACGGCGCCTGGCACTGAGCAGGGCTCATAAAGTGCTAATCAGATACCTTTCCAGGCTGAGTTTCATTAATTTGCTGCCGGTGGGGAGGGTAACAAGGTGTGACATCAGGAGTTACTAAGTCAAGCCTCCAGCTAAGAGTTCAGGTCAGTGACTTATTAACATATATACCCCCAGGATGTGGGGGTGCTCATGAATAAACATTTATTAAAACTATTTCAAGAAATAATACAGTTCATGTCAGAGAAAAAGGACTGATTTACAGATGTCCCCACCCAAGAACCAGTCCCCATTCACAAGCAAGTTCTCACTTCCCTGCCCCTGCACCCTAAGGACACTCTTTCTGGCATGCCTCTCCCACCTGCTGCCAAACCCCTCTGTTCCCTTCAAAATCCAGCTCAAATTTTTACCCCCTCCGGAAAGGCTTCTCTGGGTGGTTTCCAGTCTGTAAAACAGGGGACAGCTAACCCCTGGAATTGGTAGTGAGATCAAGCCCAAGAGGCCTGACAGGGAACTGTCCTCAAAAGCACCAGCTGCTATTACGCTCTGACCATACCCCACTCCCCAATTCCTAAGTCACTTCCCTCCTCCCAGGCCCTCCGTAAGCATTTCCATCATACCCAGAGACCCAACAGTCTATGTCACGGGCAGAATAATGCCGCTCCATAGATGCCCACGTCGTAATTCCCAAAGCCTGTGAACATGTTCCCTTATGTGGCAAAAGCGACTTTGCAGGTGTGATTAAGGATCTTGAAATGGGACAGTATCCTCGATTATCCAGTGAGTCCTTATAAAAAGGAGGCAGGAGGGTCAGAGTCAGAGGAGGAGATGTGACAATGGAAGCAGGGGTCATAGAGAAATTTTGAAGATGCTATGCAGCTGGCCTGGAAGATGGAGGAAGGGGCCACGAGCTAAGGAATGCAGGTGGCCTACAGAAACTGGAAAAGCATGGCAACAGATTTTCCCTACAGCCTTCAGAAAGAACATGGCCCTGCTGACACCTTGGCTTTTGAACTTCTCATCTCCAGTACCATAAGAAAAGAAATTTGTGTTGTTTTAAGCCACTAAGTCTGTGGTAATTTGTTACAGTGGCAGTAGGAAACAAATAGAGTCCAGAACAGTGGGGTAATTTTGCCCCCTCAGGGGACACTTGGCAATGTCTGGAGACACCGTTCGTTGTCACACCTCTGGGAGTGCAACCAGCATCTAGTGGGTAGAGGCCAGGGATGCTGCCAGCATCCTACAATGCACAGCACAGCACCCCATGACAAAGAACTGTCCAGCCAAACTGTCAGTAGTGCTGAGAAACCCTGTTCTAGAATGACTCTGGTGGATTCCAAGGAGACTTCCCCCAATCCACCCTCCCTCATCTCCTCTTTAAAAACACATCCCCACGCATACCAGAGACAGAGGAATTAGCTTACTCGCTGATGAGAACAGCAACCCGCAGCTGGACCCAGAGAGACAAGTCAACATTGACTGCTAAAGCTCATCGTTGCCATTCACTGTCCTTCATTCATATAAAGCTGTTAAGGTGCAAAGGCTACTTTACTGTTTTAAAAATCAGAAAAATACATCTTAGAATACAAAGCACAATAATATAATTACAGCTTCAACTGACAAAATGCACAAGAGGGCTTGAATTTTACGTTTTAATCGTTTGCACCCTTCTCATGTTCCCAGGATACTCTGTCCTCCTGGTGGGTCAGATCAGAGAGACAGTGTGGTTCACTTCTCAGGGCAACTCTGTGTTTATACAGCCTCTTGGTGGCCAGACCACGTGAGCGTCTGGAACAAAAGGGGCCGTGTCTTAGTCCTTCTAGCTACCAGCCCAGAGCACAATGCCTGGCACACACTAGGTTCCCTGTAAACGCAGGCTGCGTGAATGAATAACTGAACAAAAGTGGGCAATTTCTGCGGGTATAATGAGCACTGTAGGCATGGAGGAATGGAGGGACTATCGGGTTAGAATTACAAGGCATCTGGGGGTTACTTAGCCCAGAGACGCAGCTGAGATCCCGAGTGGGAAAGCCTGGGTCATGGGGAGGCCCTCAAAAAGCAGCCAAGACCAGGATCGGGCCCAACAAGTCTTTTGGGATGAACAGATCTGTGTTCAAGTCCCGGCTCTGCCACTAGCTGAGTGATGTTGGGCAAATTACCTAACCTCTCTGAACCTCAGTTTCCTCATCTATAAAATTCACTCATCCACCAAAGTGGAGCAGAGTGAGCAAGGCGAAGAAGAGGTGAGAGAACTGGTCTGTGGCACAGAAGCCAACTGTCCACTATGGATCTGTTCTCCCCTGCCCAAATCCTTTTGCATCTAGGTGGGGCCATGCGACTACATTTGAGCCAATGGGATGTGGACAGAAGTAACCTGCACTGCTTTCAGGCCCTCCCATCCCCAAGGCCCATTTTCCATGACCTGGTCAGCCTCCCCTCCCCTGCAATCCGGCCCTGAGACATGTAGCCCAGAACAGATTCATGGCATTTCAGCACCACTTATAAAGCTCTTGCTCCATCACTCCTCTCAGCTCCTTGGAGGACAAGCGTTGCCTCCTCCCTTGGCTCGCCCACACTGTGCCATCTGCTTGGCACATGCTCTAGCCTGCTCTCCCTACCTGTCCCCTGGCCAACTCTGCTCATCCCTCAGGTCTCAGGTTAGATAGATGTCACCTCCTCTAGGAAGCCTCCCCTGAACCCCAGGAGGTACGCACCACTGGCTCCATCCTACAGATGAGGAAACTGAGGAACAGAGAAGTTAAGTGACTTGCCCCAAATCACATGGCTAGAAGGTGGGGGAGGTGGGTCTGAAGCCAGTGCAGGTCTATCCAGGGCTTCACTCAGCCATCACTTGCTAAACCACTTTTTTTGGGGTTTTTTTTTTTTGCAGTACGCGGGCCTCTCACTGCCGTGGCCTCTCCCATTGCGGAGCACAGGCTCCGGACGCGCAGGCTCAGCAACCATGGCTCACGGGCCCAGGCGCTCCGCAACATGTGGGATCCTCCCAGACCGGGGCACGAACCCGTGTCCCCTGCATCGGCAGGCGGACTCTCAACCACTGCGCCACCAGGGAAGCCCTGCTAAACCACTTTTAAAGTGTGATCCTTGGACCACTAGCAGCAGGAGCAGCCTCACCTGAAAACTTGTCACAGGTGCAAATTCTGGGGCCTCACTCCAGTCCTGCTAAAGAAAACTGTGGGGGTGGGCCCAGCAAGCCATGGTTAAACAAGCCCTCCAGGTGGTACCAATGTCACTAAAGTTCAAGAACCAATGGCGGAGAGAACGTTCTCCAGCTGAGCCTCCTGCCTTTCAGCCACAGCCTGTGGGGTCCTTGCCAGGTCCAGAAAGCATCACAGCTGGAGAACGGAACAATGGCCGCCCTCTGACTTTCCAGCCCTCTGAAATGCTTCTCTGGGTGTTCCACAGCCCTGGGACTTTGGGGACCCAGAGAATGTCATCTTCTACTTCGTCATCAGCCTGTTAGTGACTCACTCCTTCCTTCATTTGAAGCCTTCTTCTTGTGCCCATCAGCCTTGCCTGCAAGAGTTTAATCCAAGCTACTTTTATCCTGTGGTGGTCACTATAACCACTTTCTTCTAGAACATTCTCAGTTCACGGGGATTAAGTCTGCAGTTTCTTGGTCAGCAAAACTGATCTCCCCAACACAGAAATGTTTATTTTTTAATCAGTCCAGCCAGCCACTATTACTTTGAATGCAGTCCCGATCATCAACTTTTCCTGTATCAGCTTTAGGAACAGGGCCAGAAAGAGTAAATCCTAGAGAATGAGCTTGAACAAATCCAAGTTTCTGCTGGTGACCCTCAGCTTTCTTCCACGCTGCTCTCAGTGTCCTGGCAACTGGATGCCAATCCTGCCAAAGACTGGACAAGACTTCTTTGGGGAATCTGACCAGTGTGAGAAAAAAGGCCTAAAGATACCCTTCGCCTGTGGAACAGCCCAGTTAGATCACCCTGAGGGGAAGGCCACAGCCAGCCAGCCTCTTTCATACCCAAAGACCTTCCGAAGAGCTTCCTGGAGCCCCATACTCTTCAGTGGACTGCCACAGACCACCAGAGAGGGGGAAAGGAGAGGCTCTGCTCCACAGTCATTCAGAGGCCCAGGCTCCTTCCAGGTTGTGGCTCTGCCCTTCTCCAGGCCCTCAGAGTCCTCTCAACTCTGCTGGTAAATGAGGAAAGTGGGGAGGTTTTTAGGGTCCAAGCTTGACGGGGGCACACACTCTCTCTGCTCACATTCCATCAGCCAAAACTCAGTCATGTGGCCCACCAAACTGTAAGGGAGCCCAGGAAATATATCCAGGTGATACCCCAAGAAGAAGAGGACATGGGTGACCAACAGCCACCACATAATTCATTAAAAATGTTTTAAAATCATATCAGTGATATATCCTTAGTAGTCGGCCAGAAAGTACTGTTCTGTCACCAAAAGCGCACACACACACACACACACACACACACACACACACACTACCCACCCACCACAAATCACAGAACATACACAAGTGATCATATGTAAACTGAAACTATTTCAAGGGATGGTCAGGCCCTGACTTCCTGCTTCCCCGCCCCCTGCAAAAGATAAGAACTTGGGATCCCAGCCGACACACCCTCTTTAAGAACAGGAGAGGGAGGATGGCAATCTCCACCATGTTACATCTAATTTCCCATCATCAAGCAGCTTTATTGTATTTGCTGAATAAATGCATCGACCGAACAATGACCGTAAGGCGCTGTGGAGGCCACAGAGAAGGATGACGCCTGCCAAACTCTATCTCCTAAACCCTACCTCCTACCACTGGCATCCTTTCCATCACCTCCTCCAGGAAGCCTTCTCCAATAACCCTCCGTCCCCCCCACCCCCCACCCCCGAGTGGGCATTATCAGCTCCACCTGCTTGCTCCGTAGTCCCAAACTTAGTCCATCTTGCTTATTAGTATCTGCCGGTAGACCACTCTGGATCTGTCTCCTCCTCTGTAAAATCAGAGGGGTAGACAATTTCCTGGCTGAGCTGCCCTAAGGCAGGCAGCTTCCAGGGCCGAGGACCCAGAAGTCAGGCTCCCATAGAGCGTCCCCACAAGGCAGACGGAGCAGCGCCCCCCTGCCAGCAGCCCATCTGTCTCACGCGGGGCGCAGCTGGGCCGCTTTCCCGCAATCCCCCAGGCGGGTGCGGCGAATCTAGGCCGGGACTCACCCGGTAGGCCCCAGCCCCGCCACACGCATATTAACGCCCGGCCCCTTGGCGCACAGGTCCACGGAGCCTGCCAACACCCGAACTCCTGCAGTCAACAATGCAGCAAGGGCGCGTCTACACGGTCCTCGAGGTTCCCGGAACTTGGGCCTCTCGTTCAGGGGCCGGGGTGGGGGATGCCGGCCCTGCAGGGGAAGAAAGGCAGCGCTGCCCCCACCCTCTGCGGGCCTCCAGGAGCCGCGGGCGGAGGCCCCAAGCTGCCTCTCCCCGACCGTCACGTGCCAAGTATTTTACCAATAGACACTGCCGATATTCGCCACGACTCCCCCATTTTACAGAAGCAAACACTGAAACCCGAGGAGCTTAACCCCCACGCTCTCCTTCCGCCTGCGGCCCCACTTTTAAGCCCCAGACTCTCCGCGCTCCGGGCGCCGGCTGCACCGGGGAGCACAGGCTTGCAGCGCCGGATCCCGGCCCCCCAGGCCAACCGCCGCCCTACCTACCTGTCTCGGGCGGAGAGGCACGGCAGCCGCTGCCCACGGCCGCGAGGATCCAGAGGAGCTGGCAGAGGCTCGAGGCCCGGTGCTCCAGGGTGCAGGGCGGGCGGGCCCCCCGAGAGTGCCGGGGAGCGGCGAGCGGGGAGCGCGGGCTGGCGCTCCGGGGAGGCAGGGGCGGCCGCCGGAACGATCCCGGGGCGCGAGGGGCGCACGGAGCCGCTAGAACGATTCCGGGGCGCTGGGGGCGCGTTCCAAGGGCAAGAGCGCCGGCGACCGTCGGCTGGCCTGGGGCAGCTGCAGCGCGCGGCGTTCGGACGGCGTATCCGGACACTCGCCGAGCTGGGGCTGTGGCTGGGGCAGGAGACTGCGGGCAGGGGCGGAGCCGCGGGCGGGCGTAAGCCCGGCGCGGCGCTCACGTGGCCGCGGGCAATGACTATCACCGCTCCTGCAGCCGCCGCTTGGATCTCCCGGCGCTGCGTCTGCGACTCCCCAGCCGGCTGAATACACAGCGTCCGGATCTAACGCGTGGGGCCGGCCTGGCACCTACCAGCGAAGGGGGCGCCCTCCCAGCGGGTAATTTAAAAGGGGGCAGCTAACCCGTCCCTCCCCCACCGCACCTTCCCATTCTCCCTCCGATGCCCGCCTAGTTCCTGTATTCGAGTCCTTTCCAAAATCAGTAGTGATCGGATCTCATTGTACGTCTCTATGCATAACCTTGCAATATTTTTATCAGAAATTGCTTTTTTTTTTCCCTCCGGATTTCTGCTTTGTGAAAACAGGCACTTATGACTGTGGCAATTCTTATTTGTGTAATACGTTGCTGTATTCCTAACTCAGCGCACAGCCTGGCACATAGTAAGCGCTTTAATAAATACCTGTAAAATGAATGACTAAATATGGAAGGTATAAAGAAGAAAAGGAAATAAAACTAATGATAACTACTGTGAACATGTTCATAGTATATTCTTCCAGATATTTTTTCTAGTGAAATTTTAAAAATTTCACAACTCTTATTTTAGAAATAAAAGTAAGGGACTTACCTGGCAGTCAGTGCGGTGTGGCCAAAAAATAAATAAATAAAAGATATAAGTAATAACAGTAATATTTATCAAGCTATTTATCGCATTCCATCTTCACACCAACGCTAGTACTGCTACTTCGCAGATCATAAAACTGAGGCTTATAGAGATACGCTTGCCCAGAAGATTTACAAGGTGGCTTCTTCCTCTTGGCAAAGGGCATCTATCCATATTACAGGGCTCCTGCTGGTTTGGGGTCTGCTGAGTCACTCTGTGTAGTAAAAAAGGGGAGAGGAATTTGAAGGACCCCCGCAGGTGAGAGGAGTGCAGGAGCCAGGCAGGGGCTGCCAGGGCCTGTGGGAAGGATGAGGAAAGGAAAGGCTTCCAGTAGGGCGATGTCTAGTGGGGGCTGTTTAAATAGTTCGTGGTGGGGTTTGTGACCTAACCACTTACCTCTGCCCCAAAGAGTTCTTCAGTCAAAGCCTCCTTGGACTGGAATGGTGTATGTGACCAAGTTCTCCCATGGAACTGGAGGGAGGGCTGAGTGTCCAGGTGAGCCCCAGGCAAACACAGAGAAACAGGTGTGTGCAGGCAGGCCAGAGACAGACACGGTTATCTGGGTATGCATATGGGAATACATACATTTTTCCTAACAAGAGTGGACTCATCTATTTCTCCTTTCTACTCAACACTAGGTTGTAAACATGTTGACCACCCCTGTGGTCAAGGGCAACCTGTCACTTGTAATGCCTTCTTTGATGAGCCTTTTTGGGGTTGTGGTAAAAGCTGATATTTACGGGGCATTTATTTTGTGTCAGGTACTGTGGTAACTGCTTTACAGACATTATCTCTTTTAATTCTCATCCCAACCCTCTTACTCTCCTCACTTCATACACAGAAAGAAGGAGGCCGGTTAAGTGACTCTCCCAAGTTTACGTAGTAAGTTGCAGAATTTGACCCAGGTCTAGGTATATACTGACCCCTTTAATGTCCTGTCTATAAGCCTTGCCTCTTCAGTTTTTGTGGCCCCTAAAAATTCAGATCCCGTTGGGAGAGTGAAGTCCTTCAGCTTACCAGCTGCAACGGCCCCTGCAGGGAGAAGGTTCAAGTTTATGAGGCTTGGGGAGTGGGTGACATTCAGGCAGCATCTCATAAGGTGGTGAGGGGAATGAAAAAAAAGAAATAGTCCTGAAACCCATCATTGAGTGTTTTAACTTTTTGGCCTCTGTACTACAAGTTTCAGAAAATATCAATACAAGATCTAGAAGATATAATCATTTTGGTTTGAAGTATTGGCTCCTTTAGTCACCTTGAGAAAACTCCTCTGGCTTTTGGCAAAAAACAAAATTGCACCTGAAATTTTGACCGTGGGAAAGTTGGGCAAGGACAAAGAGTCTGAGCTAGTCTGTCCAAGCCCAAAGCCAGACAAAAAAAAAAACAAAAACGACTGTTCTACTTATAGCTCTGTGACCCTGCGCAAGTTATTTAGCTTCTCTTTTCCTCTTTAATCTCTTCCGTGCATAAGCATCTTGATTTGTCTTCAAGGAGCCAGTCCACCCTATTCTCAGTTCATGAAAACTGCCCTCCACACTCTTCCTGCTCTAAGATTGGACATATGATTAGACCTGGCCAATCAGCATATTCCATCCCTTTTGCCCCATTCATTGGTGCTGGGATGAGTATGTAACCAAAGCCAAGCCAATGAGATACTAATCTGGTTCTTTTATAGAAACCATTTAAAAAGAGAATCTCTTGGAAGCAACCTAAATGTCTATCAGCAGATGAATGGATAAAGAAGATGTGGTATACATATATACATATATGTGTGTGTGTGTGTGTGTGTGTATATATATATATATATATATATAATGGAATATTACTCAGCCATAAAAAATAATGAAATAACACCATTTGCAGTAATATGGATGGACCTAGAGATTATAATACTAAGTGGAGTAAGTCAGACAAAGACAAACATCATATGATATCACTTATATGTGGAATGTAAAAAGAAATGATAGAAATGAACTTATTTACAAAACAAATATACTCACAGACATAGAAAACAAACTTAAGGTTACCAAAGGGGAAAGGGGGGGAAGGGAAAAATTAGGAATTTGGGATTAGAAGATACACACTACTATATATAAAATAGATAAACAGCAAGGACCTACTGTATAGCACACAGAACTCTATTCAGCATCTTGTAATAACCTATAATGGAAAAGAATCAGAAAAATAATATATATGTATATGTATAACTGAATCACTTTGTGTGCACTTTCTGTAACAGTTGTGTTAGTTTCGGGTGTGCAGCAAAGATGTATATATATATTCTTTCTCACATTCTTTTCCATTTTAATATTTACAAAATATAGAGAGCTCTTATAACTCAAATAATAAAAAGATAACTCAATTTCAAAATGGGCTAAAGATTTGAACAGACAGTTCTCCAAAGAAGATATATAAATGGCCAATAAGCACATGAAAAGATACTCAACATTATTAGTCATTAGAAAAATGCAAATCAAAACTACATCCACTAGGATGGCTATGATCAAAAGTCAGATAATAACAAGTATTGGCAAGAGTGTGGAGAAATTGGAACACTCATACACTGCAAGCAGGAATGGAAAATGGAAAACAGTTTGGTGGTTTCTCAAAAACTTAAACATGGGGTTACCATACAACCTAGCAATCCCACTCCCAGGTATATATCCAAGAGAAATGAAAACATGTCTGCACAAAAACATATGCACAAATGTTCATAGCAGCATTATTCATCATAGGTAAAAGGTGAAAAAAAACCAAATATCCATCAACTGATAAATGGATAATTAAAATGTGTTATACCCATACAATGGAATATTACTCAGCAATAAAAAGGAATGAGGCACTGATAAATGCTAAAACATGGATAAACCTTAAAAACAGTATGTTAAGTGAAAGGAGCCAGACACAAAAGGCAGCAGATTATATGATTTCATTTATATGAAATGTCCAGAATAGGGAAATCCTTAGAGACAGAAAGTAGATTAGTGGTGGCCCACAGCTAGGAAGGGAGTTTGGGGGTAATGGAGAGTGACTACTAAAGGTATGGTATTCCTTTTTTGGGGGATGAAGATATTCTAAAATTGATTGTGAGGAGGGCTGCACAATTCTGTGAAGATACTAAAAAACAATGAACTATACACTTTAAAGGGGTGTCTTGTATGGTATGTGAATTAAATCACGATAAAGCTGTTACCCTCAGAAGAGGGCTCCTGGTATCCTCACGGTGCTTCAGGGTGTGGCAGCAGAAGAGAGGTCACCAGGAATGGTACTCTAGCCCAGTCTAGGTATGTGGCCGCTCCCAGCTTCAAGGGATGGGTGCAATCCTTCCGCGGGCTCAGAGAGGGTTGGGGAACTGCTCTAGACACATATGCCATGGGAGTGAAATGCTTCTCAAGTGCTACCTGCTCAGATTCCCTGTCCACAGGAAGCCGTGTCCATGGGAGTTTAAGGCAGTTTTAGGTTCACAGCAGAGTTGAGTGGAAGGTTTGGCGATTTCCCATATCCTTCCTGCCTCCACACAAGAACAGCCTCCCCCATGACCAACATCTCCCACCAGAGTAGTGCGTGTGTTACAATTAACAAACCTACACTGACACATCATAATCACCTAGAGTCCACAGTTTATATTAAAGTTCACTCTTGGGCTTCCCTGGTGGCGCAGTGGTTGAGAGTCCGCCTGCCGATACAGTGGACACGGGTTCGTGCCCCGGTCCAGGAGGATCCCACATGCCGCGGAGCGGCTAGGCCCGTGAGCCATGGCCGCTGAGGCTGCGCATCCAGAGCCTGTGCTCCGCAACGGGAGAGGCCACAACAGTGAGAGGCCCGCGTACAGCAAAAAAAAAAAAAAAAAAAAAATTCACTCTTGGTGGTGTACATTCTGTGGGTTTGACCTAACTTATAATAATATGCATCAACGGTTACAGTAACATGCACAGCAGTCCCACTACCCTAAAAATCCTGTGTTTCACCTATTCATCCGCTGCATCCCCCTCGATCCCTGGGAACCACAGTGGGATGTTTTTAAGCAGAAGCTTTAAAAGAAGTCCTTGTATGGGAACGTGTGTATGTGTATAGCTGATTCACTTTTTTATAGAGCAGAAACTAACACATTATTGTAAAGCAATTATACTGCAATAAAGATGTTTAAAAAAAAAAAAGTCCTTGAAAGTCCTCCTTGGCTTCCTGGCTCAGGAGGTCCAGGGCCTACTGGGCACAAAGCCATCACAGGGCCATTCAATGACCCACCTGTAGCTACAGAAAGACTCACAGAAGCAATGAAATGACCACTCTTCTGTCTTTTGGATAGTGTCTTTCTTCCTTCTCTTGCACAAGGCAAACCCCAGGATTAGGGTGGGGTATGTGTGGGCCTCTAGTTGCCCCTACGTCTGCATAGGGAAAGATCTGGAAGGATACAGCTAAACTGTTACTCATTATAATGAATTGTGGGATTCAGCTGTGAAGGAGGAAGGTGGTGAGGAAGAGAACTTCCCTTTAACTTTATACAGAAGGTTTGACATTTGAAAAAAAAATTTACAATGAGCAGGCATTACATTGTATTTCAAATCTAAAAAGACAAAGAAGCACCTTCCTTTACCAAAGTGTTGACAGAGCTTAACTGGGTGGAGAAATTAAAGGTGATTTTATTCTCTTATTTGTGCTTTTCTTTCTTAGCTTGGAGTTTCAACAAGGAACATGTATTTATTATTTTAGCAAAAGTTATTTTTAACTGTTACTTAAAAAGAAAAGAACAAAAACTAAACAGAGCCTAGTTGCCCTGGTTTCTGTAGCCTCCCCACCCTTGCCTGCCTGGGCCTAGGTTTTGCATAGGAACTGCCCTCCCAGCCTCAACCTTAAGGAATAAATCACCAGGAAAGCCGAGTCAGCACTACTGCAGAAGTCTGCAGGGAGACAGGCCTGCTCACTGGAGCAGACGAGCTCATAGCCTTACTGCCACTGGATTTTTGTTCTGGTGAAGCACCTTTGTCATGCAAGTTCTGAGCAGCTCTGCTTCTCCCGAAAGACCTGATTTTTGCCTGATCTGGCCTAGTAGGTGTTGGATAAATGTTTACTTGAATTAAATTATTAGAAATAGAGAGAGTTGGGAGGGGAAGGGTCACATTAGAGTTCAAGCTCGTACTGCTCGTCACACGATAGGCCAATAAATTGAGAGACGAGGTATTGGGGCAAGGAATAGCAACTTTATTTGGAAAGCCAGCAGAGTGAGAAGGTGGTAGACTGCTGTCCCAAAGAACCATCTTCCCCATGTTACAACTCAGGCTTTTATATTAAAAGGGGAGGAGGTGTGGTTAGTTGCTGTAAACTTCTTGGTGCTGGAATCCTTTGTTCTCGCAGCTGTCCACATAGGTCAGGTCACCATGTTCCTGTAAACCTCCAACAAGACAAATGTTCTTTTCTGTTCTGCAACTTTTTCTCTCTATAAGAACGGAAAAGCGGAAAAGCGTTAAGTTTAAAGGTCAGAGCCTTGAGAAGGGGGTATCCTGTATGTTTCAGACTACAGGCAACAATCTTTCACAAAAGGTGCAGAGCCAGCATGACTAAGCACAGGCAACAGAGCACAAAGGTTAGAGCTAAAGGAATAGATTCAGCATGGAGTCAGGTTTGTTCTTCTCTGTTATAGTTGCTGTTAACAAATGATGCAAACTACTGGAGAATGCTTTGACTCATTTGTGGGGGAATGACTCAAAGAGATCTCTGCTTCCTTCTTGTGGCCGCAGGGGGTGATATCTCAGAAGAGCTGAATACAATTAATTCTCGGTGGCAGAAAATGGAAGTTTGTTATGTATTTATTGATATGCATTTGCTCTGAATTTACTGCATTTTGTTTTTATTTTATTTTTTTTACAAGGAAAACCACCATTTTGGTTCCCAAGTTTTATTCAAGAACTCACACAACATATTCCAGATAACCGAGTTTTAATCATCTTCATCCTTTTCTTCATCTTGATTAATCTGGAAGTAACGCAATTCGTAACTCTCTTTGCTGTTAGCAACTACGCGTAACCAATCATGTAGATTACTCTTCAAATATTTTTTGGTGAGGTATTTCGAATACCTTTTGGAAAAAGGCACCTCAGAGGTTACAGTAATCTTGTTTTTGCTTCTTTCGGTTGTTACAACACTCCACCAAGATTCCCAGCTTTTCCATTCATTTTGATTCTCTCCTGAAGAAACTGTTCAAAATTGGCAGCATCTATGATTCCATCTTCTATAGGGTGGGTACAGTCAAGGGTAAAATTCGGGACCTGCTTTTATTTTGCTCCCCTTCGCCACAAACTTTTTCACGGGCGCCATGGAGGCAGCGAAGGCAGAAAGGGTTACTGCATTTTAAAACATACTGAAATAGTCTACATAGAAGAACACTGGGTTTTGGGAGGCTAGGGAATCCTGGCTCTGCCTGGGGGTAGCTAACACAAGTTACTTTGCCAGTCTGAACCTCAGTTTCCCCCTCTGTAAAAAGTAGATACGAGTGATGATTGAGGGAGCCTACATAAGGCAAGGATCTGTAAAAACGTTCAATGATTTTCCTTCCTGGACCCATGATTTTTACATCGCGGTGGCAGGGGCCGGCCATGGGGCCACCCGAGGCTGCAGGGGTTCCCTGAAGTAGGGCTAGAGAGTCCAAACAAGATGGGGACTCGGCCGTCTCTGCGCAAACCCGGCGGGACCCGCAGCCCAGCCAGGAGCAAGCGGCAGCGAGACACTGCCCCCACGTGGCCGTAGGCAGTATGCCACGCTCGTGGAAAATCAAATGCAAACATACATGACGAGTGAATATTAATATTAACAATTGGGAACTTCGTTTTCCTTTTTAATGCTGCGTCCCAACTGAACTTACTACTGCCGATTACAAGAGCACTTTGACTCCAAAGCCCAGGAGGAAGCCGGGGGTTAATACGCTGTAACTGGCGCGTGAAGCGTCAGGCTGATATCGGGCATGCGTAAACCGATGAGGGTGGGGCTTAGAGAACATGAGGCGCCGCGTCACTAGACTAATATAGTATGAACGGAAAATATTGCCACTGGGCGGTAGCGTGGCCGAGTGGTCTAAGGCGCTGGATTTAGGCTCCAGTCATTTCGATGGCGTGGGTTCGAATCCCACCGCTGCCACACCTTCAGGGGTCTCACTTTTCCATCCTTTAATTTCCATATCCTCTTCCAATTACTCTTCACTTTTTCTGCCTTCTGACGTTTTTTTTTTTTCCCCCACAGTAGAAAATCCTCAGAGGGATCCTTCATTTCATTCACTTTCTCCTTACACAGGAATTTCAACCTGTAAAAGTTATTTCTTCCAGTTCAGCCTCTTTTTTTTTTTAATGGAATGGGGAAGGGAGGGGAAAAGAAGGAAACTGCAGGACAATCCACCTCACTCCCTAGCCTACTACACAAACCCACCAATCCCGCTACCTTAAAAAACGGAAACAAAAACGTCTCCCTATTTCCATGGGAAAGCATCCTGAGATACCTTGAAAAGCTCTCAACAGTCTGTCTGCGCCTTTAATTTAATGCTTCAAGGCCTGAGTCCACTGGGAGTAGGCCCCTTTACCTCCCAAGGACAAAGATTAGGTGGAGGTGATTTTAATCAAGACGTCAGTTAGGAAGGGTCCCTTTCTGGCCCGTTCTGTGTCAGCAGAGAGCTCAGGCTGACTCCATAAATCACTGTTGGTAGAAACTGTGTCAGGTGACTTTATGGAGGGTCTGGGGTATCAGGAGCCCTGCCCCCCACCAGGTGTATCAGCCTTGAGGTCCCAGCTTCATTGATCCACTTCCTGCTTGTTTATTTACTCATTCAACAACCATTTATGAAGGGCCTACTATGTGCCAGAAATCAAGATCAACCTGAGGCTACAGAGCAAAACAGGAGGCATGTTTTGGGCCTCACAGAGTTCACAGCCACTGTAATTTCTTTAATTAGACCTATGAGGAGTGTCATGCAGAATGCAGAAGCCAACCCAGGGACAACGGAACAAGTGACTTTTAGCTTGGACTTGAAATTGAGAGATTAGCTAGTGAAGGTGGGAGAGGGGAGTTCCAGGAAGAGGGAACAGCATGTGGAATATCCTAGAGGCAAAGGAGAGCCTGGTGGGTCTGAGATGCTGGGAAGGTAATTCAGGGCAGCTGGACAGAGAGCAGCTGGACATGGCTAGAGATGAGACTGAAGTGTTAGGCAAGCAGGGCCATGAATGCCAAGTTAAGGCTTTGAACT
Source organism: Grampus griseus (assembly GCF_964374135.1). Taxonomy (NCBI): domain Eukaryota; kingdom Metazoa; phylum Chordata; class Mammalia; order Artiodactyla; family Delphinidae; genus Grampus; species Grampus griseus. Next base: position 21,428,509 of record NC_139008.1, read on the forward strand.
TGGCCCTGAGGGCATGCGAAACCATGGAAAGGTTTTAAGCCGGAGGGTGGCATGTTCCAATTTTGGATGTTGCCTCTGGCAGTAGGAATAGGAGGTTCCATTCAAAGCCTACTGTAGTTGTCTAGGACAAAGGAGAGTGGCTTGTACCATGGTTGTGACAGTGTGTTGCACAGGGAGACATTTTGGAGGTGGATCTGACAGAACTCAATGACAAAGACATAAAAAAGAAGAACACATCGAAAGCGATGACCAGGTTTTGGGCTTGAGCCACTGGATGGCTGGCAGTGCCTCTTGTCTCCCTAGGAGGGAACACGGGATGAAGAGGACGTTTGTGGAAAAGATGATTTCACTCTGATCCACACTGAGTCTGAGATTTAGGACATGGGGTTGAGTAGATTGGACATAGAATTCTGGAGGCCAAGAGAACACTCTGAGTAATTGATACAGATTTGGGAGGCACTGGAGACTGAGGTCATGGGAATGGATGAACTTGCCCAGGAAGAGCATGCAGAGGAAGTAGAGGGACCAAAATGGAGTCCTGAGGACCATCATCCTAAAGGGAATGCAATGGAAAAGAAGCCAGTGAAGGAGATAAAGAAGGACTGGAGACACAAGTGGAAGACAGGTGTGTTGTCATATAGATTGTTGTCAAGAAGATTATGGCAAGAAGGAGGGAGTAGCCAACTATGCAGAAGAGACTTGGCAGAATAATGACTGAAAAATATTCTTTGGTTTTATGATTTGTGGACAAGGTCATTGATGACCTTGATTAAAGCCATTTTGGTGTGAGTTGAAGAGAAGAAATGGAAACATAAGTGTGGACATCTCATCATGAAATTTGATGAGTGATGGTAGCAGTAGCGGGAGGGGGAATGGGGAGTCAAGAGAAATTTTTTTTTTTTTTTTGGCGATACGCAGGCCTCTCACTGTTGTGGCCTCTCCCGTTGCGGAGCACAGGCTCCGGACGCGCAGGCTCAGCGGCCATGGCTCACGGGCCCAGCCGCTCTGCGGCACGTGGCATCTTCCCGGACCGGGTCACAAACTCGTGTCTCCTGCATCGGCAGGCGGACTCTCAACCACTGTGCCACCAGGGAAGCCCAAGAGAAACATTTTTAAGATGAGAGAGACCAGATGATGTTTTAGACGCCTGGCATTGGGTCTACAAAGGGGAATAACTCCATCACCCATAATGGAAAGTTTATGAATTCGCCTTAATGGTCCATCCTGATTGGCTATTTCACTTTGAGCTGCCCACAGTAATGACTCTGTTTTCTGCGTTTATAATGCTTCTGCTTAGTGTCTCCAAGAAAGCTAGGACCGCTTCCTACTTGCTGTCTCAAAATTAGAACTCTCCCTAACACTATACACAAAAATAAACTCAAAACAGATTAAAGACCTAAATGTAAGGCCGCATACTATAAAACCCTTAGAGGAAAACATAGGCAGGACACTCTCTGACATAAATTGCAGCAAGATCTTTTTTAATCCACCTCCTAGAGTAATGAAAATAAAAATAAACAAATGGGAACTAATTAAACTTAGAAGCCTTTGCACAGCAAAGGAAACCACAAACAAGACGAAAAGACAACCTACAGAATGCGAGAAAATATTTGCAAATGAAACAACTGACAAGGGATTAATTTCCAAAATATAAAAACAGCTCACGCAGCTCAATATCAAAAAAACAAACAACCCAATCAAAAAATGGGCAGAAGATCTAAATAGACATTTCTCCAAAGAAGACATACAGATGGCCAAAAAGCACATGAAAAGATGCTTAACATCACTCATTATTAGAGAAATGCAAATCAAAACTACAGTGAGCTATCACCTCACACCAGTCAGAATGGCCATCATCAAAAAATCTACAAACAATGAATGCTGGAGAGGGTGTGGAGAAAAGGGAACCCTCCTGCACTGTTGGTGGGAATGTAAATTGGTACAGCCACTATGGAGAACAGTATGGAGGTTCCTTAAAAAACTAAAAATAAGGGCTTCCGTGGTGGCGCAGTGGTTGAGAGTCCGCCTGCCGATACAGGGCACACGGGTTCGTGCCCCGGTCCGGGAAGATCCCACATATCGTGGAGCAGCTGGGCCCGTGAGCCATGGCCGTGGAGCCTGTGCGTCCGGAGCCTGTGCTCTGCAACGGGAGAGGCCACAACAGTGAGAGGCCCGCGTACCGCAAAAAAACAAAAACAAAAACAAAAACAAACCTAAAAATAGAGCTACCATATGATCCAGCAATCCCACTCCTGGCCATATATCTGGAGAAAACCTTAATTTGAAAAGATACACGCACCCCAGTGTTCATTGCAGCACAATTTACAATAGCCAGGACATGGAAGCAACCTAAATGTCCATAGACAGAGGAATGGATAAAGAAGATATGGTACATATATGCAATTGAATATTACTCAGTCATAAAAAAGAATGAAATAATGCCATTTGCAGCAACATGGATAGACCTAGAGATTGTCATACTGAGTGAAGTAAGTCAGACAAAGACAAATATCATATGCTATCACTAATATGTGGAATCTAAAAAATGTACACATGAACTTACTGGAGTTTTCACGGCTGTAGAAAACAAACTTACAGTTACCAGGAGGGAAAGGGCGGGGATAAATTGGGAGATTGGGATTGACATATACACACTACTATATATAAAATGGATAACTAATAAGGACCTATGTATAACACAGGCAACTACTCAATACTCTGTAATGACCTATATAGGAAAAGAATCTAAAAAAGCATGGATATACGTATATGTATAACTGATTCACTTTGCTGTACACCTGAAACTAACACATCACTGTAAATCAACTATTTCCAATAAACATTTAAAATAAAATATCTATGAGAAGGTATACAAGAAAAAAAAAAAGAACCTCACGGAGGGTGGGTTATCTGGGCAGCCTCTAAAACCCTCATGGGCACTCGGTTCCTCTGCTGGGTGGAAGTGCTACCTCGTTTCCCATTGGGTGAAGACACTTGAGCGGAAGGAAGCTTTCTGGCATAGTGACCCATGCTAGCTCCATGCCCAGGGTTTAGACAGTCTACTTTCAGGGGAAGAGATGACTTAGAGAAATCCAGAAAACAAAGAAATCGGTTTTGCTTTTGGGTTTCACAAGCTGAGGTTCGGCAGTAGACAAAAGATCTAGAAGATTATGTGAACAGTGAAAACCTGTTTTCCCTGCCCTAAGGACAGATGTCTCAGGACTGGTAGCGAAAGTCAGAGGAGAAGGTGAGTTTACATGCAAGCATGTTACTGAGAAGAAAGAAAGCCCCAAATGGCCTGACGTTTGTGGATCTGAGACTGAGAAAGATCCCAGAGCTCAACCCAAGCCCTGACGTGGCTAAGGTGCAGAAAAGCAGAAATAACCATGTGTCGTGTTTAGGCCAATGGGCCTTGGGCAGGTCCTCCAAATTACCTGGCCTGTAGAGAAGTGACCCCCACCCTCCTCTACTCTTTGAAGTTAGGCAACCCCAGTTTCCTTATTTATAAAATAAGAATAATAAGCTCTATGTAAGGGTGGGCCTGAGAATTAAGTACGAGCATACAGATGCAAGCTCTTTCAAACTGTCAAGCATTAAACATAAAGGATAAAGCATAAACAAAGCATAAAGGATTATTACTGAGCTTTTAAAAATTATATACACACATGCAAATTCAACAGAGCAAACAGGAGCACACATTTTTGAACTGCTTCACGAACCTTCTTAATTGTTCAGCAGAGGACATACTGCTGATGCCCACGCCGGGCGATGGCCACGTTGGCCCTAACACATTTGCTCCCCCCGACCCCGTCACAGATTTCTTTAGGCTTGTGATGGTTTTCTTCTCTGCTAGGATCCATAGTTTTATCAGCCAATTCCACGTGTGCATATTAGGATATATATACAGATGTATTTACACACTAATATTTTGGTATTCACAATTGATACCAAGATGATAGGGAGGCACTGTTTCCGTGGAGAGCAGCGCTGGATTAAGAAATTTTGTGGTTTAAACATTAAAGATTATGGTGATCACTACTGGCCCCCTCATTAACAAATTGAAGCGATAGTAAAACAAAAAATATGACCAACTAATTTCTAATAATTCCCATTATTACTATATTGGTACTTTTTAGAGAGATCCAATTTTTTTAAAGGTTTTTTTTTGAGACTTAATTGACATGTAACATTACATTAGTTTCAGCTGTACAACATAATTATTTGCCATATATATATATTGTGAAATGATCACAATGTCTAGTTAAATGCCATCACCACACAGAGTTCCAATTATTTTTCTTGTGATGAAAACGTAAGATCTACTCTCAGCAACGCTCTTTTATACAATACTGTATTATTAACTATAGTTACCAGGCCGTACATTTCACTCCCATAATTTATTTACTTTATAACTAACTGGAAGTTTGTATCTTTTGACCACCCTAAAAATTTTTTTTTAATTTTCCTTTTTCGATGTCCCTTCTGGTATTGAAGTCTGTGCTTACTGAGTCATCCCCAGACTCATGCACCGGAAACCCAAAAAGGCCAAGTTGGGCTGGGCAGAAGCCTGGGTCTCAGGTGTCCTTCCAACCCCGTCTATCAACACACAGGGAGACCTGCATGAGTGAGCGAACCCAAAACATAAGCATAGCGGCTGATCGAACCCAGTGCTCCTAGAAGGGGTCTAATCCAAGATCCCGAGACGATCTCAGGACAAGCACAGAGAAGCTCGGGCAGCGAGGAGGGTCCGTGTCCCTAGAGAGGTAGCAGCAGCCAGCGAAAACTTGCAAACGTCAGCCCAGCTGCACGAGCGGCTGCAGCTAGGCCCCTAGGAGTGGAGCCAGACGGGAGGGGATGGGGCTAAGGCTGAATCACAAACAGGAGAGGAGAGGGACCGACCAAGAGGGATGAGCAAGTCTAGTTACCAAAGGAGAAACCAAGGCGAGGATTCAGGCGTTCGGCTAGAGCCAGAAACGGGGCGGACCAGAGCAGGGGAGAACGCGGGGGCGGGCCAGGCCTGGGCAGGGGCGGGGAGAAGGCCTGGAAGGCGGAGCAGGCTGTGAAGATAGGACCTTCTCGTAGGCATCCCGGCCAGGTCAGAGGGAGACCAAGGCCGGAGGGAGGGGAAGGGGCGTGGTCAGGGCTCAAGAGGCGGGGCAGGGGCACGTCGAAACCCAGAGGGCGGGACAGGGGCGGGGTTAGAACGCCGGAATATCCAAGCGGAAGACCTGCTAGGCAGATCCAAGCCCAGAGGGTGGGGCAGGGACAAGCCCAGGACTCAAGGGAGCGCCCAAGTCCGCAGGGCGGAGCAGGGTCTGGTTCAAGTCCTGAAGGCGAAGCAGGGGCAGGGACAGGCCGGCGACGATGGTCAGACGACGAACGGCCGCGGGCCTAGGAAGTGCAGGGCCAGCACGAGCAGGCCAAGGAGCAGCAGCAGCCCGAGCAGCAGCCGCAGGAGCGTCCGCGCTGTGGAGCCGCGGGTTCCCTGGCCCGTCGACTGCACGTATCGCTCCACGGCGTCTGCGAAGCTGAACTTGTCGGGCACGTAGCCAAGCTGAGCGCGGGCCTTAGCGATCTGGAAGGTGTGCGTCACGGCCACGCTGCGCACCTGCGGGGAGAGGCGGGGCAGCCGAGGGACGGGACTAGTGGGCGTGGGGAGCAACCTCTACCATGTTTCACTCGGATAAGAGAGGGTAGGGATTTCCCTTCCGTCGCACAGAGATTTAAAAGGACCTCTATGCTGGATCTTGCGTCTACGACGCCCTCATGGGGAGGATTTCCTGTCTCTCTTCCACCTCCATTTTCCTCGGGGGGGGGCCGCCTCCAGGATACATTTTCTGCATCTCCCCACCCTTCTGAACTCCTCAGTCCCCCAAAAGTAAAGGCCCCACCTCTGCACTCCCCTTCCCCGGCCCTAGCACGATGCCGGGGCTCAGGAGGCCCTGATACATTCTGCCTGTGGCCTGAGTGCAGCTATCCGGAAAACTTGTCTCCAGGAAACATCCTTCACTTCTCAGCCCACAGCCCCAGATGGAGTCTGGGCAGGCAGGCTCCAGGGTGCAAGCTTCACGCCCTGGCTGATTTAACTGAGCTTCCCTAAGAGAGGAATTCAATTATGCATAAGTGATTACTCTCTCCAGGGTTTGAAGCTGCGTTTCCTGATGCCAGATGGCCTGGGTCCCACAGGCTTCAGAGGTAGTGCTGACAACAACAATTACTGAGTAAGCACTCTGTGCCTGTCATGCGCTAAATTCTCTCTAGGCCATATCTCATTTAATCTTCTGAAGTGGTAATACCACCATCTCCTCTTTTGAAAATTGAAGATCAGAGAGGTTAAGTGACTAGCCCAGGGTCACACAGAGAAGCCAAACTCTAGCTCATGCCCTTCCCAGCTATGCTAGGATTGAGAAGATACCCTCCCACCTGACTCATTTCTTTGCCTTTTGTTCCTCAGCTGGACACTGGGAAGGAGTCCACTAGCTGCTTGATTCTGCCGTGGCCCTGAAACAGCCCTTGGGGTCAAGCCCCTGGTCTTGGATGCTTGTGTGAGGAGAGAGGGAGAGAGGCCAGTTCTTGTCCTTTTTTGCCTCAGCTAGTAAATTCAGGGCTTTGGCGGGTACAGCTGTGAACTAGATAGGCAGGGTCCTGGGACACAGCATTCTCAGATGTCAGGCTTAGATGTCACCTCCTTTGGGAAGCCTCCTTAACTTCCTCAGAATTGGCTTAGGTGCCCCTTCTGTGTACTCTGAAGTTCCTCATTATTTCCCCCAGTATAGCCCTTGCTGGGCTGTCTTCCCCTTTGGACTGTGAGCTCACCATTAAATGAGATCATAATCTTTTTGCCCCTCCTAACTTAGCAAAGCAACAGGGACAATCAAATGAGAGAGTGGACTGGAAGGATTTTGCAAATAACACCAAACACCACTTGTTGCTTTACTGTTTACAATTTGCATTAAAACATCCTCTCTTTTAAACTGTATGTGTGAATAGAAAGCAAGGACTGCCTTGCCTCCACTCCTCAGCACAGTGCCTGGCCTACATTAGGTGCTCAATACATGTCAAATGAATGAAAAAAGGCTATAAAGTCAAACTAGAGGGCTAGTTGGGGTGTCATAGACTGACCAGAAGAGGGCGCCCGAGCTACAGTGCCCAGAAAATTCCCAGCTAACTAGGGATCCTTTGCCCCGCCCCGAGTTGAACAAGGAAACCCACCAGTAAGGAGAGAGAGGGGAGCCGGCTCCCTACCCAACCACAACTCAGCAGCACTTCGGCAGCTATTTTATGTGACTATGATTCCTGACATTTCACAAGCTAGTGGTTAAGCTTGAAATCATTTAGGTCTCCTCTGGGTTCAAATCTCGATGCTGCTACATAAGGGAATGGTCATGAGCCAGGTTATTTCACCCCTCCCCCTCCCCCCGCTGAGTGTTTCATTTCCTTCTCTGTACATGGAGGTGATAATAACAGAATCCACAGTGTATAGTAGTTGTGAAGATTAAATGAGATAAACACAGTGCCTGGCATTTCACACTCTATAGATGGTCCCTATTTTCATTATTCTCTTTCCTCTGCTAGTCCAGACGGTTCAAAGGAGAGACCATAGGGAACTGCGTCTTTCTGTGGCCCATTCTCGATTCTCTGAGGTGGAGAGCACTGAGCTTGGAATGTGAAGCCAATTCCAGAATGGTGGGTGCTTGGACAAATCACTTATTTCTCTAGTGCTCAGTTTCTCACCATTAAATGAGATCATAATCTTTTTGCCCCTCATAACTTAACAGAGCATCAGGGACAATCAAATGAGAGAGTGGACTGGAAGGATTTTGCAAATAACACCAAACACCACTTGTTGCTTTACTGTTTACAACCTGCATTAAAACACCCTCTCTTTTAAACTGTATATGCAAATAGAAAACTGCATCATCATTATTTGAGAACAGTGTTCTTAACACAGTAGGTACTTAATATATACTTATTATTCAGTGAGCAGGAACTGTGAGCCTCGAATCAACAGGCTGTGTGTGTGTGTGTGTGTGTGTGTGTGTGTGTGTGTATTGACAGTTATTGGGAGGAATGACATTCCAAAAAGTGTATTTCATGGAACCTGCCTTTGGGAGCCTCCAGTCTGGCTGGGTAGACAAACTGCTTATGAATGAAATGACAGTGATAAAGGATGGGATTGGACTTCCCTGGTGGCGCAGTGGTTGAGAGTCCACCTGCCGATGCAGGGGACACGGGTTCGTGCCCCGGTCCAGGAAGATCCCACATGCCGCGGAGCGGCTGGGCCCTTGAGCCATGGCCGCTGAGCCTGCGTGTCCGGAGCCTGTGCTCCGCAATGGGAGAGGCCACAACAGTGAGAGGCCCACGTACCACAAAAAAAAAAAAAAAAAAGGATGGGCTTGGAGCTGTTGCCCTTCAGACCAAGAGAGCACAGCCTCAGCAGAAGCTCAGAGGTTGGGACGTTATACAGGAGCTGGCCCTAGATTTGAGCCCACATGGTAGGTTCTGAGACCTCAGGCAAGCATCCAGTTACGGTGTCAAAAGGTGAGGGTTTGTGGCAGTGAAGAAGGGGCAGGAAGGCAAGTGAGGGGCACCAGGACACAGGGGCTCCCCTCACAGCAGCCCACTTACCTCACTCCGGGTGAGCAGTGGCGGGAGGCTGCAGATGGGCTTCAGGGCCAGGTGCAAATACTCCATCACCGTGGCTGTGTGGGGAGAGAGGGACCAGTGACCAGGGGGCCTGCTCTAGGCAAACTCCAGGGAGGTCGTCAGAGACAAGTCAGTTGGGGGCATTATTTGCTTTGCTAGGGGGAATCTTCACGTTGCCAAGTTTTCCTGTCCTTGGATTCCTTTAAATCAGCAGTCCTGGGGTGCCTTGTTTGGCTGTGAAATATGTCACAAGTAAGTTATTATTAATATGAAAAGACTGACATTTTAAAATAAATCTGAGCAGATTCAAAGTGATCTCTACAATCACGTCTCTCTCACGCACTTCTATCCCGATATGCTCTCTTGAGTCAGGGAGAAAGAAGTGGGAACAGTGGTTCAACTCAGCCTGGGCTGCACTTTTTAAAATGTTCCTTCTTCCCCCACCCCCTTGCTTCCTGGGAGGTAATTGGTCTGGGGGTGTGGCTGAGGCATTTTTAAAAGCTCCCAGGTGATTCTACTGTGCAGCCAAAGTTAAGAAGCACTGAGTTTACAGTCAGCTCACTGGGAATTGGGAATTTATAGACAGTCTCCAAAACCGCCAGGACCTGCGGTTGAACTTTTCTCAGCTGGGGGTCAAGGAGTGTCAGTCCTGGTGGTGACGCTGTGCAGGGGAAGTCATCCTGTGTGGGCACCTTGGGGGACAAAAATATGCAAACCCCTGCTTTAAATGGCGGGCATCCCAATGCCTTATTATTATTATTTTTTTGCCTGCGCTGTGCAGCACGTGGGATCTTAGTTCCCAGACCAGGGATCGATCCCACATCCTCTGCGTTGGAAATGCGGAGCCTTAACCACCGGACCACCAGGGAAGTCCCCCAATGCATTTAAAGTGCAAGAGATCCAGCTGAGGTTTTCCAGGAACACAGTTATCTGTGACTTGGGGGCCACCTGCCCCCTCGGGCTGATCACTCCAAGCCTGAAGCCCGTGCTCATTCCAGCTGGAAGGAGGCCAGCATAGGGAAGCTGGGGCGTGAGAGTGGAGACTGACCTTCAGGGTGAGGAGGAGACTCTAGGGTCAAACGGAACCCTCACATGTCCAAAAGCAGCCTTAACTCCAGGGCGACCTTGGGGGATGGGGCATTCCAGCACAGGCAGCAGGACTGGGCGTGGGCTGCGCAGTCAGCGGAGCCCAGTGGGAATCCTGCCTCTCCCACTTTCTCACTGGGGCACCATGGGCAGGTAGCTAACCTCTCAGAGCCTCAGTTGCCTCATCTTTACAATGGGCCTAACCCCACCCACCTTGCAAGTGGGATAGGGTTTAAACAGGGCCAGGACTAGGGTGAGGGGAGTGAGGTGCCTCGAGTGCAAAATTTAAGGAGGCACCTGCTCTCAGGGCTGGGCAAGTGCAGGTGGGGCTTGGAGCATTTGACTCCTGCGAGTGAGGGTTTCCTTAAATTTTGTGCTCTCAGTGCCCCACTCGCCTCAGCCAGGTCCTGGCTCTGGGTTTAAAATGAGGGAATGCGTGTACATCTGGCACGTGGAGGGCTTTCACATACACACTCCTTTCCTCACCTGACAGGTAAACCCAGGAAGTAGGGACCTGGATCCAGGGCTTGCTGTACCCCAGCTTCTCAAACTGCAAGGAAACATGGCTTGAGGTGAGAACAGATCCTTGGGGGGCTGGTATAGGCCACGTGTTGCCTTTACCCCAGGGCCAGCAGAGCACCTCCTGGCCCCTCCTCAGCTGCCCACCAAAGGGGGCAGACCCCACAGCCAGCCCCAAGTTTACACCAGTCTTTAAATGAAGCCCGCACTGTGACCTGGAAAACTAAGTAGGAACTGACTGCATAGGGTGCAGTCCCATCATTTAGTTATTTTTTACATCTGCGTACACCCAAAGACACTCTAAGGCACTTATATAGAATCTGATTATTTTCTAGAATCTGCTTTTCTGCTATTAAATTAAAAAAATAAAGCATACGTGTGGAGGGTGGTGGGAGAAGCATGAAGAGATGGGCTGGCATAGGATGAACTGAGGTCTTCACTTGTATGAAAACCCTCCAGGTCAAAAAGACAGATAATAACAAGTGTTGACAGAATGTGGAGAAACGGGAACCCTCTAACACTGCTGGTGGGAATGTAAAATAGTGCAGCCACTTTGGAAAACAGTCTGGCAGTAACTCAAAAGGTTAAACATAGAGTTACTGTATGATCCAGCAATTCCACTCCTAGGTATATACCCAACAGAAATGAGAAAATATGTCCACACAACTAGTTACACACGAATGTTCATACAGCATTACTGATAACAGGCCCAAAATGGAAAACCCAAATTTCTATCAATTGATGAATGGATTAACAAAATGTGGCACAGCGATTGAATGAAATATCTTTCTGGCAATAAAAAAGAATGAAGTACTTTATGACACATCCACAACATGGATGAACCTTGAAAACATGCTAAATGAAAGAAACTTAACACAAAGCCCACATACTGTATGATTCCATTCATAGGAAATGTCCAGAACAGGCAAATCTACAGAAGCAGGAAGTAGCTTAGTGGTTGCCTGTGGCTAGGGGTGGGGTGGGGTGAGAGGTAAATAGAAGTGACAGCTAAAAGGTATGGTTTGGGGAGGTTCTTTTCTGGGAAGGTGACAAAATGTTCTAAAACGTGTTTTGCTGATGGTCGCACAACTCATACTAAAAACCATCGACTTGTATGCTTTCAATAGGTGAACTCTATGGTCTATAAATTATATCTCAATAAAGCTGTTAAGAGTTGACATGCAAAGGGCCTGAATGCCCCCAGGATGTATCCTCCAGCGCCCAGCGCGGGGTTTCTGGTCTACCCCTTCCTGGAGTCTGTAGGCTGCTGCGAGAGGAGGCCAGGACTCTCAGAGGGGCTGCAGCGTAGGGGCCCGAGGGCCAACACCTCCCTTTGTGCTTTGCCTACCTTCTACTTACCTCTTTCAGGGCGTCACCACATAGTACGGGGGCCACAAGCAAAATCCCACAGGGCAGGACATCGACATAAATCAGGAAGCGGGCTGGGAGGGACTATGGCAAACTGAGGGAGCTCACAGCCCCCCAAAGCGGCAGCCACTACCCAGCTCCAGCCAGTTCCAATGTTGCCCAGTGGACACTGTTGCCAGAGCTGGTTTTTAATGTGAAATCCTCTGATTTTTTGGGAAAAGGTGAGAGGGAAAGAAGACATGGGGATCCCTGAATTCTCACTTGGGATGGGGGCGGTGTCCGGGCACCTACCAGTGGGGCCATCCACTCGAAGATGTTGACACTCTCCCCGTCATTGATGTAGTACGCCTGCCCACTCTGAGGGGGACACGCGGGGAGGGGGACGGTCAGGCACATGCCCGCCGCCGCCTGACCCCACCCTCTCCGATGGCTCCCAGCAGCTGCCCCAACTCCCCACTTCTGCTGAGCAGCCCTGGAGACGGACCTGAACAAGTCCCTCTGAGTTCCGGGGCTGCCAAGTGACTAGCTGTATGACCTCAGTGGAGTCACTTAACCTCTCTGTACCTCAGTTTCCTCATCTGAGAAATGGGAGCATAATAATGGCATCTCCCCCTTGGGCTGTTGTAAAGGTGCAGGTGACAATATATGTAAAATGCTTAGCATTCGGGGACTGTAATTCCGGGCTCAACAACACCTACCTCACAGGGTCATTTCAAGGAGCTAACGACGCTCTAAAAGGCCACTTTCCCCCCACCCCCTCAGGCAGCTTGAACTGGGGAGCTATGTCGTGTGTGAGCCAGGAATCCCCGAGGGATGGGGAACCCGCCTGCAGCCCGAGGGGTAAGGTCGGGGGAGCACTGCAGGAGACTCACGGCCACGTAGCCCTTGCTGGCGGTGAGGGCCTCGGCTGCTAGCACGTGTGCCTGCACCAGGTTGCACACGTGGACCCAGTTCATCCTCGTCCTGCGGTCCCCAAATCGGAACATGAACAGTCTCTTCTTGATGTGGCTCTGGTGGGGGGGGGGAGAGGGCGAGAAACACAGACCTAGCCTGGAGTGGCTTTAAATTCCATCCACATGCAGAAGGCTCCCAGGCCGGACTCCTCTGTCCCAGCCCCACATGCCTTCCGGAAGTCTCCACTTGGCTGCCCGATAGACAAGGCAGACTTGTCCTGTCCTGTGAGCGCCTTATCCCCATTTGGCCGCCCCCCACCCCCAGCCCACAGCACCCAGGGCTCAGGCCTAAAGCCTGCAGCCAGCTTTGGCTGTCCCCTCCCTCACGCTCCACACCCAACCCGTCTGCAAACCCAGTCGTCTCAGCCATTACAATCTGTCCAGAATTCGGCCACTCCTCACTGTACTGACTTCCGCCCTCATCTCTCACCTGGACACTGAAAGAGCCTCCTAACTGGTCCCCTGCTTCCACCACCCCCCCCCCCCCCCCGCCGCTGTGGCCTGTTCTCCGTGCAGCTGGGGGATCCTTTTGAATCCTAAGTCAGATCGTGTCTCTTCTGCTCAGAAACTTCCGGACGCTGGGTGGCAGAGGAGGCCCTTCTGCTCTGGCCCCAGCTACTCTCTGACGTGTCTCCCACCGACCCTTTTGCTCACTCTGCACGAGCTACTCGGCCTCCTGGAACGTGCCAGCAGGGCCCCACCTCAGAGCTTCGGACTAGCCGTTCCCTCTGTCTGGAAGGCTCTTCCTCCAGATAGCTGTGTGATGCACCTCGTCACCTTCAAGTTGCTCAATATCCCTGCTTGAAGAGGCTCCCCGACTGCCGGCACCCCCAGCTTCCCCCAACCCCACTCCACTTTTCCTCTTTCTCCATAGTCCCTGGCACCTTCAAACGTTCCTTGTATTGTATCACGTTTATTCTCTCTCTCTCCTCCTGTGAGAATATAAACCCCACAGGGGCGGGAATCATCTGTTTTGTTCACTGACCTGTCCCCAAACCTGGAACAGTTTTTCATTTCCAGCTTTGTGCCCAAGCTGTCTCCTCTATTTGGACCACTTTCTCTCTACCACCCCATTTCCTTGGTTAGCTCCTTCTGTATCCAAACAGCACAGCCATCAGTTCCTCCAGGAAGCCCTCCTGGACCTCCCCTGCCAGGCCCTCTCTGCTGTGCTCCCATCTTCTCCCTCTCACCTCTACACAGCCTTACCACCCTGAATCTGTGACTGTGGAGTCTGTCTCCCTGACTAGGCTGTGAGAAATTTGAGGACAGGATCTAGAGGCCCTTGTAGCTATATCCCTGGCAACCAGCCTTCTCTGGAGACAGGTTTTCTGTGTGAAAAGCCTGGTGCTGGCAGCATGAGATGAGCCATCTGGCCCTTAGGGAGCTCACATCTGAGCAGGGCAATAGTTTCCTCTGCTTCTTTGGGGTCATAGCTCCACGTCTCCTCTACCGGTACCCAGGCCTGGCTGGCGCACCCTGAGAGCTCTGTTCCTGGTGGGGCTCATGGGGGCAGGACTTCTCCCAGAACTGAGGGTCCCCCGCTCGGGACACTGCCCTAAGACTGACGCGATGACCGTGGGTCCCCATTCACACACATATCAGCCAGGCTCCTCCTGTGCCTCCGGCCTGGGGCTGGGACAACATACCGCCACACGGGGCAGGTGCCTCTGCTCTTCGGGGCCGTAGATCCCTGGGGGCCGGAGCACACATGTCCGCAGAGCGCCTCCTCCTACAACACAGGGGAGGGCAGTCAGGGGCCTGGGGAGGGGTGGATGAGCAGGGAGAGGGACAGAAAGGCTGTCCACATCTCCTGGTTCTTACCCGGAAAGGTTAGTGGGGAAGGCAGGGCCTTGGGGTTTCCTCATTCAATTAATTATTCTCTCAGTCGATCAGTCAGTCATTCAACAAACACTGTTCAGAATCATTCCCCACCTCCACCCCCCTCAGCACTGGGCCCTGGGATGGATGCTGTGAAGAATCCAAGGATGACCAAGAAATGGTCCCTGCCCTCACAGTGCTCTCAGGCCAGTAACAGAGGCAAGACCTAGATGTAGGTATCTGCATGGCCCGTGAGAGTCTAACCAGCACTTGACAGACATGACCTCCTTCAACTCCCAGAGTCCTACTGTGTCCATTTTACAGATGCGCACAGACCCACACGTCCTCATGCCAATAGCTATAGTACTTTACTTTTTCTGGTCATCAGATAAGGATCACGATGGCTCTCAGAGAGGTCCTACTATGTGTCTGGTGCTCTGGTAAGCCTGGAATTTTTCCCTCAAAGCAACCCTATGAGGTGGGAGCTCTTATTATTCCTGTTTTATGGATAAAAGAACCAAGGCTCAGAGAAGGGATGTGATTTGCCTAAGGGCACACAGCTCAGCCTCGGAGCGGAGATGGGGACCAAAGTCCAGGCACTTTCCACTAATACCTCCGGTGATACAGTACCAACAAATAGGCCCTCAGCTCTCTCAGCCTGGGTCTCCTCACCTGGAAAATGGGTGTTTTGTAACTCGTGGTAGCAGTTATACTTTCCAGACAACCAATGGAGAAATGAAAAGGCTAGAGCCATCAGCATGAGAGCTGGGGGTCTGTTCCCCTAACTCTCACTGCTCTGTGCCAGCAGAGTCCCCAGACCAAGACAAAGCTTGGTCCAGGGCTTCCCAAATTCTCTTCTGAGGGGCCCCCACTGGTGGAAGTGGGAGCATGTCTCCCCAGGGGAAGTCTGGGGGTACAGCCTGAAGGGCTGCTCCAAACATATTCTTTTTAAGTCTTCAGAGGACCTACAAAATTTTCAATTTATTCTCATAATTCATTTGTGTTTAAGATTAAAATTTTTTTAAATTACTATTTGTAAATTATTCGATCCCCAACCCCAACTCCTTAACTGAGATGGAGTCTCCTGGAAGATGTTTCACTCCTCCAAGGCTCAGGTTTCCCAAGCAGCTGTGCCTCCAGTTTGGGGAGCCTAGTGTATGCCATCCTCTGGGACCGGAAGCCCACCTTCCTTTGGGGGCCCCTTCCCCTTTGCACCAGGTCTAGCGGGGACTGTCAGTCCAGATGCACCTCTCTTCCCTGAGATGGCAGCCACAGGACCCAGGCTGGGCCAATGCCATGTTCTCACCCAGGAATGTGACTCTGTGCATTACTGACATGGGATCGAAAATCACAGGAGTGGGTTCACCCTGAGAGACTGATCACCAGCTCCTGTCTCCCAGGTCCCTGGAACTGCCCTGACCCTGTCCTTTCTGAGCCCTGGTGGTCATTTTTCTGGAATATATTTTCCAGAGGCTATCCCAGTATAAATTCCATTTTCTCCATAAATTAGCCAGGGTCAGTGTCTCCGGGTCATAGCCAAACACCCTGACTGCTCCCCCACCAAAACCCTCACTTTACAATGAGGCCCAGTGTATTGGGTTGAACAGTGGCCCCCAAAAGATATGTCGGTGTCCTGGAACCTGTGGATGCTACTTTATTTGGAAAGGGGGTCTTTGAGGATGTAATTAAGGACCTAAAAACGAGATGATCCTGGGCTATCCGGGCGAGCCCTAAATCCAATGTCAGGTATCCTTGTAAGAGACTCACAGAGAAGAGACAGATGGAGAAGAGGAGAGGCCATGTGAAGACAGAGGAGGAGACTGGAGCGACGCAGCCACACACCAAAGAAGGACCCCAAGCTTCTGGGGCCATCAGAAGCCGCAAGAGTCAAGGAAAGATTCTCCCCTCGCACTTTTGGAGGGATCGCAGCCCAAATGACACTTTGATTTCAGACATCTGACTGCGAACTGTGGGAACTGCGAGAGAAGAAATTTCTGTTGTTTTAAGCCACCAGGTTTGTGGTAATTTGTGCCAGGGTGCCCAGGACACTAATGAACCCAGAGACAGGAGGACACGACACATTCACATGGAGCTGGGGTCTGCATGCCTCAGGACTCTGCTACAGGGACCAGGGTGCTCCATGCCAGGTTAGAGGCAGAGTCTCAGGGACCAGCTTGGGTAGTAGGGACTGGAAATCACCCAGGGTGACGTGGCTGGACTCCTGCAAGGCAGGTATCAGGTGAGCTTTTCTGTAAACAGCCTGCAGCTAATTTTAAACTCTGGGTCACCTGGGCATGGTGCGGGGAGGTTGGTTGGGCTACAGCTGACACTGGCCAGTGGGGCGCTGGGTGGCCACGTCACAGAGGGACTGCGCCCAGGGTATCCATGACTCTCCTGACCATGGAAAGCTGGGGATGCTTGTATAAATAATTATCAGCCAGAGGATTAGGTGTCTGGCTTGTAGGCTGCTGGTCCAGCCAGGGGAGGCCCTGGTAGAGAAGAGAATTCAACTGCCGAGGGTCAAACTCCTGGGAAACACAGATGGATGTTCCCACTGGGATAAGGGGTTGAGGCTTGACAGGCCCAGGGTGAGAGGGTGGGGTGGGGAGGCTTTTAGGGAAAAGAGTTCATGCTCAGAGACTCACTCAGCCATAGCTACAGTGGAGCACAATGGTTAAGCCCCAGGCTCTGGTTTTAGACTCCCCTAGGGGGAGAGGGGGTTTTCAAATCCCACCTCTGCCACCTAAGAGCTATGTGACCTTGAGCTAAGTCAGTTAACCTCTTAGCCTCAGTTTTCTTTCCTGTAAAATTGGGGATTATAATTTCAAACAACCTTCGTTCTCCAAATCCACTTGGCTCCTGAGTTTAGACAGTGAGGGAAACCAGGTTTTCTGTTTCTTTTTAGTTTCTGAATTTCAGAAAGCAAATAATGATAATTTAGATAGCAGGAATTTATCTGAATCTATTGATATTTGACTCCTGAGTTTGGAAAGCAAGGGGTAGCTAAGGTTCTTACCTCACATGGATGCTATGAAGATGTATTGAGACTTTTGCAGGTAAAATCAGCGTGTAAAATAGGGCTTGGCATGTAGTAAACACTCAATAAACACAATATGTCCATGTTAGTGTGTTTTTTTTAACAGTGCCCATCATTATTTTGTTCTCACTCAAGCTCTTTGAGGTAAATTCCACTATCCATTTTTTCATAGGTGAGGAATCTGAGGCTGGGAGAGGGTAAGTGCATTGCCCAAGATCACATAGCTGAGAGGCGGGGGAGCTTGGATTTGAACTCATTTCAGTCTGATGCCAGTACGTGGGGGCTTAGCCACTGTGCCATGCTGCCACCTGTCCTTAATCTACTATTATTTCTCTATCACAATACAGTAAGAAGAGGCAATCCAGTAAGGCAGCCAAGGCCGATTCTTCTGGGAGTTACTGAAGGGCTCCTCACTTGCACAGCCCTTCCAAAGCGCTATATTTCATGCATATTCATAAGTTTGTACTCTTATAAAGAGGGTCCCCAAAACTGGATGCCCTCCTATATGGCAGAAAAGAGAGCTAGACGTGGACTAGCTCAAGTGTCTCCCCACCAGGACATGAACAATGTGAGGGCAGAGATTGGGCCTGACGTTTTCCGGGCTGTATCCCTGGTGGAGTGTGGGTGCTCAGAATTTGTTGGATGACGAATGTCCAAGGCCCTGGGGAAGGGTTCTTTGGAAGGAAGCTGGGAACATACCAGCTATAAGCTAGAATCGCACATGTGCTTCAGGGAGGGAGCAGTGGGCATGCACGTTGGCTGTGAGCAGGGACTCCCAGTACTCACCTGGGAGAGGCGTCCCGTTGGCCATGAGGATCAACTGGTCAGCAATGGCTTTGGTTCGGGAGTAGTGGTCCACGTGCTATCAGAGAACAGGAAGCACAGAGCCACCGAACGGGGGTCAGAGACACTGCTGGCCACACCTGCCCGGCCCACCCAGCCCTCCCGGCCCCAGGGCTGTACCTCTGCTTCAGACCACATGGGGGTTCACTTCTGGGACCCCCACTGGGAAATGGCCAGGCCCTGAGCCCCACTCCCCTTCCTCTCCCTCTGGGTGGGAGCCACAGGAACAGGAGAGTTCAGAGCAGTAAAAACGACCAGGGGCTCCCTGATTCGGGGAGGCTCCTGCGAGCCACAGTGCCTGCTCTGGGATGTGAATGCTGGACGTGAGTGGATGGATTTTTCACATGGAGGCCTTAAGCGCTCACGGGGCATTTTCACATACATCAACTCATTTCCTGGTCTCCACGTCCCCATAGGGTGGTGCTATCACACCCAGACGAAGAAGGGGAGCCTCCAAGTGAAGCGGTTTGCTCAGGGTTCCACAGTAGAAAGTGGCTTTGCTGGTTCAAAGCCAGGTCTATGTGATTTCAAAGCTCCTACTGGCACGACCAGCCAAAATAGGAGAAGGCTTTGGCGCCACGCCGTTTTGGGGACCCTTTCTTCCTGGGTCTTACCCTGAATTGTGAAATTGACCCTGGCTCCGCCCATCCCTACCCTTTGGACTGTGGGTTCCAAGTCCATTGGCCCCGCCCACCTCTCCTGGAAGCCAGGTACCTTCTCCAGTGGGAAATATGGCACAGAGTCCTCATCGCCCTGTTCTATGGGCTTCCCGCCGAATGCGACATTGACGGTGCTGGTGTAGACAAGCCTTGGAACCCGCCGGTGGACACAAACTACAGTGACAGGTCACACGGCAACACACACACACACACAGTTGATGTGAGCAGGGAGCTGGTTGAGGAGGAACCCATGGGGACCTCCTTGGGCAAATCTTCCACCCAGCCTCCTGCACACATCCTGGCTCGGGATGGAAGAGCCTCCTTCCCTTAACTTGGGGAGGGGTCAAGTCCCCGCTCCCTGGGCCCTTGGGGGCCGGGCTGGCTCATTCTTCCTTCTCAGTGTGGCTGCGGCCCCTTAGCTACCTTACCAGGGACAGGTCAGAAGAAAAGTCTCACTCAGTGGGGACATAGGGAAAACACACTCTAGAATCAAAGAGAAAAATGCAGGACAAGGCAGGACGTGCCCAGAGAGCCCAGGTGTGAGTTTTCTAATTTGGTGCTCCAGCAACTTTTCTCGCCCGCAACCCCTAATCCCTCTGTGCAAACTCCACTCCCCGCGTCCCCAGACACACTGAGGCCACGCTGAGCCCCATGCCGGGGCCTGGGCAGGCCTGCAGAACAGGAAGGATGTGCTGCCCACAGGCCCTCTACTGGGGAGGGCGGGGGTCGGGGGGAGGCTCCCACCTTTGTCCCCCTGCCCTGTCCCCCAGAGCCGGGCCTGCGCAGGGGTGGGGAGAGAAGCACAAACACACAGCAGGTCACACTCTGCTCTGAGCGCCTACCATCAATCACTAGTTTGGTGCCTCCAACATTTATAGACTCAATCTGCTCTTTTTGCAGCTAAAAGACAAGATGGAGGTGGGAGAGTCGGGGTGCTGTCTCTTGCCTTGTAGCTGAGGCCATGAGGCTGGGCTTGGGTGGCAGGGCGGGGGGCTGCAGCTCAGAGGCAGGGATCCCGAGGGGCCCATGGGCAGTGCGGGGGCCCTGGGCTCTAGTGCCCTTTTCCGTCCCCATATGCCTGGGCCACAGGGGAGGCTCTACCCACCCCTCTGGCCATCAGCTCCCTCATCTATGAAGTGAGGGAAGACCCCCTTGGGTGGTCAGCAGGATTTAATAAGCCCCATGAGAGGACATGGTACAGGGCTTGACACAGAGAAGAGCCTCAGATGTGTTGGATTGTTTCCTGGCTCTAGAAGTCTCAGCTTCCTTATCCGTAAGACGGACAAGTAATACTGTCCCTACCCAAGTGAGAGGGCTGGGCTTTGAAAAATAAAAACAACTGGGCTGCAGTGAGAGCTGCTTGTGCGCCAGGGATTGGGCGAAGCCTTTACATCTCATTTAATCCCTACAACCACATGACAGGTGGGTTCCCTATTGATTTTCAAACTATATTTATTCTTGTTGTGGTTGTTTTCAATAGGTAATACAGTCACAAGGTTAAAAATAACTCAAACAGTAAAACAAGAATGCAATGAAGAGGAAATTTCCCTCCCAATCCTGATGCCAAGTCTCCCTTTTCCCTCCCCAGACTGTTACCAGTCTCTGTATTTCTAGAGATAATCGACACATTAATATCAGCGCACACAATGTGTGAGTATATAGCTTTTTTTAAAAAAAAACAAAACAGCGTCAAACACTGTTTTCGTACCTTGGAAATTGTTCTGTTATCAGTACATATCGAGTTACCTCATTTTTTTGAATGGCTGCCTGGAATTTCATCGTTTAGCTATATCACAATTTATTTATATAATCTCCAATGGATGGGCATTTCAGTTATTTCCTGTTTTGTTATTAAAAACAATGCTACAAATACATAAGTAAGTGTAGTTTCTGAGTCAAAGGGTATTGCGTGCTTTGATAGATACTGTTACACTGCTCTCTGGGGAGGTCGTGACATAAGTACTAGCAGTGTCCTCACTCTACAGGTGAAGAAACAGAGGCTCAAAGAGGTTAACTCTCCTAGCCACGCAGCTAGAACACGGCAGAACTGGCATGTGGTCCCATGGGTGTAGCCCAAATCCCCCCTGGAGTAGGTGAGGAGCCTGATGGACACCGGGCATGAAGGGGGCGGGCAGAGCTGGGGCCTAAGCCTTGCGTGGGAGGCGCTCACCTGCTCGGCACCAGACATTCCGCAGGAGGCCATGTGGAACACACAGTCCACACCTTCGAAGGCGCGGTGCAGGGCTTCTGCATCGCGGACATCAGCCTGAAACAGAGAAGGAATACACGGAGGTAGGAGGTCTGGGTCCAAGGCAATCAGAGGTAACAGCTGTGCCGGGCCCCTCTCCCCACCCCGGGCCCAGCACCTGCAGGGCCCAGACAGGCTGTGGGGCAGGATTTACTAGATGATCCCACTGGGCGTCTTCATCATCATCGGCCCCATGTATGGAGCTAAGTCACAGAGGCTGTGCTCAGTGTTTTACATGCACTGTCTTCTCAACTCCCCACGAGACCCTTGCGAGGCAGATATTGTTAGTGTCCCCTTTCTGTGGATGAAGACGCGAGGCTCAGAGGTGCGGGACCCTGTGGCCAAGGCTGCCCAGCTGGGAGCTGGAGTTGGAGCTTAAACAGTCTGACTCCGAAGCCTGTGCTCTTCAACGCCAGGCACCGGTTACACATCAGACACCATCCCCTGACCTCCACCACCAGCCTGCCCCCCGCCATCACTGCACCTGGATGAACTCGGTCCCCGGGCACAGCACCCACTGGGGTCTGCGGAGGTCGAGCAGGATGACAGAAATGCCGCTCTTGGCCAGGCTGGAACCCAGGCTAAAGCCCAGGTAGCCTCCTCCTCCAGTCACCAGAACCTTCTGCTTGGAGGCCTGCACAGGTGTGGCCTGAGTCTTCTGCTGCAGTACTGGCACTGGGGCTGTCACTGGCTCACTGGGTTTCTGCCCAGCCCCTGATTCCCGTCTGGGCCCGGGCCCTACCCCTGAACCAGATAAAGGTGCAGCTCCTGAACCAGGTACTGACCCAGCTCCTGGCCCAGGGCCCAGAGCTTGTCCAGGTGCTGAAGCAGCACCAGGCCCTGGTCCAGGCCCCGAGGCAGCACCAGGCCCTGGTCCAGGCCCCAAAGAAGCACCAGGCCCTGGTCCAGGCCCCGAAGGAGCACCAGGCCCTGGTCCAGGCCCCGAAGAGGCACCAGACCCTGGTCCAGGCCCCGAGGCAGCACCAGGCCCTGGTCCAGGCCCCGAAGCAGCACCAGGCCCTGGTCCAGGCCCCGAGGCAGCACCAGGCCCTGGAGCAGGCCCCGAAGAAGCACCAGGCCCTGGTCCAGGCCCCGAAGCAGCACCAGACCCTGGTGCAGGCCCCGAAGCAGCACCAGGCCCTGGTCCAGGCCCCGAAGTAGCACCAGACCCTGGTCCAGGCCCCGAAGAAGCACCAGGCCCTGGTCCAGGCCCCGAAGCAGCACCAGGCCCTGGTCCAGGCCCCGAGGCAGCACCAGGCCCTGGTCCAGGCCCCGAGGCAGCACCAGGCCCTTGTCTGGGTCCCAGAACAGCACTAGGCTCCTTCCCAGGCCCTGACACTGCTCCAGTCCCTGGCCCAGCTCCCGAAGCAGCACCAGGCCTTGATCCAGGTTCTAGAACCACACCAGGCCCCAGCCCAGGCCCCGGAACAGCACCAGGACTAGGCCCAGGCCCTGGCACAGTACCAGGCCCAGGTCCAGGTCCTGACCCAGCACCAGGCCCCGGCCCAGGTCTGGACGCAGCAGCAGGCCCTGGCCCAGGCCCTGCCTCAGACCCCAGGCTTGAGACCCCAGCCCAGGCCTGGCAGACAGGGCAGCTCTGCTCGCCCTGCCCTGCAGCTTTGCAGGCCTCTGGGGAGGAGCCTGCCAGGTTGGGCTTCATCTTCTACTGAGCCATGTGGACCCGGGATCTGTCCACCTGTAGGAAAAAACAGAAGAACGTATGTTCTAGAGTTGTCTCAACTCATGTGGATTATCAGACCCCTGGGGGCTCAGGAGACCTCCTGGTGGGAATTAGAGACCCTCTGAGTTCCCAAACCTGTCCCTTTCAGAATCTTGAGAACTTCCAAGGTGGCTGCTGCCTTCCTCAGAGTCAGAGACAAAGTGGCCAGGCCTTGGGTTTCACAGCTCAGGAGACCAAGGCCCAAAGTCACACTGCACGGCTGAGATTTCCACCAAGAATTCCTGACTCCTCTACCAGTTCCTTAAAATCCCGGTTCCCATGTAGTACCAGAGGGAGACAGATCAAATCGTGCCAAGGGGAACCCCACCTGACTGGGGGGGTGACTGCTTTCTGACGGGGAAATGGGGAGGGCTTCCTGGAGAAGGAGAGAAGGGAGGAATCCACATGGGAACCAGAGGGCCTTGGAAACTTGCACAAGTGCTGCACCGCCTCTGCCCTGGCAACTGCTGCCTCTGGTTCTCCCAGGTCCCCCAGCAGTGCAGATGGCTGGTACCACAAGGCCTACCAAGCCCCCTGCGGGCTTCAGGATCAGCTCTGTGGGTCTCGGGGGCCAGCACTGAGGATCTCGTCCTCCTCACTCTAGACTTAAAGCGAGCCAGGCTGTCAGTCCCTGTTACCATCGTCTCACACCCTGCCTCCCACCTCCTGCTCCACCCGAGGACAAGGCTGGCCCAGGGGCCGGATCACCATTATCATCATTAATGACAGCAGCGACTGTGTACTGTCAGCCTGCCGTGCGCCAGGCCCCGTGGATACAGAGAGAGGTAAACTCTGCCCTGCGTGGCACACAGGGGCTGTAAAAAAAGAACAGGTGCAACTGGGTGACCGAATGACTGAGTAACGAGCCCCACAGGTGTTGCTGGTGGTGGTCACGGGGCAGGGGCCGTGACAGCTATACAGCATCTTCTAGTCTCCTCTGTCACTGCCCTGCTCTCCGAAGTTCTGAGTGAGGGATATAGTCATGCCCCATACAAGCACTGACACTCACGGGTGTGACAGGGAGGGGAGACACCCCAGATGTTAGTCGTCACAGGGGATGGGTCTAATTCCTCCACTGAGAGGGGGGAATACAACCACAGAGTGGAGCCCTCCTCTACCCAGGCCCAGGGGCCTCTGTCCTGGGGAAGGGTTTGTGGCCCCAGAACTGTCTTTCTAGCCTCTGGGGCTGCTTCCAGCGACAAAGGCTGGGACGCTGCCTCAGGTCCCATTTGCTGGGTGTGCCCTTGGGCAAGGTCCTTATAACCTCACTGCACCTCAGTATCCACGTCTGTCGACTGAACCCCCATAACTCTCACAGCTGGCAGCGTCCTCACAGACCACTGGCATGCACGCTCCAAGAAGGCTTGGATCACTGTAGGGTGCGTGGCACCCTGGCACAAAGCAGGCCGTCAGTAAACAGCCGCTGAGTGAACGAAACCACTCAGGACTGTTCTGCAGCAGGGAGCCTAGGGCCAAGCACCCGGCTGACCCCCCCGGCACTGCCACATTTAATCCTCCTGGCGGTCCTGTGCAGCGGGGGCTACTGTTCCCATCATCCGGGGAGGGAAACTGAGGCTCAGAGAACATTTGCGAACTCTGATGGAGTCTCAGTGAATGGCTGGCCCTGGATCCAGGTCGCTGGGGACCCAAAGCGGGGTTGGGTGAACAGAATCTGTGGAAGATGGTCGGGGATCCCTCCGGGCGCGGGCGCGCTCCCCTCGATGGGGCGGCAGGAGCGGACCCCCAAGCTGAGAGTGGCCGCCTGGCAGCTCGGGGACGGGTCCTCCCTGCTGCCGCGTGCGCCCCCCGCCCCGCGTCCCTAGCCTCACGCCCTGGCTGCGCTCACCCAGCCCGGCTCCCGCGGCGCTACGCGATCCCGGCTGCAACCCCGCGTCAGTCAGTCTCCGCGCAGAGTCCGGCGCTACGGGGCTGCCCCCCTCCTCGGGGCGGGGCCGACCGGGGCTCCTGGCACCGCCCCGCGCCCGCCCCGCGCCAGTTTCCTGCGTCCCGGCTGCACCCACTACCCCCTCCGCCGCAACCGTCGTCTCTAAGGCGGGGACACGCACGCTCTCCCAGAGGGGAAACTGAGGCCGGTCGAAGGGTGAAATGGGCCACGATGCTAGTGGGGAAAGGGCGCGAAGGTCCTGCGTGCTGGTCCGGGTCCAGCCCGCATAGACGGCCTAGAACCCCAAGAAACGGTGTTTCTTTCTCCACCCACCTACCCATCCATGTCCCCTCCCACGTGGTCCCGTCTGTTCAGCCTGCCTCTTGCCTTCTTTCCTCCTGCCCTCCTCCCCTCCCTCCTTCCTCTCTTTCATCTATTCATTATCCCACCTATTCTTCCATCCATCTCTTTGTCTATTCATCCATCCTTCTACCAATTTTAAACTATGTTTTTATCCATTCATCCATTCATCTATTCACCCGTTATTCTGTGTTTCCACCTATCTATCCATCAAGCCTTCCATCCATCCAGTTCATTTCATATCTTTCTGTCCCGCCTTCCACCCATCTATCTACCCTTCCTTTCTTACATCCTTCCACCCACCTCTGGGTTAGCCATTCTCCAATGCCATCATTCCACATTTAATAGGGGATTCTTCAGTGCTGTCCTTTCCCTTGCACTGGGGACCCAGATGGATCGCACCATCCTGGAAAATTCATTTGCAAGTGCCAGTGGCAGAGGGCAGGCATATGCCCAACAGTGGGCACAGCTGCAGAGCACCAAGGGCTGGTTACTTCGGTTTGAAGAGGGCTACTGGAAAGGCTTCACCTAAATGAACCTCCTCTGTGGACATAGGTGGGTGCGGGGAAGAGAAAAACGTCAGCCAGCACATGCGATGTGCCAGGTGGTAAGGTATCTTGCTTAATCCTCACAACTCTGTTTTAGCCCAATTTTAGAGACAGTGAAGCAGGTTCAGAGAGATAAAAAGGGGCTCAGAGTGTAGTGGGAAAAGGCCGTGGGGTCAGCCCTGGGTTTAAATCTCGGCCCTGCCACTTCCTTGTTGCATGTCTTGGGCAGCTACAAGGCTTGGTTTCCTCATCCATTAACAGGAACTGGTGTGTACTTTACAGTTGTGATGTTGCAAGCCTTGTGGCTCACAAGGTACCATATGCAGAATGCTGAGTATTATGCCTGCCCAGTTGGTGCTCAACCAACGGTAGCTGTTATCATCGTTATATGAGAGGAGGTTGGGATTCAAACCCAGTACCTGTGATTTGCTGCTTTGCAAACCACGTCTCTGGTCTGTCCTTCCATTCACAAAGACCAGCCTCTTCCTCTCCCACCAGCAGGGCTGGTGAACTCTTGTTCCCCAGGCCCAAGAGTCATCTGGCTGGTGTCATCTAATTAGGAGAAGCATAGTTTACAACACAAGTGTTATAGCTGAATTGTGCCCCCTCAAGTTCATATGTTGAAGTCCTAAGCCCCAGTACCTCAGCATGCGACCTTAGCTGGGAATAGAGTCATTGCAGATGTAATTAAAGATAAGGTCATACTAGAGTAGAGCCCTAATCCAGTATGACTGGCATCCTTATAAAAAGGGGAAATTTGGACACAGACATGTGCACAAGGAGAGCATCACGGGAAGATTGGAGTTATGCTGCCAGAAGCAAGGAGCTGCTAGAAGCCAGGAGAGAGGCCTGGAACGGACCTTTCCCGGTGCCTTCAGACGGAGCATGGGCCTGTCTGTACCTTGATCTCGGACTTCCAGCCTCCAGAGCTGGAGACAATACACTTGTGTTATTTTGGCCACTCAGTCTGTGGTACTTTGTTATGACAGCTTGAGTGACGTACTGCAGCGACCACAGGCGTGGATAGAGATGATGCAGAGGGCAGCTGTCCAAGACAGTGACCAGACTGAGACCCACTGTGGAAGGGGCTGTGGTCACTGCTGTCTCCCTGGGCCAGTACAGAGCCTGGCCAAAGCCATGGCTTGTCAAGTCGCAGTAAACTGTGTTTTTAAACAATCTGATGAATTTTTACTTGTGTATATACCAGTGTAACCACCGCCAGATCAAGATATAGCCCCGTAGTGGCCCCAACACACAAGGTAATCACCCTTCTGACTTCTGTCACCAACAATAGTTTTGCCTATTCTTGAACCCATATAACTGGAATTATACTGTATGTGCTCTTTTGTGTCTGGTTTCTTCTGCCCAATATTCCTCATAAAATTGATGCAGCTTGTTGAATATAGCTGTAGTTCATTCTTTTAAATTGATGCGTAGTATTCCACTGCACAGATGTATCACAATTTATTTGTCCATTCTACCATTGATGGGCATTTAAGTAGCTTCCATTTTCTGACTCTTACGAATAAAGTTGCTGTAAACATTCCTGTGTATGTCTTTTGTCGAACGTGGGTGCTCATTCCTCTTGGAGTGGAATTGCTGGCAGAGAGAAGGCACACGTTCTACTTCGGTGAAAATTGGCAGACGGTTTTCCAGCGTGGAGGCACCAAGTTACACCGCTCCACCC
Organism: Grampus griseus; assembly: GCF_964374135.1. Classification (NCBI taxonomy): domain Eukaryota; kingdom Metazoa; phylum Chordata; class Mammalia; order Artiodactyla; family Delphinidae; genus Grampus; species Grampus griseus. Next base: position 21,455,886 of record NC_139008.1, read on the forward strand.
TCCACTCCAGCAACGCGTGAGGGTTCCAGCTGCTGCCTATCGTCATATTGCCAGTCTTTATTTTTAGCCGCTCTGGTGGGTGTGTAGTGGTTCTCACTGTAGTTTTAATTAGCATTTCACTGATGGGTAAGGCTGTTGAGCGCCTATTTTCATACACCTCTTGTTCATTTATACCTGTCTGAGCCTTTGGTCCATTTTTAAAAATAGGATGTTTATCATTTTCTTATTGATTCGGAGTTCTTCGTATATCTAGATACGAGTCTTTTAATAAAGTTTTATCACACCAAAAATTTACACAGAGACACACACACACCAATGATCACATCCATTTAAAAGTAACTTTGATCCTATTAATTAAATAAAAGCAACTTTTCCTGTCTTAGAAATGACCCCAGCTGACATAACACATGACACAGTCATTTCATATGTACACAGTAGGGCTGGCCCAGCAGCTCCAGCCCGATTTTCACATGCTTGAGCTGAGCATTTGCTCTGGACTGGGCTCCAGAGCAGACTTCAGTTCAGTTCGGATGAGCAGGGGCGGTGGGTGGTGGTGAGGCTCACTTGTTTCTTCTTCCTCCAAGAGGGGCTGATGGTGAGTCTGCGTCGCACCTGTGGATCAGGGTGGTGGGGAAGCACAGAACAAGAGGACTGAGGCAGAAACAATCTTATCTGGCTGGTCTCCAGAGCTGGGCTCTCACAGCTAAACTTCATGCTCACTGTTTACTATGTGTCTGCCACGTGGCAGATTCTTGGGACCCAGAGATGGTTAGGACACCAGCCTCATCCTGAGGGAGCTCACGGTCAAGGAGAAGAGACAAGGGGGCAAGGAAGCATAATGTGGAGTGCTAAGTGTAGTTAAGTGTCACCTCTGTAAAGAGGGATGCGTGGTCAGGATGCTATGGGGGGAAGACTGGAATCTCCCAGCTCTTGATGGGTCCCAGGGGCATCTTCACAGTGGAGTTGATGCCACTTGCACCGTGTCTTCATGGACGAGAAGCAGTCACCAGGCAGAGGGTGGCAGAAGGATGTTCCAAGCAGGGGGCTCAGTGCAGGACTTCCAGCAAGTGACAATCTTGTGACTGGAGGGTAGGGTGTGTTGGGGACAATGCGGGAACATCGGGGTGGACCCAGGGATAGAGAGCTTTCCTCTCTCGGCTTCCAGGGAGTCCTGGTGCCTGGAATCATGCTGATCTGTGGGTTACAGCTTTCTAGGGCACCTTTCCCTCTGGGCCAACATTTGTTGAGTGGTTCTTTGTAGGATGGCCTTTCTATTTAAAGGAATCATTGTTTCTGATCCTTGCCCATAGTCACTGCTGTCCACAAAATAGAGCATGCTGCCTGGTCCTTGACGGGCGCTCAAAAGTTGATGAGTTCATCCCCTCCCCTTACCTGAGAACACTTTTCTAAAACGGAGCGACCTTCGGTTCTGTGTTGTTTTTCTTCTGGAGTTGGGACCTAGTGAACAGGAGATGAAGAAAGACGGACCCTCGATGCCCAAATTTCTGGGCCTGGCAGGGAGAAGCAGGGCAGGAGCTCTTGGAGCAAGGGTGTCATGACCGAGTGGGCACTGACCTGAGGGGGGCCCAGGGTCTGGGTGGGCTGGAGCCACGAAGCAGGTGGGAGGGGCTGCTTGAAGGGCACACCTGAAGGACTGGGCCTGCCAGAGGAAGCTTCTGGCCTTGGTGATCTCCTGGGCCAATCTCCTTAAATCATCTCCTTCAAATAGTGGCAGCATGGGGTCCTTGAAAAGGGGAAATGAGTATGAAATTAGATCCATTAAATGACTGGGTGGGACCTGAAAATCCAAAATCTCAGGAGAAAAGTTTTAGAGTGAACTCAAAGCAGCCTTCCTCCCAGTGCAGGAAATCTTGTGGGCCTCAGCTTGCATGTTTCCAGGGACAGGGAGCTCACCACCTGTCAAGGCAGTCATTCTGCAAAGAGGACACTTTGCAGTTAGACGTCTGAGAGTCAGTGTAGGAAGGGGATGGTGGAAACTAAAAGGGTCTAAGGACTTCACTGAAGTCAACACAGTTCTGCCCAGTAGAACAGAAGTAGTATATACACTTTATCTCACTGTTAATCAGTAAAACCTATCCAGCCCCTTCTCTATTTCTTCTAGTAAAACAGCTCCACATATATGCCTTTTTCTTATGTCAACTAATGAAATTCTAGAGCCTAGCCTTAAAAGTACAAGTTCTGGGGCTTCCCTGGTGGCGCAGTGGTTGAGAGTCCGCCTGCCGATGCAGGGGACGTGGGTTCATGCCCCGGTCCGGGAAGATCCCACATGCCGCGGAGCGGCTGGGCCCATGAGCCATGGCCGCTGAGCCTGCGCGTCCGGAGCCTGTGCTCCGCAACTGGAGAGGCCACAGCAGTGAGGGGCCCGCGTACCGCTAAAAGAAAAAAAACCTATGACTTTACTGTATTTATTTTTTAACAGATCATTTGAATATCTGCGCTTCAATGAATTTAAGGCGGGAAGACAGAAATATGCAGGAATTAAAGCACAGAACTTAGGAGCATGGGTGTCTGGGCTCTGGCTTTACCATTTACTCTGACTTTAGGTGTATTCCGAAACCTGGCTGAGCCTGTTCTTTCGTCTATTAAATGGGTATAATAATGGTTGGAAGGCTTAAAAGAGGTAATTTACATAATGCAACAAACCTGTAGCATGTAGGCAGTGCTCAGTGAATGTGAACTGTTCTACTATTAAATAATGCCCCTAACCCTGCTTCTTTCCCAACCTGGAGGGGAGGCAGCCTAAAAGGAGAGCAGCAGGGAAACACAACCTTTTTTAGTCAATACTTTGTTTTACAAGAGAAGCAGAGATCTTATCAATCAGGAGGAAAAAGCCACGCCTGTTGACATTTTGTTGAGCTATTTCAACAGAACTCACCCAGTAGCTCCACAACCTACCCTCTCTTTGATGAAGCCCCTGGTCAGCAGGCCCTGCATTTTTAAGAGCGAGTCCTCACCGACAGGGCAGTGATAGCGGCCCCCAGTAAGAGAGGCCAGATCTCTCAAGAAGTTAACCGCTGTCCTGCGGGGAGGAACAGAGGGCTGGGGCCAGGCCCACCGAGGTCTCTGTGAGCCCCCAGCCCCTGGGGAAGTCACATGAGTGGGGTAAGGGGTCTTGGACCTTGAGGTCTGTGCCACTGAGACTGTGTCAGCATCACCAAGCCACTCTCCCAGCTGGTATTTGGGTGGCAGTGGCTACTGCTGTGTGAAGTGGATTCACCGTATGAGGGTCACCCTCAAAGCACGGGGCCCCATTCCTTAACTGGACATCTATCCAGTGCCTACTATGTGTCTGGCCTGGCAGGGACACAGTGTGACCTTTACGGAGCTCACGGTTTAGACAGAGAGATTAACTATGAATGTTCTGAAGGAGCTGAATCTCTCCTGTCTAACACATGTTCTTCTATAACCATAGTGGGCTTCCCTGGTGGCGCAGTGGCTGAGAGTCCGCCTGCCGATGCAGGGGACACGGGTTCGTGCCCCGGTCCAGGAGGATCCCACGTGCCGCGGAGCGGCTGGGCCCGTGAGCCACGGCCGCTGGGCCTGTGTGAACGGAGCCTGTGCTCCGCAACGGGAGAGGACACAGCAGTGAGAGGCCCGTGTAACGCAAAAAAAACCCCAAAAAAACATAGCTACTTTAAACTTTTTCCCCCTAAATATTCACAAATGTGCCCCGAAGGAAGATGAAATGGGAGAACACAGCGTGTGACTGTGGGAATCGGTGCAAATCCATTTCCACGCTGGAGAAAGTCAGGATGCTGACGGGTGGGCAGGGGCACAGAGGGGCTCTCTCTGGTGCAATGCCTGCCCAGGGCCTCCTAACTGCTCACACACAGGACTTGGGCCCAGGAGAGCTCAGCGTATAACGTGAGTCCCTGGATTAGGTGAGGATGAGCCTTGCCCCTCAGACACGCGGCCATGGGGAAGGGATACAGCTCCTGACCGCCCACCTGTCTGAGCAGTTCAGGGAGACGGTGTGCACTTTCACGTCTCTCTTCTCCGTGAGTCTTTGCACTTCACTGAGGATAAGGCTGCAGCTTGTGTCTGGCTTCCCGTCCGTCAGGAGGTACAGTCCTTCCACATCAGGAAAACTGAAAGCTTTCTGAGAGAGCATGTAGGTTGTCTGGCTCAGAAGAGGGGCCAACCGGGACTCAGAAACCACTGGCCTGCTGTCCCCAAGTCTGGTTGGATCTCACCGACTTGTCATTAAGACTGAGAGCCTCCTCTTTCAGCCTTTGACAGACCAGGAAGCTGCTGAGGTTTAGGAGAAAGAGCTCAGCCCACTTCCTAGCTGGTTAACCCCAAGCAAGTCACTTAACCTCTCTGGGCCTCTGTGCCTTCATCTATAAAGTGAGAACAGCGAGAATCTCATCCTCACTGGGTTGCTGGGAAGATGAAATGATTTAACAGTAAATTCTAAAGTGCTCTTTGTAAACTGCAAAGCATGGCACAATGTCAGGATGGGGCGATGGTATTTCTGCTTTGCCACTGGGTCAGGCTTGGCGGTGGAACTTGCCAGCAATGCTTGCAAGACTGAGGTGCTCCCCTGAGCATGCAGGTTGGTCACCCACTTCACAGCCTCGTGACAGGCTGCGTCTGTGGTCCCCACCAGAGTGTCCTGCCACGGCTGTAGGCCCTCTGCAAAGCTGAGCAGGTTAAAACTGTGGAGAGCGGAGAAGAGGTGGGGGCCGGAGAGGAGGTGAAAGAGATTGGTTAGAACGCACCCGTCTATACTGACCTCAGGGTAAGTAACCTCCGTGAGGACTCACACCTATCCCTGAAGACCCTACAGCAAGCCCTGGGCCCCCTGTGGACCACCTGAGGATGAGAACATACACAGTGAAGATTCTGGGTGCAGACAGAAATAGATTTAAATCCCACTTCAGCCACTTACTGGTTATGCAATCTTGGGCAAATGATTTAACCTCTCTAAGCCCTTGTTTCCTTTGCTGAAGAATGGGGATAATAATAAGACCGTTGTGAAGACTGAATGACATCACGCATGTAAAGCGCTTGGCACAGGGAAAGTGCTCTATAAGTGTTGAGGAGGGAGTGACCTTGGCCAGGGGAACCTCAGGAGCCATCCCTTGGATCTCCTGACCCCCGCGCACCAGCACCCCTGCCTCTTACCTGTCACAGTGCTTCCGCAGCTGTTCCCAGATCAGCAGAGCGAGCTCTGTCTTCACCTGCTGCAGGTAGGGGCCCATGGATCCCGACGTGTCCAGCAGGATGCACACTTTGCTCTCCAAAATGGCACCAAAGAGTCGGCGGCTTCCTGCTCGGAGGCGGGTGGAGGCAGAGGCAGGGGAGGAGTGAGGGTGGCTCTCCTCACTGCAGCTATAAAATCCAAGGTCTTGCCACACCCGTTGCCTGAGTGATCACGGATCAGATGTGAACCCACTGGGAGATGGCCTCTGTGGTGTTGCTAGAGGGGTCATTGTCCAAGGGCAGAGCTGGTGCGTGGACTGGGCTTTCGGAGGTCGAGGTTTCTGCTATGGCTTTGCCTCGGATGACTTGCCCAAATGATTATAACTTCCCTGGGCTTGAGTTTCCTCACCCCTAAAGTTAGTGATTGGGTTAAGCGGTGTCACAGTATTGTTTGGGGCTGGAAATGATGTTACAGAGCATGGAGTCTGTAGATTGGCTGACAGAAATCAGGTGAGTGTGCACTGTGTGCCCGGCACTGAGCAAAGTGCAGTGGAGATGAGAGAGTGTCCCTGCCCTCACGGAGCTGCCAGTGAGGCAGGGAAGACGGATGTTATACCAACAGCTACCACTCTGCTGAGGGTTATGACACAAAGTTAAGGAGTACCTACTTGGGAGAATCTGAATTTGATGGATGTGGGGTGGGGAGCAGACAAGCTATGGCTGAAGGATGAGAGGGGGTGTGTGCGGGGAGAACAGACTGTGAAAGGCTCTGAGTGGGAGAGAGGAGCATGTCATGCTTGAGGGACAGAGAGAAAGCTGGAGAGGTTGTTAAAGGATTTGGGATTTATCCCAAGGGGAAACAGAGAGGGCCAGTGACTTGCCCAAGGTCACACAGCCTGGCAGCGAAGCCGAGATTCACATCCAGGTCCTCTGATCCACACTTGAAGGCAACCGCTAACCCCAGCCCTTCTGGTGCCCCAAGGCTAAACGGAGGTAACACGGGGGACGCCAAAGAGAAGAAGATGGCATGTCCAGCATTCCCGAATCACACCTCAGACCTCACTGGAGGCAGGAGTAGAAAAAATGGAAAACTGCTGCAAAAAGGGTCCACTGGTCTCCAGGAAAAGGTAGCCTGAGCTGGCTGGACCCACTGCCCAGGAATCTTCCAGGACTCATCTGGGCTGTTCTCTGGCAATGCTCATGGCAACATGAGGACATGAGGGGAGCCATCCTGAGGTGTGTGGGACGTTCCGCGGGGACAGCCAGCCAGCTGGTCGACGGGCCTCCCACCACAGAAGGCCAGCTGATCCATCTTGGGAACCAGACAGCGGAAACACCCTGCAAGCCACCGAGCCCCGCCGTTATCGCCTCCCTAACTCTGCTTTTTTTGTCCGTCTCCATCATCACTTCCCTTCCCAGCTATCCTAATCTTTCCCCTGGATTCCTACTAGGTTCCCCTGATTGCACTCCGTCCCCTCAGCAATTTATACTGCACGCAGCAACCAGAGGGATTGTTGCCGATGCTAACTTCATCACTTTCCCCTTATTTAAAATCTTTTAGTGGCTTCCCATTGCTCTTAGGATAAAGTCTGGGCCATGGCCTCATCTCCCTGGAGTGGTGGCACCCTTTAATCTCAGCCACCCTGCTTCCTTCAGTCTTTGTACTCAGCCTCCTCCCCCGCTGAGCACCTCAGTCATGCCCTGAGAGTCTTCCCTCTCTTTCCTCAGGTGACATCTAGTCATTCTTCAGATCTCAGCTCAAATGTCACCTCCTCGGGGAAGCCCTCCGTGATCTCTCTGTGCAGGCCCCCTGTCCCTCTCTCACTGCACCATGCCTGTCTCCTCCTTACACCTGTCACCCTGCTCTTTGGGTAACAACTGTCTCCCCTAGACCATGAGCTCAGGGAACCTGTGAAGTGTTTCCCCTACCACCTCCCCAGCACGGAGTGGGAGAACAACACTTATTCGTTGAATAATGAATGAGTGGCTCAGCGCAGCATCCCCTGGGTACGTTCGGAGGCGTTAGATGGTGTTGAGTGTGTAGCTGTATGTGAGGTGGGGGCGCGACTCATACCACACAAGAAGCGGCTGCACGGCTGCCCTTCACACGCTCCCCGGCGGGAAGTGTGCGTTGGGAATACGCACACGACCTCGTCGCCCCGCCTCAGCCTCTGACCTGACAGCTGCACCCGAGCTTGCCGCCCGCTCCAGAGGCTTTGGAAAGCAGCAGTCAGCCCAAGGACTGTTTATACCAGGTTCTACTGCAGAGGACTGGACTTAATGAATTTGGGCAGGCACCTGAGTGGCCCACCCTGGGATCCTTCCTCTATCGTCCCAGGAACCCTCCAGGCCCCAAAGCCTGAACTGAGCCTCCGGTTCAGTCCTAGCTGTCTGCCCGGCCTTTTGGACTGGATGCTTCAGACCATCTCCTAATGCCCAGCCCAGCCTCCTCTGGGATGTGAGCCTGGCTCTCAGCCAGCCCTGCCATTCACCTCTCCCAGAGGGGCCTTGGTGCTCTCTGTAAAGAAGAACAGGGGCATCTTCCCTGTCCGGAGCCCCTCCCATCTCTACCTTCATGGACTGGTTCTGTGGGGCCCAATCAATACTAAATTGAGGCTCCTGAAGGGCAGCAGCCCTTCAGTCACACCCAGGAGGCGAGGTGTGGGAGACGAGCCGGCAGAGTGGCCTGACCAGGCCTGGGTCTCCCTGCTGCTCTGGCTCGTGCTCCACCACCCTGTCATCCAGCACCTTGCCTGACCTCTGAACCCAGAAGTCATGTTGCCCCTGGGTGACAGTCTGTGAGTGCCTAGCCTGGGAAGGACTGACCCTGGGGTCCCTGGGGTTGCCCTCCCGCTGCCCATCACGCTCGTCCGCCCTCCAGGATAGCAGGCAGGCTCACCAGACAGCAGCCACTGCAGCCTTTGGACATAGCGCCGCGTCACCTTCTCCAGGTGTGTGATGTACGCTTCGATTTCCCTGGGTGTACACTGACTGTGTCTCACCATCCCCTGGATTACGGCAAGCAAAGGGAAATTCCAACCCCGTCAGCTATTTCTTCACCTCCCCATTACCCCCGAAAATAGTTTAGTCTACCGTGGTTCACAATTTTCAAAACATTGTGAAGCATGCACAGTTCTCGGAAGGTGTGTGGGAATTGGGGTGACGATTTCTGTGGCACATGCGGTCACTGTAATAAGAAAAAGACATAGTATCTCTAAATTTTAAATAGAAAACCCTTAATGGTAGGATGGGAGGTCGATGCATTTCAAACTAAGAGACGACCTCCGATGGAGGAGGGGGGCGGCATGATTAAACTCCCATAACATTTTTCTGGTGGCTCGTTTTAGCTTTATAGCTGACAATGTCATACCAGAGGGCAAGGAGAGAAAATGGGGTCTCTGTTTTAAAAGCACGATTCGATTTTCATTTTCTACTAAATGTACCTGTTCCAGTGTCAAAGCAATAAAAAAAATGACCTCAAAACGAGAAAATAGAGAACCCCCTCACCTCCTGCCATAACCGCTGTTCCCAGCCATCCTGATGGGACCATCGTCAGTGTCAGGGTACAGAGCTCTTATTAGTGAGGATTCCAGCCACTGCCCTGCATTCTCGGCAGTTGTTTCTAATTCCCCCTCCATTGAGCCCCTCTAACCCTACAGCATGGTCTCAAGCACTCTGAGGGGCTGACTTTTCTTCCAACAGGATTCTGCATCTCCTATTCCTTGAGCGCAGTCCCCCTGTGGGGGGTGGGGTTCTTAGAAGCAGGAATTGAAGCCAGGGGCATACATTCATGGGGAGTTTTCCCCAACACACTCAGCCATTTGTGCCTGAGAAGAGACAGGAGCTGGGAGAAAAAAAACCAACACCAATCTTGACTTACGTTGATCTCTATGCTGGGGAAGATACTGCAGTATTTGGCTGATGCCGACGTCTGTGTTGACTTTTGATGAGTGCATTTGGGACCGAGGTATCTGGAGATCTCCATCTTCAGTTTTTTTAGTCCATAATTTGCTACCCACTTTAGAATAAAGGAAAGAACTATTATCTTGGGTAATTCAGGCTTAATGGAATGACTGACTCATCTGTTAAAACCTCATGTTTGAAATCTGTCTTGTATTTGAAATGTGGGGTTCCCAGGTCCTCACTGAGCCTTCATCACATTCAGATTCCTGCCCCTGTGCTGGGGAGAGATGCACAAGAAATACGGGGAACAGGGAACAAAATTTATTGAGCACTTACTACTCCCTAGTCTGGTGGATACTGTTGCCTCCCCAGTTTCCATTTCAACCCTCTCCCATGAAACTTGAATGGGATTGTTCTAAAGTTTAGACTCTAAACCAATGAGGATAGTCTCAGGCTCCTTGTCACAATGAGAGATACAAGAATGGCTCGGTTTAAAGCAATCAGAGCATGGCATCCAGGGTCAGAACGAAGCTCAGACTTTTATTGACCGGTTGTGGGAAGAAAAGATGATCTATCTTCTGGATCTGCACAAGAAGGGGGATTTCTGCTGCTTGCGTCCGAAAGGATCTGACGCCACTAAGTACTTTACACAAAATATACTTCAATTAATCAGCAATCCTATTAGGTACAATTGTTTTCATTTTATAAAGGAAGACATTGAGACTGAATGACTTGCCCAAGGTCACCCAGCTAGGAAGTGGCAGACCCAGGTTCCCACGTAGCTCTATTGAATCCTTATCCTGACACTTTAAACAGTCATTCTAAGCAGGTTTGGCCTCAATTCCAAGTATACCCACCCTCTCAGAAATAATGGTTGGTGGAAGGAATTATTGCGTGGGGGCATGTGCTGGTGCAGACAGCATAATACCTCTAGGCTGGAGCAGACTGCATCCTTTCTGGGCAACTCAATAGAAAAGCTAGTCCTCCTTAGGGCTCTTCCTTGAGGGTACTTCCTGTACACGAAGCCTGGGAGAAACAGAGCAGGGTTACTTTGTGCAATTCTCTTACCCTAGCCTCCCTTTTCCATGTCAATTTCTCTGTCAATCAAGTCAGCTGTAACATTCCTTAGGTGCAATTTGCTGAGAGGTAGGAGGGAGGCTATTGTGCTGATCTGGGGAAGCATGCTGGGATCTTCCTTCTCTACATGTCAATGGGTTGCTACTGGGACCTGTGCCATCAATCCGACTGACCTGGGAGGCTCATCTCCACTCCCTTCCCATCAGTCTGAGGACACTGCCCCTCATGCGCAGAGCAGGAGCGCCGCGCCCAGGGACCTGGGGAGACGCCGGCATCAATTCTTCCCACTCTCCTGCCTGTGTCAAGACTTTGCAAGCTCACTTCCCTGGGCTGGGAGATGTGAGTGGTTTGAGGATAGGCCCGCTTGGGGTGCACTGCTGCCCATGTCCCGGGACTGCGGGAGATTTCTCCTTTCCCTGGGGCCTGATCACCTTCCAGGTCCCACGGGGAAAGGGGGCTGTCCAGACATCTGTGCAGCCCCGACTTACCCACATTATTCCCTGTCTCTGTATAGAACAGCGAGAGAGAGGTCTCTGCGTCCCTTGATTTGGTCTTCCTCCTCCGATCTGCAGTCCCTTCTTTCACTGGCTGGGCTGTAGCTAGAGGACATTTGGCCTGTCGGCTGGAGCAGCCTTGAGGGTTTATCTGGTGAAGCTGTGCAGCTTGGCTTAGAGACTAGTCAACTTCAGCTATGCTCTGCCCTTGAAATGGGGCTCCCAGGTGGATCTGAGGTCCTTTGGGTCCTCTGGCCTCCCCTGGATCAGTAAAGCCAGAGCTGCTGATATATACCAGGCTTGGTGCGAAGTGCTTCCCGTAGCCTGTCTTGTTTTATCCTCATAGTACCCCAGCTTGCAGATGAGGTAAGTGGGACTCAGAGTCAGTAAGAAGCAGAGTAAAGATTCCATCCAGGTCTTGCTGACTCCAGAACTCTGCTCTGAGCCGCTCTGCTGTGTGTCTGACATTAGAAGACACATGGTCTTAGGTTCTATGAGCTGAGTACTTTCATAAAAATACTGGTGCCCTGTCATGACCGGCTGACACTGGACATTCTCCTTAGCCCCTCTGAGCCTGAATTTCTTCATCAGTGAAATGGAGGAACTAATAGATTCCCTGCCATACAGGACGGATTGTTATAAGCTTTAAATGGGACAATCTTAGCAGAAGGGCTGGCACACGATCGCTGATCACTTTAGTTACTGTCATCACGAATCCATGCCTGAGCCGTGCTTGTCCACCCCTCCACCCCCGGGGCCGTGCCTTACCTGGGGGGACGCCCGCTTTGCCACTGAGTGGACTCCACAGCAGAGCTTTCAAGCGGGGACTCTTCTCTCTGTCAGGGTCATCTTTAATGCTCTAGAAAACAGCAGTCTTTTCCATCAGAGGTCTGTTCTCTGTGGGGGGCAGTACCCCAGTCATCCCAGCCTCAATCTGTCAAGTAGGAACCTTTGCATGGCGAGGCCTCAGGAAGTAGACTTCTCACACGCTCGCCCCATCTCCTGTTGCACATTCGGAGAGGACTCTGGGGTTTGAGGTGAAAAGGGTGTGTGTGTGTGTGTGTGTGTGTGTGTGTGTGAGTGAGAGTGTGTGTGAGTGTGCATGCGTGTGTGTGACTAAGTGTGTGTGTGTGTGAGACAGCGTGTGTGCATGTGCATGTGTGAGTGTGCGTTGTGAAAGTGGGTGTGCGTTGTGTGTATGTGTGCATGAGTGTGAGAGTGTGCGCGTGTGTGTGCGTGTGTGTATATGTGTGAGTGTGTGCATGGGTGTGCGTTATGTGTGTGTGCACATGCGTGTGTGAGAGTGCGTGCGCGTGTGCATGTGCATGTATATGTGAGTGTGTGTGTGGGAGTGTGACAGCGTGCATCTGTGTGTGAGAGAGTGTGCGTGCATGTGTGTGCGCATGTGTGTGCGTGTGTGTGTGAGTGTGAGTGTGTGTGTTATGACAGAGGGCCTGCTAGGACAACTGTGGGGATTTGCCTGAACTTTCTTCACCAGTTACCTGCCCCTCTTCCTACTGGACTGGGATTTCTGGGCCTCCAGCATGACAAGCAACCACTCAGGTAACTTCCATGCCCTATTGGGCACCTCGGTTTTAAGGAAGGGGTTCCTTCATTACCGGGTACAACCGGAACGTGGTGATGGTTAAACAAAGTCACCCAGGGCCTGGACCAGCAGAGGAGACCTCTGGGTGGCGGCTGTGAAAAATGCCCAGAGCTGCCATCCCAGAGAGCCACCCGCCAGCAACCCAGTTTCCCACACCTGCATTTCAGGAGGCCTGTCAGAGGCCCTGGAGCAGCCCAAGCCCCCTCGTAACCAAGCCAGTTTGGGAACCACTGAAGGCCCAAGCCGGACTCCGAGACCGCGGGGTTTCACCTCAGAATCTGGGAAGACGGGAAGGCGCGATGTCTCTGGGCTGGCGCCCAAACCCTGGTGGAGTTCTGTACACGAGGGCAGTGCCCATGGGAACAGAACCGCTCAGAAGTGCTGACTGCAGGAAGGGAGTTAGCTGCACACGGTTTGGGTGGATTTCTTCATTCTGAAAGTGTGCTGTGTTCACAAGGGCCTGTCAGCTGGTGAAATGCTGAAGCGCTCACAGATCTCACTGCCCTTCTGCTCACAAGTGCTGTGGAGTCTGGGGTGTCCCCCCAGACACACCTCTAGAGGCCCCTTCTGAGTGCCGAGGTGGGTATTTTATGTGGGACAGATTTGACAGGCTGTGAACGGGGATCAGCCCCGGGCAGGCCCAGGTCCACCCTCAGGCTCCTATCAGGCCCCCAAAAGCCTCGGGCAGCAGCAGAAAGGACCCATTAGACGCCCCAAGCCCCTAATTCCTTTGCCCCGAGAGACCCTCCCAGACAAGCCCTCTTGCCTTACAACCAGCACGTGTAACGGAGGGTGCCGAGTCCACGGAGCCCTTGGAACCACAAAGCTGGGGCAGCCAGGCAGAGCCAAAGGTGGGGTGGAGGGGTGGCCAGAGCTGAGAGGCAGGCCCCCCGGGGGTCCCTTCCCCCTGGAGGCCAGGACACTGACCACTGAGGACCCTGCTCCCACCTCTGCTGGCCCTGGGGTCTGGGGGCCTGGCCCAGGCCACTTCAAGATCTAGGAAAGACCAGGAGACAAGGCAGAAACAGAATCCCCTGTGTGTTATTAGGGAGGGGAGTCAAACCGTTCTGGCCACAGAGCATGCTCTGGGCTTGGAGGGACAGAACTTCCCGGGCTGACGTCTCAGCTTGAGCGTCTTCGGCTTGTCTCTCAGGAGGGCTGCACTTTCCTGTTGTTTTCCGGACTGGTTCTTCAGAGACGACACGAGCAAGGCACACTGCAGGGGGACTGGGAGCGTCAGCAGCACCCAAGCCAGCGTGTCTCCACGCAGGGCACTGGCGCCCACGCGCACGCGCGCACACACACACACACACCAGGGGGCGCTGGGGCCACTGGGGCCCCTGTACTCCTCTTTCTGTCCCTAGAGTGCTGCCTGGGGCCAAGAGCACTGTGGATCAGGCCTATTAATAATAAGTACCATGGGGCTTCCCTGGTGGCGCAGTGGTTGGGAGTCTGCCTGCCAATTCAGGGGACACGGGTTCGAGCCCTGGTCCGGGAAGATCCCACATGCCGTGGAGCAACTGGGCCCGCGGACCACAACTGCTGAGCCCGTGGGCCACAACTGCTGAGGCCCACGTGCCTGAAGCCCATGCTCTGCAACAAGAGAAGCCACCGCAATGAGAAGCCCGCGCACCGCAACGGAGAGTAGACCCCCGCTCGCTGCAACTAGAGAAAGCCCGCGTGCAGCAGCGAAGACCCAATGCAGCCAAAATAATAATAATAATAAGTACCATGTATGGAGGGCCTGGGATGCATCAGGCACTGGGCTAGTTACTGCCTGGGGGTCTCAAACCTCCTTGCCAACAAGACATGCAACTACACTGGCAGGGCAAGGGCTATCCTATCCCCATTTTACAGGTAAGGAAACCAAAGCTTATGAATTTAAAGGACTTGTCCAAGGCCATACTGTGAGTAAGTAGAGGATCTTCCATTCAATCCCAGGTAGGTCTTGTTTCAAAGCCAGTGTTCTCTCCATATGTGGACCCAGCAGCCACATGTGGTGGTCAGCTCACCATGTGCCCAGGGCCGACCCTGGATGCTAGCAGAATAGTGGTGTGATACTTCGTTCCTTTGCCTATATATTTCTCAACTGCCTGCAAGCTTCTTCAATAACTATTCTCAATCAAGGCACTAGAAGACACCACTCAAATGTAACTAACATCATAAGAAGGGTGGGTTAAACCATTAGTGCCCATTAACACCTTGTGAGTGAGTTTATCAGATGAGGGAGCAGGACTAATGTGCACCTGAGAAGCAGTTGAATAAAGCAGCAAAGAGGGACCCTTTCTGGGAGGACAGCTCAGGCACGTCTAGGGGAGCTGCAGGTTTGCCAATCTATGGCCCTGCCCTCCCAAGAGCTCACCATGTAGTTGGGGAGACGGGCAGTCCTGACAATGGTCGTATTTGAAATGTGAGTCACGTCCACCTACGTGTTCTCTGTGCATCCTCATGGCTTGAGCTGCCCCACACCTCTATGTCCAGGCCTCATCTTTATCCACCTGCCTGAAGGATGCCCCCACTTGTTACCTCACAGGCCCCGCAAACTCACCTTTGTTCTAGGCCCACCCTCCCTGAATCCCCACCTGTTTTCTCTCTCTGGGTCCTGTCTACCAGGTCCCGCCGCAAGGAACTTGGGAGTCATCCTGGGATTTCTTCTTCTTCCTCACCCCATTCACTCAATCAGCCACAAGTTTGGTCAATTCTTCCTTAAAGACATGTTCTCACATTTGTTCCCTTATTTCCATTCTCATTGCTCGTGATCTGGTCCCGCTCTCATCTCACCTTGAACTGCTCAACTCCCTCTCTGAGGAGGTAACATTTTAGTGAAACTTGAATCGTAAGGAGCAATCCATGGATGACCTGGGAGGGGAACAGTTGGTGAAGGAAGTGGCAGGTACAAAGGCCTTGAGTTTAGGAATGAGACTGATGTGTTCAAGAACGTACGGGCCAGAATGTAGAGCACGCGGACCTGAAACCAGTGACTTACAGGACACTCACATTTCATTGGAAGCCTTTGGGGTCTGTGGATCAGCACAAAGGTGGAAAGCTGATGTGGGATGAGTCGTGTCCCCCAAAAAGGCATGTTGAAGTTCCCCTGTACCCAGAAACATGACCTTACTTGGAAACAGGGCCTTTGTAGATGTAATTAAGATGTAAGTTAATGAGGTTGTAGTGGGAGGGTGGGCCCTTAATCCAATACAACTGGTGTCCTTATAAGAGGAGAAGAGACACAGACACACACACAGAGGGAGGAGAGCCATGTGGAGATGGAAGCAGAGATTGGGGTTCTGCTGCCACAAGCCAAGGACAGGCAAGGATTGCTGTTGCCAAGGACTCCCTCCTTGACCAAACTTTAGTCATGTTCCTCTGAGCCCTCTTCTTGACTGGGCTTTGACTTTGGCCTGCTGAACCCAGTTTTAGCAAAGAATCCTGTTGAACCTATTTAGCAAGAATCCCCCTACCCTCGATATCTAGTCAACTTCATCTTAGTAATTTTCCATCCACTGACCCTCTCACTCTGCTCACTGGCTATAAATGCCCAGCTATCTTTGCTGTATAATCGGAGTTGAGTTCAATCTCTCTCCCCTATTGCAGTCGTCTTGAATAATGTCTTCCTTGCCTTTTTTTTTTTTTCTGCAGTATGCCGGCCCCTCACTGCTGTGGCCTCTCCCGTGGCAGAGCACAGGCTCCGGACGCACAGGCTCAGCGGCCATGGCTCACGGGCCTAGCCGCTCTGCGGCATGTGGGATCTTCCCGGACCAGGACTCGAACCCGTGTCCCCTGCATCGGCAGGTGGACTCTCAACCACTGCGCCACCAGGGAAGCCCTTCCTTGCCATTTTTAACAAGCGTCCAGGGCAATTTCATTTCTTTAACAGCCACCATCACCAGAAGCTAGGAAGAGGTAAAGAGGGATTCTACCCAGAGCCTTCAGTGGGGACATGGCCCTCTTGATACCTTGATTTCAGACTCTAGCCTCTGGGACTGTGAGGGAATAAATGTCTGTTGTTTTAAGCCACCCAGTTTGTGGTACTTCATATGGCAGCCCCAGGACCCTAACACAGAAGCCAGCGCAGTCATTTGCCCCACACCTAAGGCATACCTTTTGGGAGTAGTTGAGAGCCTTTTCCATCTCAGACGTGATGGCACTGATATCATCGCTTTCGTAAATACCTGGAAACAAAGCAAACAAAGTCATGATCGATCGTGGGGAAGGGATGGAGATCCTGGCAAGTGTCCACATCTGTAAACACGTGGGCCATGTGGAGGTGACCTCAGCCTAAGGGGCAGGGTGGGGTCTTAATGGGCTTAGCTGACTAGCCACCCCCCCATACTTTCTGGTGGTAAAGGGGATGGATGGGTATAGTGAGGATACCAAGAGCGGGGCTGGCCTTGGGACCCAGCACCCTGGCACCCAGCCAAGAGCTCTCACCCACAGGAAGCGTAGGTCAGGGGAAAGGTCCTGCTCCTCCAGTGAATAAAAAGATCCACCTTGGGGTTAATTAAAGTAGCTAATGTCTGTAGTGAATAATGTCTGTAGTAATATCTCAACTATGACTCATTTGAGAGGGACTAGAGTATAATGACTAACAAGACAGACTCTGGGTTCAAATCCTGGTTCTACTACTTACTACATCTATGCTTTGGGTTCTGTGTCTCAGCTTCCCTATCTGTAAAATGGGGATAATAGTAATAACACACTTCATAGGGTTATTGTGAGGAACGAATCACAACATATGTAAAACACTTAAAACCGTGTCTGGCATATAATAGCTAGTCTATAAATGTGTGCTATTATTAATAATAATCAACAATAATAACTTAAATGTATATGCCTAGCACTTTTCATGAGTTCCACCCCTGGCTATGCCACTAATTTTGTAACCACAGGCACCTCATGTTCTTGGGAATCATTTCTTCATCCATAAATCAGAGAGGTCAGAATGCACTAGCATGTCCCAAGCTTCAGTCCCTCCTGAATCACGTCACAATTTTGCCTTGTCTGCACATCATCTAAACCATAATTTACTTAACATATACTTTTAATCAATTCACTTTCATTTACTTAAAAGTACACACATATACAAAATTGAGATATAATTGACATATAACATTATATTACTTTCAGGTGTACAACATAATGATTTGATATTTGTGTATATTGTGAAATGATCACCATAAAAGTCTGGTTAACATCCTTTAAAAGCATATTTTAAAGAGAAAATTTATGTCACTGCTGACAATGAATGCTAGCATTTTTTAAATGAAATATTAAAACAATCATATAATCATTTAGGGGAGGGAAAAAAATTTTCCTCTACCCTCCTAGATTCTCCAGCTGGGGCCTTGGAAACCCAACTGACAAAAGACAGATTAACAAGAGAAAAATAGAGTTTATTAATGCATGTGGTGTGCATACATGGGGGAGAAACTCAGCGATGAGTTACTCAGAGGAACTGGTTGGAACTTGGGGCTTCTGTAGCATCTTAACGAAGAACAATAGAAATGACAAGACAAAGGAAATGGGGTTTGGCTTTGAGGGCCGGCAAACTGTGGGAAGGTAAATATTTGGGGGGAACTAATGGAAGACAAGGGTTTTTTAGGTGAGGGCTGTTACGTAGATTCCTCTTGGTGCTGTGAAGAGCCCAGAGCTGCCAACCAGAGCTTAAGAGTCTAAGATTCACCCTTCTCCTCCTGGCACAGAAGCAGGACATAGAAATTTATGTCCTGCTTTTAGGCAAATGGGGGAAGGGGAAGCAGAGAGGTTTTGTGGCATCTGCTGTTCCTTAATTGTCTTCAGCTCAAAATAATCCTTATGCCAAAGTGGCACATATTGAGGTGGCATATTCTGATCTCCTACAGCTATGGCCAAAAATTGTTGCTTTGTGTTCCGTGTACAACTATCTTGCCAACCACCTGCTGCGAACATATCACCTTTTGAGAAACGCTAAACTAAGGGACCTTTAGGGCCCCTTCCAGTCCCGACATTCTAAAATATATATATATATATATATATATATATATATATATATAATTTTTTTTTTTTTTCTGGTATGCGGGCCTCTCACTGTTGTGGCCTCTCCCATTGCAGAGCACAGGCTCCAGACGCACAGGCTCAGCGGCCATGGCTCACGGGCCCAGCCACTCCGTGGCATGTGGGATCCTCCCGGACCGGGGCACGAACCCGTGTCCCCTGCATCGGCAGGTGGACGCTCAACCACTGCGCCACCAGGGAAGCCCTAAAATATTTTTAAGTGTTTTACTTTTTTTCTTTTTCACTTTAAAACAATTATGGGAAGATATACATAACATAAAATGTACCATTGTAACCATTTTTAAGCGTACAGTTCAGCAACATTAAGTATATTTACACTTCCTTGCAGCCATCGCCACCATCCATCTCCAGAACAGTAATTTTACATTTGCAAATGTGATTTTCACATACCACTTTCCTGGAATATGTCTATAGCATAGGGAGCTATATTGGCACTGAGACAACTGTCTGGAAAGAAAGATGTGGAGAGTTCAGCCAACTCTTACGCACCTGTGTCTCCAAACCAGTGGAAGCGGCCCCCAGCAGCCCGGGTGAACTCCCGGTAGGCGGCGGCCGTGTCACTGCGGCTGGCATAGCAGGCAGGGGGCGTGGTGTCCATCTGTGACTCGCCCACGTAGAAGAGACACACGTTCAGCTGTAAGTCACAGCCCACACGGGCCTCGGCCACGTAGGCGCTGAGCATGGCCTGTGCGGAGACAGGGAGGAGGGGCCCACAGCTGAGGGCTCTCCAAGCCGCTGATCTCGGGTTAATTCAGCCTAATTGCTTTCTTGAGGACCTACTGTGTACCTGGTCTAGTAAGTATGTGGCACTGAGGATGGAAAGGTGAAAGAGCCTGGGTCACCATTTCTCTTACTATCTTAATAGGGCCTGGCCGGGGATCTGGGCGTGAGATCCTAGACCAGTATCCTCGACGTCCCGTGGAAGCTTGTTAGAGATGCAGACTCTCAGGCCCCTTCGGAACCAGGTCTAACAACATCTGCATTTGAACAACATCTCCAGGTGATCCTTTGGCATGATAAAGTCCAGACTGGAAAAATCATGCTGGAGAAACCAGTTGCTAGGCGTCCACCTAGCGGAAGATGTGGGGTCGCAAAGGATAAGGGATGCCCAGGACGTGGCCTACCCACCATGTCCTGGTCAGGGATGCCCCCGGTGAAGAGGTAGATGCCCTGTGATTGCTGTTTGTCTTTGTCCTTGAAGTCCACTTCCACAGCCTTCCGCAGGGCGCTGAGGACATTCCTGCTGCCTTGACACTGCAGGCTCAGGACCCACCTGGGGGGCAGGGAGGGCCATGCTGAGGGGGAGGGCGGGGAATGGAAGGCGCTTGTTTCCTGATTTATGCCTGAGTCCCTCGGATGGCAAAGATTCTAGAGAGAGCTACTTTCTGGGGGAGGGGGCCCAGAAAATAATAGCACAGGGGAGGCTGACGTCAGACCCAGCAGGTCACCTACCGCCAGGCGCTTTGTAAGTTGCTATGGCTCGCGGCAACCATCTCGGGCCTCCAGCTTTCAATGGTGCTTCCAAACCTTGGAAAAAAGGAAAGAGGGCTTGTTCTTAGGGGAGAAATCCATGCCCCAGCTCTTTGGGCTCCCCAGGATTTTAAGGGGGCAAGATTTTGATTACACCCCCAAAATTTTAGGATGCCACTGGCCTGGGCCAGCCACAAGATCTCCTTGCTGGTCATGACACGTCTCAGCACATTCACGGTGGGAGCAGAGCTGTGCCCTCAGTGGAGACACAGCCAGCACCAGTTTGGCCAGACTTCCCTCCTGAATGAGGGTCACGCCCTTCTCGGTGTGAACTTCCTCACCCCCAGGGAAGAAGTCGTTTCTCCCTTTTTAGCTCTGATTCATCCTCACAACACATTCTTCACTCTCCATCTGCACTATAGCTTTTCTTTTGTATATGTATCAGCTCATTTTCCCTATAAGACAGAACTTACATCTTTGAGAAGAGGATTTATCCCCTTTATCAAGGAAAAGATGTCCCCTCTCTGGTTCAAGAGCGATTCCTCCACCTGGGCTATTGACTTCACCACCACCAATCTCTTCTGAGACCTTGTCCCACAGTGACCTCTCTCCCACACACATGCCCAGCGTCTACTTCCGTCTTCCCCATCGCCTCTCTTAAATATAACTTCTTCGTCTACCAGCTACTTCTCTCTCTTTCCTCTTCCCCCTCACAGACATGCTCCCTAGAAAAACAGTGTTACCACGTCCTCCTCATCTTCTGCTTCTCAACCCCCTGCAGTTAAGCTTCCTCCCCAGTTCTCTGATAAATATTAACAAGGACCTCCTTTCCCCCTCCCATGGAAATATCTCTATTTCAGTTGGATAAAAATTCTAACAATATACAAAGAGTGAAAATTCCTCCAATTTTATCCCCCTCCCCCCAATTTCTGTTAACTCTTTGTTCTATATTCTTTCGGATTTAAAAAAAAAAAAAAGTGTAGGACTTCCCTGGTGGTCCAGTGGCTAAGACTCCATGCTCCCAATGCAGGGGGCCCGGGTTCGATCCCTGGTCAGGGAACTAGATCCTGCGTGCCACAACTAAAAGATCCCGCGGGCTGCAACTAAGAGCCGGCGCAGACAAATACATATTTTTTAATGTATTTAAAATGTATTTAAAATAAATACGTATTTTAAAATATGCATAGTTGCATATTCTATTCTATTCCATAGAATAGAATTCTATTGTCAGGATTATTTTACCAATTTCCTCTTGCTTTTTTCCAGGTTTGCCAACCATTAGAACTCTGCACTGAAAGGCTTAATCGAAGGAACAAAGAACATACACTTAAAAGATTTAGTGCTTGCTTCAGCAGCACATATACTAAAATTGGAACGATACCAAGAAGATTAGCATGGTCCCTGAACAAGGTTGACACGCAATAAATTAGTAGGAGTTTGCGATCAACAGATACACACTACTATATATAAAATAGATAATCAACAAGGACTTACTGTCTAGCATGGGGAACTATACTCAATATTTTGTAATAACCTATAAGAGAAAAGAATCTGAAAAAGAATATATATATACATATATATATACGAAACTGAATCACTTTGCTCTACACCTGAAACTAACACAACATTGTAAATCAACTATACTGGAATAAAAACATTTAATACAAGGGCTATACCAAATTACACTTCCACCAGTACTTTCCAAGAGTGCCCTTTTCACCAGATTATCATCAGCACTGGGTATTATCAATCTTTTAAATACTTGCCAAAATGAATTGCAGAAACATTATATCTCATTGTTTTCCTATCAGGGAGCGCGACTGCCAGATTCAGTGGATTCCTGCATTCTTCCCCTTCCTTCTTTGCTTCTGCAGGCTCTAACTCTGTTTTTTTTCCTTTGGGAAAGGGTAAACACCTTTCTCTCCTGGTTTTCCTCCTGCCTTTCTGGCTGTTCCTCTCTTGTTTCTTTGGCGGTTCCCTGTCTCTGCCCACACTCCAAATGGCAGTTCTTCCCAAGTTCTGTCCTTGGTTGTCATCTCTCCCCCTTCACGTCTCCACAGGTGTAATTCTTGCCCTCCCATGTCTTCAACCAAAATGCTGATGGCTCGCAAACCCGTCTTTCTTGGCTAGAGCTCCTAACAGGAGAATCCCCAGACTCCTGAGGACCTCAAACTCTATATGCTTATCTTCCAAGCTCTGCTCCACCTGGCACATCCTCTCCTCACCATTCCCTCATCCCCTACAGCCAAACAGTGACTGCATTCTGTAGATTCTAACTCCCCCGCACCCCTCACAGGCCTCCCCCTTTCATTCCCACTGCCTTGGCTCAAACCCCCTCTACCCCTGCAGTGGTCTAACTGGTCTCCCCACCAGTATCGCATCCTTTCAGTCCATCCTTCCCCTGGTAGCTCGAGTGTTTCGAGATTATTACTCTTGCTTAAAATCCTTCAATACCTATACGTCCTAGAGTATAAAAACTCCTATATAAAGCCTCCATCCCCTGGTGTTTTATTTTGTTTTCTGGTCATGCCCAGTCTCTCCCTCTCACCCCTTAGTCACACTGAACTATTCACACTGACGGTTCCCAGGGTTCTGTAGTACATCCGTCACACCCCTGTGCCTCTGCTTATTCTGTTCCCTACACCTGGAACGCCCTTTCTCCCCATTTCCTCCATCACTCCCATGCGCTAGGCAAACACTTACTCATTTGTCAAGACTCAGCTAAAGGGTCACTTCCTCTGTGAAGATTTCCTGACCTTACTCTACCCAGGTGGAACAGACTGACCCTGCCTTTGAGCCCTCAAAGTCCCATATCCTCCCTTTTACTTATTTCTTCAGAAAACATTTAATAGCACTTATATTTTGACACACCTGTCTCCTACTACTAGGCCATAAATTCCTTGAGGATAGGTATTGTGTGTTTTAACTTCTGTATCCCTAATGCCTGGCATAGTGACGGTGCATGGCAGGCTTTCAATAAAAGTTCGTTGAATGAATGAATGGATGGATGGATGAATGAATGAAAATATTGTTCAAAATGCTTCTCTAAGCATTTTTTCTGTAGAATTTATTAGGGAAAGATTAGACCCTGGTACAGTTTAATATATAATATTAACTGCGGACTTATTAGGTTTCGAACACTTCCTATTTCATGTGAAGTTGTATAAAAAAATATATATTTATGTATTTTTATATGTATAAAAATATACATAAATATTTTATATGTATAATATATATTTACATATATATTTATAAAATATATAAATAAATATATATATATATAAATATATATATCCCTGGCGCAGTGGTTAAGAATCTCCCTGCCAATGCAGGGGCACAGGAAGATCCCACGTGCCGCGGAGCAACTAAGCCTGTGCGCCACAACTACTGAGCCTGCCCTCTAGAGCCCACGAGCCACAACTACTGAGCCTGCGTGCCTAGAGCCTGTGCTCCACAACAAAAGAAGCCACTGCAATGAGAAGCCCGCACATGGCAATGAAGAGTAGCCCCTGCTCGCCGCAACTAGAGAAAGCCCACACGCCACAACTAAAGAAAGCCCGCACGCAGCAACGAAGACCCAATGCAGCCAAAAATAAAATTAATTAAAAAATGTATATATATAACTATACATATATTTAAATTATATATAATTATAGATTAAAAATATAAGTAACTATGTAGACAGAAGTATAACAAATATATATAGTATTATATATAGTCATATATAATTTAAATGTATATGTAGTTAAACACTTGTTATATATTGAATATTTACATTTTAAATTTAAGTTTATTTATATTTAAAATTTATATATAAAATATATAATTTAAATAGTTATATAGTTTTAATTTATACTATATATACTTATATATAATTTAAATATATAGTTTTATATATAATTAAATCATATAGTTTTATATATAACTGTATAATTTAATTCTATATAGCTATATATAATACACAACATATAACTATATACAAAAATTATATTGATATATCTATGTATAATTAAAATTTATAATTGGAATTCTGAATGCTTGAAATACTGTGGCTTGCTAGAACTGAGCTAGGAGCCAAGCCTGGGGGCCCTTCTTTTTCTCTTTTGTGTTTATCAGCTTGGTAGCCAAATGGGGCAATGGGCTGAGTTACTTTATCCTGGCTGATCAAGCAATGTGTTTTGGGTCCGCTTATCACCTTCGCCCCAGTGGGACTGTCCTGCAACCATTTAATTATTCAATGCCCCAAACAAGATCATTCAAATCAGATAAACTGACGGCCCTCCTAGGATGCTGGGTGCCCATACATCTGTTGTCCTGCCAGGAGCCTCAGCCCAGGGATGGCATCCGAGTGCACACGCCCTCCCCGCCACGGGAAGCGGGAAGCAGGAAGCGGGAAGCAGGAAGCGGGAACGTACGCGATGATGTTGAAGCAGTCCTTGTTGGACAGCTGCTCCTCCAGCAGAAGTCTCAGCGAGTGCTGGATATGAATAATGTACGTGGAATTGGTCACAGAGATATCGAGCAGTATAACCACCCTAAAAAGAAACACAAGCTTTAAGAGGAGAACCGAACCTCTCAGATAATGTTTATTTTGTTCCATTTTACTATTTAACGTTTTTTCCAGGGGAGTTCTGCATGCCAAATTCATAGCTGGCCAAATCTCCATGGTCTGAAGTCAACACAGGCGGGTTTACAACAGTAGAACCTTCTCTCCAGGAGGGTCTATCATGGTATAAAGCCTCGTGGTAGAGATGGTTTAAGGGCAGGGCTGCATATAATGATTTCGTACATTTCCTTGTTTTAAATTATTAGTATTCAATATTATTATAGGTTGGGGTCTATGAAGGGAAAACAGAAACAAGCTAAGCAAGTTAGATGGGGAATTAGGCGTAACTGGGGCCTCTGGGGAAATGTATCATTATTTTCTCTCTCTGTTTTAAGATCTCTAGTGCTATTCAGCCTTCTCCTTTTATTACTTCAAATCTTATAGTCCCATCTCCTCCCCCCCTCCCATTCTCATTTTGAGACAGCTATGGATAGCAAAAGAAAATCCACTGGATAGAGAGTCAGAAGGCCTTGGTTCAAGTCCCACTTCCTGTGTGGCCTTAGGCAAGTCGCAATACCTCTCTGATCCTTGGCATATTTAACTATAAACTATTTATAATGAGACTTCATAGGGTTGCTTTGAGAAGTAAATGATATAATAGATGAATAGTAGTACAAAGCATAATACTTGGTAGGTGGCAAGGCATCAAGTAAGGTATGGAAGCGATAATGATATTTTGGATACCTATTGTTTCTGCCTACTCAGCATCCATTACCTCTTCTCACAGCAACATCTTGATTTTTGGGGGGCGAGGAGGGGGAATACCTCTGTCTCTAACAGTCCATTTGAGTTGAGTAGAGCTGACGCCAGCCCAAGCTTTAAGAGTGGACATTTGACCCCAGGCAATCAGAACATCAAACCCTCTTGGCCCTAGTGAATAGCTCAAGGATGGACCCTTGCCCCCAGCCCTGGGAGTGCTAAACTGGAAGGAAGGAAGTTGGGAGCTTTGGGCGGCTATCTTGCCACCTGGAGGGGAAAGCCAGCCTGAAGACAAAGCGAACAGAGAGGAAAACAGAGCTGAGGGATGGAGAGAGATTCCTGACATGCATGAACCTCTGGATCAAGCCGTGCCTGAAGACAGCTATCAAATCTAGTCTAGAATTTTCAGTTACCTTAACCAGACTTCCCTGATTTGTTTAAGTCAATTTGCACTTAGTTTCTGTTGCTTTTTAACAGAAAGATTCCTGAGTGACATTGTTGATATTGAGTGATGCTTGTTGATGTTGGGGATGATGGTGGTGACTTTTCCCTCCAGGGGTTCTGCTGAGTGATTACTGATCCTTAATCTAAATGATGGCTTCTGATGCTACCAACAGGGAATTCATGAGTTGGTTGAGTGCTGTGTCACACATGACACCCATGAAGGACAAGAACACTACTGGGGGAAGGTACCTTTTTTCGCAGACGGTGCCCCAGATTCTTCTGCTGGCCAAGGAGAGCCACTCGATCCGTCTCTCATACATCCGCATAGCTCTGCTGAGCTGCTTCTGCAAACTCATGCGCCACACACAGTGAGCAACTGCGCAGAGCATGGCCGATTAAGGGGTCTAGGGGGAAGGGGGTGTACCCCACTTGGTTTCTGGGAATGGTGTGTCAAGGCCATGGGTATCCAGGCAGTACAGACATTCCATTAAAGCATGGACGAGTCTGCCACAGGATGAGGAAGGGAAGAGTCAAAGTATTTCATGCCTCAGATGGGGAGGAGGTAAATGTGGACCCAAAGGATCAGAGGCTTTTGATCCAGGTCCCTGCCTGGGGAGGAGGTGGAGAAAGTCCCACAGGGGCCTGTGGGTGGAGTACAGTCTCTGTTTATAAGAGGGAGTTCAGTCAGTGGCTTGGTGCCTCCACATTCCACCCATCTCCCTCCCCGCACCCCATATTCTGACTAATGGGACCCACCACTGACCTGGTACTCATACAGGAAGGGCAGGTCCACGTGAATATTCTTCATTGTCCCATCATGCCATTCAAACTGTACCATTGCCTTCTGCGCTCAGGTGTGGCCAGGAGGGGAGCAGGTGAACAGAAGCACAGGTGGGGAAGGATTTTAAGTGTAAATTGGCCACTGGGCTCTCCAAGTGAGATGCAAGAGAGGGAAATGGGCTCTTAGCACATCTGGGGTTGGATTCTTCCCCACACAGCAGGCCATTGCCTTGTCTGGAGCTGGCAGCAGAGGGCCTTCGGGATGCAGTCCCCTGAATGAACTGTGCCTGACAGCAAGCCAGCTCCCTTCTCAGGAGGCTATTCTGAACATCAGAGTCTTTACCACAAGATATGGTTGGAGGTTTGGTAATAGCAGAGTTGGAGACCTTAAAACTTACTAGCCATGAGTTCTTAGGTTTGGGAACCCAGATGGGCCTTCATGGACACTTTGAAAATCAAATTTGTTCACTTTGTTCTTTCATCCTCCACCAAGTTGTCATATCTCTACCTATCACTCCTTCCATCTAGTCATCCATCCATGGGCTGCCAGAACTCTACATGCCCACACTCTCTCTTGCCTTTCATTCTTCTGCCTTTCCACTGATCGTTCTTTTCCTTCCTTTTCTTTTTCTTTCTTTCTTTTTTTTTTTTTTTTTGACCACACGGTGCGGCATGTGGGATCCTAGTTCCCCAACCAGGGATCAAACCCATGTCCCCTGCAGTGGGAGCGCAGAGTCTCAACCACTGGACCACCAGGGAAGTTCCTCCACTGATCTTTCTATTTGCCCATTACCATTATACCGTCCTTCCATTTTTCCATCCTTCCACCCTTCCTTTAATCTTTACTTTCATTCTTCCATCTTTTTTAAAAAATATTTATTTATTTATTGAATGTATTTATTTGGCTGTGCCCAGGTCTTAGTTGCAGCACATGCGACCTTTGTTTCCACGTGACGGATCTTGGTTGTGGCATGAGGGATCTAGTTCCCTGACCAGGGATCAAACCCGGGCCCCCTGCATTGGGAGTGCAGAGTCTTAACCACTGGACCACCAGGGAAGTCCCCATCCTTTCATCTTTTTAATTTTATCCTGTCATCCATCCTTCCAATTTCCCTTCCATCCTTCCATCTGTTCACTTTTCCATCCATACATCCATCCAACCATCCATCCATTCTTTTACCTATTCATTCATCATTTCCATCCATCCGCTCATTCATCCTTTTCATTCTTCTTTGCATCCTTCCTTCCAGCCACCATTCACTGAGTGCTTGCTTGTACTAGATATCGGGGATAGAGGGTTGGAGAAGAGCTTTTTCTTTTAAAGGGCTCATACTTTGGTGGGGATTAGACATGTAACAAATACACACATTAGCGCATTACAGGAGCGATAGTAGAAGTCTGTACAAGGTATAGCGAGGACACAAAGAGAGTGTGTTCTGATTGGGGAGGAGGAAAACCTCCATGGAGGAGGTGACCGTGGTGCCCAATATACTCCCTCTTACCCCAGTCTCCCAAGTTTCATTTTCGTATCTTTGAAAAACAGCAGTTAGAGTAGATTTGATGAGAGTTCTAGAGTCCTGGGTGGAACGCCTCCATCCCACTCCAGGCCCTCAGGCCCTTGCTCCTTGGGCTCTGTCTTATGACTTCTATTTCCTGAACATTTCAGAAAGGAAGTACCACGCAGGAGCTCCCCTGCAAAGGACTGGACAGAACTCTGAATCTGAGTTACCTCGTGGATAGTTGCTGATACTGTCTTCCGGAGAATAGGCACAAATTCCTCCACGGGAGAGAATGCATTGGGTGCCAGAAGCTGATAAAGGCTTAGCTTCTTGGCTGTAAAAATAAATGGTGGGGTTTGGGGCACCACTCATGAAGCCCCAAAGGGTTCATTCCTTTCCGTTAGTCACCTGAGTCCTGGGTTCTTCCCTCTTTGGGTATTTACCTTTCAGGCTATTGGTCTTTAGCCATTCTGCAGAAGTCTTGTCCAAGTTTGGGAACTCAATAGTGAGGGGATCCTCATGCTTTGGGGGTTTAGGCAAGAGACTCGTGAGTGGCCTCTTTGCAACCTCTGTGGAAATCTAATCGAAATGAAAAATCATCCTTACATCATCATCTTTTAGAGCTGGAAAGTCCACGGTCTCCCCCACCCATCCAAGGGAGCATCTTAAAACATTACCTGGTAAACTAAAGGCAGTTCTGCCTTCCCCTCCCACTATCCCCATCCGCTTCTCAGGAGATTTCTGGAATTTCCAGGAGAAGAGAGAGGTGTACCCAGAAACTCCCTTCCTCTTTCACTTGTCCATCCTCCTCACGCCTTCCCACCCTTACCATTAAGGTAAGCACCTCGGACTCCAAGATGACAGGTGGTCTTGCCAAGGGCTCAAATATAAGGCTCCAGGGAACTAAAAAGTATCTCCTGCACCGAATCATTTAGGGAGCCCTGATCTAGCCCACCCGCCCTCGCCCACACTTACAGCCAAAAACCTGAGCTTCTGAGAGGTTAAATCACAGATAGCTCACGTATGAGGAAAACACCGAACAGCAATTCCCAAACTCCAGACATTCGAGCACCTCCTTCATGAACTTTGCTACGAGTACCACTGTACTGTTATTTACTTAATATTTTAAAAAATCAAACATATAACATTAAATCTTTTTAATTATAATAATATTAATTGAAATTAACGTTAATTTCAATTTTAATTTTTGACTTCCTTTTTTTGTACTTAAATAATTTTAGAAAGATCTATTTCTGCCATAATGAGCTAGCTTTAAATGCATAACATTGAAAAGAATATTAATCTATGTATCACCTTATAATCATCTTGCAAACTACAAGTAGTACATGTGTTTCATTTGGGGAAACATCTGGCAAGGTTTTGGCATCAAACAGACCTGGGTTCAATTGAGACTAATCAGCTTCCCTCTGTGATCTCAGGCAAATTATTTAAACTCTTAACTTCAGTTTTCTCATCTGTAAAATGGGGGTAATAACATACCTACCGCAGACTGTGGTTGTAAAGATAAAATAAGGCATTTAAAGAATTAAGCACTGTGCCCATCTTATAGTGAGCACTCAGCAAATGAAAGCTATTATAATACTAATACTTATTGTTATTGTTTTAGATAGTAGAAGAGCTGAAACTAAAATTCAAAATCCCAGTCTAGGTGCTGTGTTTCTTTCACTACATCCAGCCAGGTCAAAACGTCTGGTACCCCAAATCCACACATTCATTCTGTGAAGCTATAAACGCATTACCAGTTCTCCTCGGTACGCAGCTTTACCGGTGATTGTGTCCATAAGCTTTCTGAGTTACTCTGTTGGTGTTTAATTAAGCGTCCTCAAGCAGGGCCTTTGCCCTGAATGAGATACTGGTGGGAAGACCGTCTTCAAGACAGCCTACCCTGTGTGGTTGAGGTTTTCATCATTCTCCAAACTGGGGGGAAGGGAGGGGCAGTGGTAGGGGGAAGGGGTGGCAGGAGCCTGCTGGCCTTTCTCTGAAATAAATCTTTCGGATAGAAAATCCACCAGGATCCTTCCGGCGGAGGCCTGGGCGGCTCACAGCTGTTGGGACAGCGGGGGGCGGGGCCTCGCTTTGTTCCATTTTCGGGACGTGGGAGGCCTGGCAGCCGCTCCCTTGCGCGACAGGTGAGACAGGAGAGCACAGCAAGGCCAGCTGCGTGCCTCCGCGGAAGGTCTGAGCTTGGGGCTCTCACCACCTACCTCGTGCATCGAGCCGGTCCGCTCCTCGCAGGAGGCGCTCTGGTGCAGGGCTTGCACGTGGCCCCGGAGGCTCTGGGCCTCCTGGATTTCTGCCAGCAGCTCATCCACCTCCCGGCTGCTGTAGATCTGGGGGTGGTGAGGGCAATCAGTCATCCAGCAGTCACCTGGCTACCGGCAGTGGGAAAGGACAGGCAGCCACGTGAATCCCTAAGGCGGAGCGGCAGGCTCTTTAAAGCGGACGTTATAAACCGGGGTCCATGTGCAGGACAGAGCCTGCGAAAGTCAGTGTTCCATTTGTACAGTATTGGCTTGCAGTGTTTTTAAACAATTGAAGGGCCGTCTAGCCTTAAAAATGGGAAGAAACACTTTACACCCTCTAGGATGACAATAATAATAATAATAATAATGATAGGAGGAGGCGGGGAGGGGAAGCAGGAGGAATTGGAACTGTGGGATGAGGGTGGAATTGTAAAATGGTGCAGCTGCTGTGGAGAACTGTTTGGTGGCTCCTCAAGAAATTAAACAGAATTACTACCTGACCCAGCATTTCTACTCCTAGCTTTATACCTACAGTAATCGAAAACAGGGACTCAGATAACTTGCACACCAATAATCATACCAGTTCACAACAGCTCAAATGTCCATTGACCGATGAATGGATAAACAAAGTGTAGTATATCCAGAAACTGGAATATTATTCAACGCAAAAGGAACAAAGTTCTGATACGGGCTACAACATAGATGAACCTTGAAAACAGGATGCTAAGTGAAAGAAGATGGATGTGAAAGGTGTATGATTCCATTTATATGAAATATCCAGAAAAGGTAAATCCCTAGAGACAGAAAGCAGATTGGTGGTTATGTGGGGCTGCAGGGGAGGGGGAACAGGGAGTCACTGCTTTAGTAGGTACAGAGTTTCCTTTCTGGGGGATGGAAATGTTTTGGAGCTAGATGAAGGTGGTGATCGCACAACATTGTGAACGTATTAACGTCCCCTGATTGTTCACTTTATGTTATGAGAATTTCACTGCAATTTTTTTAAAATGTAAAGAAATCACACATATACAAAAATCCAGGTTTCTGGCTCTTGTTGAAAAATCAGAAGACCTGGCAACACCGGTGGTCACGCTCCTACAGAGCACCGGGCTGGGGCTGCACGGAGGTGCCTCTTTAGCTGCGGCAAGTGCTGTTTCGTTCACCGCACTCCTTACCGCTCACTGTTGTGTCCCCATCAGAATCAGTTGTCACTTTTTGTCACCTCTGCACTGTTGTTTTGCCCATAATAACGAAGACAATGAAATTTGTTTTACCCATACCTCTAACAAGAGTGGAAAAACAACAATAAGCCAAGAGGTTCACAGGTTTTAACAGAAAATATCTCTTAAACCAGCCAGTTTCATTCACTCACTGTACTTTCCTAGCCCCTGGAGTCTGTGACTCCTCTAGAGTCTGGGCAATGAGGTAACAAGAAGGGGTTCTGCCCAAGGAAAATGTTGCCTGACCTTGGCTCCCTCATGGGAAATGTCCAACTTTTTGACACTTGAACACACTTGTGAGAGGCAAATATTCATGTGCTCACGGCGATTAGGTTAGCAGGCATGGCACAGCCTATTAACTGTCACCTCCATTGTGGACACGGAGTATGCGATGTTATTATTAACCGGGACAAGGATACTAATGGATGGATTGGTACAGAATTACTTGCTCATTCAGAATGGATTGCTGTGCGTCTCCTGCAGTAGGTGGGGCCCATCTAGGAGAGAGAACTGAAGCAACTGCTTCAGACTCAGAGCGCTGGTGGGAGCAGAGGTGGGCTGGGGCCCACGTTGATGGCAACTGGATAGGGATTCAGGATTCTACTGGTGTATAATCAACTCATCACACACACCGGCAAAAGGATCTCTTGTGACTTCATGTTGTTTCTGTTCTTCCCACATATTCATTTTAACCTGATTTTACCATTGTAAACCCACTGAGTTGGGGAGGGGGGAAAGCAAGCACACACACAGCATGGCCTGTCTGGCCCAGATTCCCCAGGCACAACCTTGGAGGCAGGCAGGGATGGGAGGAGGGGGCAGTGTGTTGGCCCAAGGGCTTACCTCTGTCTCTGGGCTGTAGCAGTGGTAGTAGCCCCCAAGAGCTTCTGCAAGGTGCTTCAGAACAGCCTGTGGGGATGGGGACAGGGTGAGCCGTCACTAGGGCAATGCCGGTACCTTAACAAACTTTCTCCTCGTCTGAGCCTCCCAACTGAGCTTATCAACAGGAGAACTAGGTATAAGGAGAGCTGTGTTCTGGTCCGCAGCTTGGGGACCTCAAAGGCTGGCCCAGCTCACTATAGCCAATCCAAGGGAAGCCTTGGAAAATCTCGATACTTACAGGGGGCACCTGATCATCGCATTTGTAGGTGATGATGTGGGTGATGAGGTCCCGTCCCATGATGGACTGTTGGATGTACTCGGACAGGATTTCAGAAGGCTGATCTGGGCTGTGGAGAAGACGGAAGAAGAGAAGGGGACACCTCAGCCTGAGGACATTCCCCAGCAAAATGGTAATTCCCAAGGAGCATCTACCAAATCTAATCAACCACCTGTGTCCCAGGTCACCTGTGTAAGATGCAGGGCTGAGTGGGCCACAGGCCTGGCCACCCTGGCTGCCCTGCCCCTGCATCTGTGGACAAATGGCCTGGAAACACAATCCTTCTCTCAAGCGTACGTGAAGAGTCTTGACGGTCTTTTCTCTAACAATGGTTTGGTTCTCCAACCCCTTCATGTTATCAGCTTAGGAAAGGAGACCTACCAGCTTCCCATTATGATCACCAGAGAATTCAGCCCCTTCAGAGCGAAGATCTTCTTCAGGGCTTCCAGCAGATTGCTGCCTCTGTCAGGCTGCAGTTTCTTTACCCAGAGCTTGAGTTCCTGGAGGCTGGGGGAGAGGATAACAACCTAATAACTCTTACTAGGGGCCAGGCCCAGGACAGGTACGAGCTGGTATAAATCTAACAATCATTCTTTGAGATGGATACCTTTATTCCCATTTTATAGATGAGGAAACTGAGTCTCAGAGTTAGGACTTGCCCAAGGTGATACTGTAAGCAGCTGGCAACGCTGAGATTTCAAACCAGGTGTGACTCTAGGGCCTGAGCTTCTAGCGACTCTGCTACATGGGGGTCTGGGGCTAAGCTCCTTTCCCCTTCAATGCTCCTGGGAGGCAGACCTCAGCCTGAAGCACAGAGTTAATCCCTTAACCCTAAGAGGGCTTGAAGAGAAGGCAGCGAGGCTGTGTGGCTACATTCCACACGGGTTGGGATGCACACCGCTCGCCACAGGGAAGATGACATAACACAGAGCTTTCTTGGTTAAATGCCTCATGTGGCACTAGTGAGACAGCCCTTCTCTTTCCATTTCTCTTTCAGTCTGACCTCCCCCTGCAAAAAAGACCCCTCAGCTCGTTGCCAGTAAGTCTGTTTTTCATTATTATAAATGTTTGAATCTCCCTTTTAAGCAAAGAGAACAAATCCCAGGCCTGGCGCCCTCTCTAGCCAATAGGTTTCAAGCTGGAATTTAATACCATTGTTTTGTCTGCTTTCATTCGCTTTATGTTTATAGCGACTTTCTAATTACAGCAAGTGATACGGGCTTCTCAGTTATGGTATTGATAGTTGCCGTCAAAGTAAACATAGCGTTGATATTTTAAAAAATCGATAATAGTGCAAGTAGCACAGAGTAAATAATAGTTCAGGTGGCAGGGATAGGACGAACATCACAAGGGAAGACCAGGAATAATTGCAGTTGAGGCACTCTTGGCTAGACGGTCTCAAGGTGACTTCCAGGTCTGACGTTCCAGAGCTCGGGGGTTGAACAAGAGTGGAAATCACAGTAAAAGACACTCTTACCCACTGAGTACCTGCCCCATGCCAAGTACTCATTTTTCACTCATCTTCACAACAACCCTGTGAGAAACAGTTGTCCTTGCCGCATTCTGCTAATAAGAGAGTTAAAGGACCTGTCAAGATCCCCCAGTGACTGTCAGAGCCAGGATTCAAAGCCTGAATCCTGCCTGAACCGGCACTCCTCTACCCGGAAGGCCTCCTCTTTACAGCTAGTGCTGGGCAAGGGGACCTCCGTCCCAGAAACCCAAGCATGTGGTTTTCCCTGGGATCCGCTCTGGGCTTTGGAATCCAATCCTGACTCTGCCATTTTGGAAAAGTTCCCTAACCTGAGTCCCAGTCTGCTCATCTGCAAAACGGGGGTAGTAATCCTATCCCATGTGTTGGTTATAAATATTAAGTAAGAGAGTACATGTGAAGTACCAAGCATGGCGCCTAACACATTGTGGATGATCAAGGCTATTCACTTCATGGAAAAGAGAGAGCTATTTACTGGCATAAGTAAGCAGAAATTCTTACCTTCTCCCTCTCCCCACCTGCGAAAAACCCTCCAAACCAGAAACTCCCAAAGGACTAGCTAAATAAATTACAGTATATCTACACAGTGGAATACTATGCTGCTATTAAAAAGAATGAGGTTGGGCTTCCCTGGTGGCGCAGTGGTTGAGAGTCTGCCTGCCGATGCAGGGGATGCGGGTTCGTGCCCCGGTCCAGGAAGATCCCACATGCCGCAGAGCGGCTGGGCCCGTGAGCCATGGCCGCTGAGCCTGCGCATCCGGAGCCTGTGCTCCGCAACGGGAGAGGCCACAACAGTGAGAGGCCCGCGTACCGCAAAAAAAAAAAAAAAAAAAAAAAAAAAAATGAGGTTGATCTCTGTGTACTGAGAGAAAATGATAGTCAAGATTAGGTGCAAAGCCAAGATGCAAAACAGTGTAATGTGCGCCTGATTATGTTTAAATAAGAGGATAAGCACACGGATGCGTGTATGTGCAAAGCCTGTGGAAGTAGATAGAAGAAACTGTTATTGGGAGGTGAGGGGGAGCTAGGTAAGAGGGAGACTCATCTGCTATTACTTATCCTTTTATTCTGTTCCAACTTTTGAAAATGAGCATGTATTATTTTCATAATAATAAAACTACCTTGCTAGTTTTCTGGGTAAAAATGGTGTCTCATCTTTTCATTTTGTGGTGCTCATGGGGTGACTTTTCCAAAAGTTATTGGCTCCCTGTGTTTCTGCTTTTGTGAATTGTCTCACTTATCTGTTGGGGGTCTTGCACTTTAATCACGCAATAAAGACACTAACACTTAGGGAGGAAGATGACCAGGTAGACATCCGGGCTAAGGCTGGGTAGTCACTCACCTGGAGGTGCCGACTTCCACCGGGCTGGGCCACAAGGTGCTGGTGGTGGTACCGAAGGACAGGACGTACAGCTTCTCCTTGTGGCTCAGCTGCTCATCAATGAGGCTCTGGTGGGCAAAAGGACATCACTGGCTGCCAGGGCCACGGGCCACGTGGAGCCTGGCCCCACCTCTCAAGCCTTGGCTGGGCCCTCTGGGCTGGGGTGTGAGCCGTGCTGAAACAGGGTCGCTTAAGGCCCAGCTTAGTAGCCCCATGTTGACATTTGCTTGCTGCCCACCCCAGCCTGCTCCTGGCTGTGCGTGGTGGGTATGGGGCCTGGGTGGCCAGCCTGCGGCTTGGCGGGCCAGTCCGGGAGCTGGATCCTCACTCCCGCTGACCGCAGACCATGTGCTCTTCTGCCGCGGCTGCTGCGCACTTAGGTCACGGGTGCAGTGGGATGAGCACCCACCTCAGCGTGTGCTGTGGTTGGACCCTCAGCACCTCACTGTGGCACCCAGGGAGGAGAACGGAGGTCAGGGGCAGTGGTTTCTGTCCCGGGCATGTGAGTTGGGGACAGAACGATAGGTGCAGGGCCAACCCATTGGATGCTCTCAGACTCAACCTGGTGAGTATCCAACAATAAGATAACTCATCCCGCTTCTTCCCGGCCAGCTACAAACTTCACCTGTTACTGCCAACACGAGCCTTGCCCTGGCTAAGACTGGACCAGCCCAGCTGGGGGAATCTTTGGAAACCGGGCCCTGGGACCTGTCAGGAAGAGGGGCCTGCACTGACACCTGTTCCCTGACACCTGCTGAGACCAGGAACAAGGGACAAGTCTGGAAACTGGCCCATGTTGATCCCTCTAAAGGGTCCTGGGACCCGCTGTTGCTGCTAAGGCCTCATTCAACGCTCTAGAGGTTCCTCTAGGAAGACAGACCCTCCATCACACGCCACAGAGACTACAGAGGCTTTTCTCGATGCCAGACTCCGTACTGAGCACTTAATTTGCATGAGCTCCTTTTGTCCTCTGGTGACCCTGTGAGGTGGCAACTGACATTATCCCTGAGGTAACACGGTCACACAGCCGAGAAGCGGTGGAGGTGCCTGGGATTTGACCCTAGAGTTCTTAGCTTCTGAGTTACGGCCAAGCAGGATAGCTCCTTGTCTGGAACAGGCCGGAAGCCCGTGCTGTGCTGAAGTTAGTCCAACTGATTACCGCCTGCGTGCCCTCCTTCCGGGCTCTTGAGACAAAATCAGGTTAGTAGGAACTGCTGTGGTGTGAATACTAGAAGCTCACACTGCAGCTGAGACTCTGAGGCTGGGTTTTGCAGAACTCAACATATATATTTTTTTTAACTGTAGGTGCTAATTAAGTGTGAACTGTTCTTTGCAAAACACTCCATTTTGCACTTGCTATAAACAAAGCCCATTAGCAAGCTCACAAGGGGAGGGTGGGGTGGAGGTACCAGTTCCAAGTCCTCCTCTGTGCCAGAGAGACTTACCATGAGGTCACTTTGGAACTCCTCCTTCTGAGGGCCACTGCTGACAGCTGACACATCAATGAGAACACCGACTCTGGCCCCCTTGATGAGGCCAAATACCTAAAACCAAAGAGGGCGCGCGGAAACAACCAGCACAGCTCTGTGCTTCTACAAACCTTTTACTGGGCAGCTCTGTGTAGCAGACGTTCAAGCGCTCCCCGACCTCGACAAGAAGCCGCAGAAGGAAGACCCATTTTATAGAAGAATGCTGCAACTACTGAAGCCCGCGCACCTAGAGCCGGTGCTCCGCAACAAGAGAAGTCGCCACAATGAGAAGCCTGTGCACCGCAACGAAGAGAAGCCCCCGCTCGCCGCAACTAGAGAAAGCCCGCGCGCACCAACAAAGACCCAGCGCAGCCAAAAATAAAATAAATAAATTTAAAACAAACAGACATGCATCCCCTTAAACCTAGCCATTGAAATTCTAGAAACTCATCCCATAGAAATAACTGGAAAAGTAAATAAGAGGGAATTGGAGCCCAGTGATGCCAGATAGTCCCAGTTTTTCAAGAGAAGACTGAAAGCAGACGTAAAAGTGAAATATCAGGATTTTTAAATCTTGACAACTAATTCAAAAAATAAAACTATGGAGGCCAAGAAAAACATGGTTGTAGGGCCAGATCTGCCTGCGTGCCACCGGTCAATAACCCCTGCTTTTATCCTCTGCAGATATGGAAACGGACACCCAGAGAAGTGAGGCCTTGCTGACAGCAGAGTCGGGAACTGGGCCCTGTGATGGACCATACATCACCCCAGGTGCCCCAGCACGCAGAAGACTCATGAGCTGGTTCACAGGTGATTGCTTCCCTGGAATCCAATCGGAGCTTGTTTCCTGGCTCCGCGGTAACTCCGTCAGAAAGGGGTAAGGGGAAGAAGGACCCGACCAGCAATCCCTGCCCCCTTTGTCAAAAGTGCCAGGACAGGTGTGATGTGGGTAGGCAGGTGAGAGCAACATTCCCTGAATGGATGTTTGTGGAGTAGGTGAGGATTTCACCCCTCTCAGTTCTCTCTGCCTGTGTTACCACGTGCAACCAGAAGGGGCGTGCCACAGCTGGAGATGTGCATTTGCTGGCCTGTCTAAGCAAGTGAAGATGGTTCTGGATCTGAGATGTAGACTACACCCTGGAATTGGCCTGGGTAGTAGAGGTGGGGCTTGGGGGTGGGGAGCATGGATTTCAGCATCTTGCCTGTCCCAGGGGTTAAGAAAAGAGTTGAGGATTGCCTAAGGTGAAAGCAAATGGTGGCCCAGAAAAGCATCAGTGGAAGAATATAGGCTAAAACAAATAAGAAGGCAAAATAAAGGTAAATTTGCCCATGATCACTCTTCTACTCTTTGGGTCTGAGGAAAACATTTAATCAAACTTTCAAAAGTTATGTCCAGATGATCGGCCTTAACCATAAATCTCATTAGGGGTCTGAGGTGAAACGGTCCAGGGCATTTCTGCTGTCTCACCCAGGATCTGTTTCCCCTTCTGGTAACAGCACTCTGGCTTTCCATGTGCAGCCATCTGTCTCCCTTTTCTCAGTCCATGAGGTTTGGGGGGGGCTCACCCAGTCTCCCCCAACTTCCCCCACCCCCTGTCTTTCCCCAGGCATGAGCACTAGTTCCAGGCCCAATCAGTTAGTGCATCTCATCCTCCTGGTTATGGTGATTGGTCTAAATTGGTCCAGAGAGTGTCAATCCCAGGACTTGGGAGGGTGTACTGGGAAAGCAAGGTGAGATCCTTTTTGACATGTCACTTTAGTTGGTGACATGTAAGCTTAGAGCTGCTGGTGACCATCTTCCCAAGACCGGGGAGAGCCTTCCCGAGAGTAAAACCAACCCAAGGGAAAGCAGAGCTCAGACACAAAGAATGACATCATTTGAACCCCCAGATACAGCTGTGTTTGAGTTTTTCATTTCTGTAGGTCTAGAAATTCCCTTTTTAGCTTTGGCTAATGTAAATTGGAGGTCTAGCACTTGCATCTGAAAGGGCTCTAACAAGTACAGGTGGAATGAGTGAAAGGAGGTAAAGAATGAAATCTATTACCTTCTTGCTGTTTTCTGTGAGCCACTGAATTCTCTGTTGATAGAGTTCAATAGCTCTGTCAAAACACCAGGAAGACTTGTCACCCAAGGTCAGCTTCATCACTGAGCAAAGCAGCCACTTACATACATGGAAGGAAAGTGTGGATGGGACTTTCTTTCTTTTAATGTGTCTAAGGCATTGGGAGAATATAAGGCAAAATCTAGCAAAGAGAAAACTGAAGGTCTGTTTTCTGGGATAAAGGATGGAGGGGATTGTGAAAGGGATCAAGTGTGTGTGGGGTCCTTTTGCTGATGCAATGTTCATTATAAACGGCTGTGGTTTGGTGGAACTAGGTGGGCTTCGAGGGAGGGCCAGTCTATGGAGGATGGGGGGGTGTTCTCATGAGGAAGGTGGAAGAACATTCTTGCTCTTCTCAAATCTGTGTCTTCTCAGGTGAGACTTCCTAGTCACCTGGACATGATCATAAATGCACAAGTGAGGCAACTCAGCAGCAGTTTCTCAGTGGATTGATGAACAAAAAACTTAGTTTTTGAATAGTAAGTGGCCAGGGGAATTTCTTGAGTTTCCCTTATTGCAAACTATTCCAGTGGCTGTTTGGAGACCAGCCTGTAACAGGCACTCAAGTTAAGGACTCAGCTACGTGAACTTAACTGAATTGCCTTCACTGAGGCAGGTGGGATTTGGAGGCCCAGAGAAGGGCAGGGAAGGCCTTTGGATATAAACTCATGGGCATGGGGCAGTGGGCAAAGTCATAGCCATGCGTGAGTGTGGGTGCAGGTAAGGGCATGGGCAGGTAATGAGACGAGCTTGTCTTTGAGACCCAGCTCTGCTGTTTACTAACTGTGTGACCTTGGACAAGTGTGGTAAACTCCACAGCTTCATCAGCTCCAACATGAAGATAATAAGACTTTACCCAAGTCAATTTGCCAAAAGTTAGTTTACTGAAAACCAATTCTCTGAAAATCAATTTGCCAAATGACCAATTAACTGAAGAGACCTGAAACATTCCTTAAATTGCTGGATTCACAATTAAAACCAATCAACCAAAATATTGCAGAAATCTTTAAAATCTGTTTAACCTTCCAACCCAATAAAACTTGCTATAAAAGTTACAGTTAAAATTTTTTTTTTTTTTTTGCGGTATGCGGGCCTCTCACTGTTGTGGCCTCTCCCGTTGCGGAGCACAGGCTCCGGACGCGCAGGCTCAGCGGCCTATGGCTCACGGGCCCAACCGCTCCGCGGCATGTGGGATCCTCCCGGACCGGGGCACAAACCCGTGTCCCCTGCATCGGCAGGCGGACTCTCAACCACTGCGCCACCAGGGAAGCCCCAGTTGAAATGTTTTGATAAATCTGGCAAATTGGTTATTTAGTAATTGACTTTTGGTTAACAGTCTTGAGAGTAACACTATATTTTGAGTTGTGAGGATTAAATAAGATAATGTGTGCAGCCCTTAGCAGAATTCCTGACACATTAAGAAATGTTGGCTATTAATTATTATTCTAACCTTTTAAGAAACCTCAGGCAAGCAGTAATCATGGCCCATAGATTGCTACACCGGGGATGGATGGTGACGTCAAAATCTGGTTTGGGGGAATTTCCTGGCGGTCCAGTAGTCAGGACCCCTCACTTTCACTGCCAAGGGCCCAGGTTCGATCCCTGGTTGGGGAACTTGGATCCCATAAGCCTCTTGGTGTGGCCAAATAAATAAACCAAAGAGAAGCTTTTAAAAAAAATCTAGTTTGGAAGTGGGGAGCCTGAATATTTTTGACATACATCTGTAAAAGTATGAACCCAATCAATCTGTCATCAAAAGTGGTCACTCTTAACCATCACACATCAGATGAGGCTGTGAGGTTTTATGTGTTCATCCAAAGGGACCATGGATTTTAAAAGGCTGAGAAAAACTGATATGGTCCAACCTCTTTATTTGCAAAAACAGGAAATTGGGGCTAGAAGCGGAAAGAAGCTTGCCCAAGGTCCCACAGAGACTGGCGTTTGAACAAAGTCATTTTCAGGCTGCTGAAACCAGGTACTTCTTGAGCTCTTGGGTTGCTGGGAAGATGCTGAAAAGCATACTTACTCGGAAAGCTTGGATTCCAATTGGTGGATGGTCTGGGTGGAGATGTGCATTTTCCTCGTGACATTGCTACCCTCCTTCCTGAAGAAGAAAAGTCTTATGAAAGGGTCTCTTGGGCTCAGGGGGAGGGACGTGTCTTGCAGGCTTGGGGGGAGAGGGGAAAGGCTTCAGACTTACAGCATGGCTGTGCCCTGGCTTATCAGGTCAGCCAAGGTGAGTTTCATAGACTTTAAATTGTGTGTTAAAAGCCAATCTTCTGAATCCTCCCAAGCTGAAGACAGCTGGGTCTCTTCGCCCTGCAGCCTCTGCAAGAGAGAGTCACAAAAACCAGTGGAAAGAGAGGGTGACGCTGAGGATGTTTTAGGTTCCCTCCACGTGGACCCCTAAGGGGTGACAGCCTGACCGGTCCCACCCGAGAGCAGTCCGTTCAAGAACTTGCCTTGCTGAGGCAACAGACAAATGCGGAGGCCGGTGCTCTGGGCCAGTTGCCCGGAAATACCCGTGCCCATCCCTCACCTCATCCCCAGTATGTGTCTAGAGGAGTCAAGCGCCACTCGCCACATCCTGCCTTGTGAGAGACTGAATACACAAACACACCGTGGCTAGACCCTGTATGACAGCACAACTCCGACCCACACGGGTAGCAACCAGACCATGGAGCCAGACCACAACCTCTGCGGCAATTGGACCGGGAAGTCAGGACTCTGGCAGTGACTGCCAGCTTGCCTACTCTTCATCCCCTTTTCAGCTCAGGACCAACCAGAGAAAACCAAACATGCCCCCAAATCAGTCACAGGAGACGCCGGCTTCTAGTTAGTCCGCCTCTGGCTCCCTTCAGGGTACACCTGAAGCTTTCCCCTTTTTTCACCATAAAGCTTTCCTTCTCCCCTGCCAACCTTTGAGTCTCTGTCAAACACAAGTGATGGTGGCGTCTTTGTTTATTTCTGTATTTGCATTCCCTGCATCCTTTCAGGTATATAAGTTCTGCCTCCCTCTCACACTGAGGGATCCTCCACAAACATTTGCTGACTGATGGAAGAGGGAATGGGTTTCCCTGTCCATTCCAGAGGCCAGAAACAGGAGCAGTGGGTAAAAATTTTAGAGGAAGAATTTCCGAGCCATCACAGGAGTCTGGCCATGAAATGAACAAGCCCCCTTGCTTGTGCTGAGTGACATAAGCTCAGGATGTGGGTGGTGGCCTTGGTGATGGAGCTGAAGTCGTTCACAGCAAGCATTCAACATTGGTGATACATTCTGAGAGCCAGAAGGTGGAGAGAGCTGACCTAAGACTCTGAGCCCACTTTGCCTTGTTCTGAGCCCTGCTTTGAACTAGGCACTGTCCCTGGTCCTAGGGCTACCATGTGAACAAGATAGAAATGTTCTCGCCTTCTCGGAGCTCACATTCTAGTGTGGATAGATGGTCAGTAATGAAAAGCAAAATCAATGTCCATAATTTCAGCAAGGAACAACTGTATTAAGAAAGTGGGGCAGGGCAATGTGATAGAAAATGACTAGGGTGGAGATGGGGAGATCACTTTAGCTGAGATGGGGGTCAGGGGAGGCCCCTCTGAGCTGTGATCTGAAGGTGCAGGAGGAGTCAGCCCTGTGTGTCTCTGGGCGCACACAGTCCAGGCAGAGGTGGGCTTGGGGGCAGGGGCAGAGTGCTGGAAGAACAGAAAGGTGGCCACAGTGGTTGGAGTGTAGCGAATGCAGGGTAAGCATGACCTGAGCAGAGGCTGGAAGGGTGTGCAAGGCCTGGAGCAGACACGGATGCTGCAAGAGCTTCCAGCACGGCCGCCATCGTCTGTGTGAATCAGTGGGCCTTACATGTTGCCAGGGTTGGCTGTGACTCAGGGTGTGGGACACCGCCTCACAAGGGGAGAGGCCGGCTCAGTCCCACAGTGAGAGAAACCGCCCTGCAGCGTCCAGTGACCGTGGAAAGGGCCTGTGCACTGCTTAGCCCACCGCGGCCCCCGACTACACCCAAAGATGGCTTTGCCTGTCTCCTGTGCGCCTGCTTGGACCCTGGGTGGGTACTGCTTGGGCTTGTCTTTGTCAGGCTCTCCCCGTAGACAGTGAGGTGATAGACAAGGGGTTGAAATTATCTGCTGTGGCTGACCGAGCTGCAGTAGACAGGATTAGATCAGACAGCGGATTCGGAAGGAGGAAAGGACAGAGGAAGAGAGGGAGGGGAGAAGGGAGCAGTCCTGGGCCCCCCACTTACTAGCTTTGTGATGCTGGGCAAGCCCCGTGTCTCTTTCTCCACCTGTAAGATGGGTGCGTGACGCTAAGATCTAGAGCGTGGCCTGGAGTGCTGCTGCATAAACGGTTTTTAACAGTGATTCTTGTTTCCCCTCAGGTTGGGTCATAAACAGACGGTAACAAACAAACAAAGGCAATGAAAATAAACTGCTGCTATCATATTCCAGCTAGATAGTATTGGATGCGTAAGTTCTGTGACTGACACCTCCTCACCCTCTGTTTCAACATATGTATATGTATAACTGATTCACTTTGTTATAAAGCAGAAACTAACACACCATTGTAAAGCAAGTATACCCCAATAAAGATGTTAAAAAAAAAGGAAATTAGCAAGTGTTAAAGAAGTGTGAAAACACGAATAATTAGAGCAAACTCTTAATAGTGCTTATTATGTGACAAGCACTTTCCGTGTATTAACTTAATTACGTCTACAAAATAGGTTCCATCGTTATTAACCTCATTTTACTGACAAGGGTGCTGAAATATTGAGAATTAAGCAATTTGTCCAGTCGCACAGCTAGTTAGTGTTGGAGCTGGGATTCAAACCCAAGCACTATAGCTTGAGCCACGCTCATAATCACGATACTATATTGCCTTTAAATTACCACCAAACTGTGACTATCTTTGTGAAGGATCTAGAGAGAACTGACTGAAAAGACAACTTTCTCCGTATGTGATTCTCTGCTAATTAATGTCCCGCCCCAGAACAGTCCCGCCCCAGAACAGCACCGCCTATAATCTTAGCCCCAGCCCCTCGCTTAGGAAAATGGTGCTCTGCAGCATATAAACACTAGGTGTCACTCTTCTCATCTTTCAGGACAACCACCTCCCTTTGGTAACACTGAACCTGGTAGACTTCTAATTCACCTGTCTTCCATTTTACTTGCATTTGAAATGATCCATCACTTTTTAGGACATGGATTTTGTATTATTAATATTTGAAGAGCCACCATGAAACACATGATGGATTTTGACTGTAGGACATACTGATTATATACTGAAGGATGTGCTTTACATACAGAAGAATAAGATCTTTGTGCTGGGGCAATCCTTTCCCTCTTTCCCACTGCTATTCATTTGTGAAGTAAAGGAGGCCCCATTTGTGGCTAATAAATAAGAGGGGTCCTTGTACACCTGGAAAGTCGTGTATCTGATAAGAAATTAGGTGAAATAAAGACTCATAGTATCAACATCTAAAGTCATTGAAAGGATCCTTCAGAATTTCCAGACTCTATTGACATTTGCTCATCTCCTTTTAATTAAACTCGCTTTCCCATAAGTGCCGATACTGGAGAAAAGTAAAGCCCAACTATTTTCCTGATGTTTAATTGCTAGCATTAAAACTGTAATGTTTTTGACTGATTATCATTTCAAAGGACCATTGTTAAACTCTAGTGTAGAATAGGTAGACGGTGATGGGCCAGACTTGCACGGACAACCCCTGATGACAATAGTCTCTATGGTAGAGTGAATTGCAAGTTCTAGACAATCCACTCACCACCACGCGAAGAGAGCTCATCAACACACTGAGAGTCAGCCTAAGACCACAGTTCTGGTCATTCTAGAGGTTAATTCTCCTGCCATAACGTTCTCACTCCAGTGGCACTTCCTGAAACTG
This sequence comes from Grampus griseus, assembly GCF_964374135.1. Taxonomy (NCBI): domain Eukaryota; kingdom Metazoa; phylum Chordata; class Mammalia; order Artiodactyla; family Delphinidae; genus Grampus; species Grampus griseus. The sequence goes on from NC_139008.1 coordinate 21,500,668, forward strand.
ATTTTGTGTGTGTGTGTGTGTGGTACGCGGGCCGCTCACTGTTGTGGCCTCTCCCGTTGCAGAGCAACAGGCTCCGGACGCGCAGGCTCCGCGGCATGTGGGATCCTCCTGGACCGGGGCACGAACCCGTGTCCCCTGCATCGGCAGGCGGACTCAACCACTGCGCCACCAGGGAAGCCCCTGAAACTGATTTTTGGATCTAGATTTTAGGGAATCCTACAGGAAAAACAAATTTCAGGAAGGAGAATCTTAAAATTAAATTCCTTAGTCTTCAAGATTTGATAACAAGGACAGTGTCTTCACATCCCCCTGAATATTTAATGATATGGCCAAGAAGGCTATACAATTTCTATAAACGGCATAGAGATTCTTCAGTCATTTCTAAAGGCAGGGGATCAGAGATGAGTGTGTAACTAATCCTTTTCAGTCCTGAGATCCTATGTGAAGAAAGAAATACCCAGAGCTTAACACATTCTGCATTCCCAGACTATGATTTGTAAGCACTGCCACTCAGTTGAAGCACTATGGTTTTTACCAGCAAGTCCTGTGTCTGGTTAATATGTGTAACCAGTAGTCCATTGTCTAGGTTTTGGCCACGTTCATTGATATTCTTCTGGTTCAATTGCTTCTTTGGATCTCTGTCATTGTTTCTCCTCATGCTAAAAAACACAAAGTAATTTGATCAATGCCCCAGCACCAGACGTTGACTCTACGTTGTCAGGGCCTCCAGAAACATTTTATTTCTGTGTAGTAACTGGGAAAGTTTCCTGTGTAGATCCCGATAAAATGTGGACTCCAGGCTCATAAGACATTTTATTCTATTGTTTTGGTAGTTAGGTAACTGAAGCCCTCAGGTATAAGATGATGTATCGACCATTTACCCAGTCTCGCTTAAAGGCAGGTATTTCCCCCTTAACTCCCGTGAACAAAATATTGTTGTTGTTGTTTTCATTTGCAAAGTCAGAGAAGATGCTTACCAATGATTTTCCAGAAACTTATTATCTTGACCATGGAAGATATGACTAGTTTGTGTGGCCATTATAAAAACACCCAATGCTTATCTTCCTAAGGAGGAAAAGAATACCAGAAAAGAAAAGGGTAAGTGCAGCATATAGACAACAGCTCAACGGTTCTTTAATTCATTCATTCAATAAATACTTATTGAACACCTACTAGGTATCAGGCTTTGTGCTAGATGCTGAGGATACAACAGTGAACAAGATAACAAAGGTTTCTTGACTTCAGCACTTTCGACATTTTGGACAAGCTAATGCTTTGTCGTGAGGCTCTCCTGTGCATGGAAGGATGCTTAGCAGCATGGCTGGCCTCTACCTATCAGATGCCAGTAGCAACCCTGCCCCCCCACAAGCTGTAACAACCAAAAACGTCTCTAAACATTGCCTAATGTCTCCTGGGGAGCACAGTTGTCCCCAGTTGACAATCACTGAGCTAGGCATCGTCCTTGTCCTCCCAGAGGGGGAGAGTGATGTAAATATAGTAATAACAAATTGTGGAAAGTACTGTGAAGGAAGTAAACAGGATAATATGATAGTAATCAGGAGAGGAATCTGCTTTGCATAGGTCAGGTGATCAGTGAAGGTGTCTTTTGAGCTTAGACCTTTTTTTATAAAGTATCTTACTTTATTTTTTTTATTTTAATTAATTAATTATTTTGGGGGGCTGCGTCGGGTCTTTGTTGCTGTGCGCAGCATTCCTCTAGTTGCAGCAAGGGAAGACCCAACGCAGCCAAAAATAAATAAATTAATAAACACAACCTGCTCCCCCAAATCCAAGGAATTCCCTGGCGGTCCAGTGGTTAGGACTCCACGCTCTCACTGCTGAGGGTCATGTTTAATCCCTGGTTGGGGAACTAACATCCCACAAGCCGCACCATGCATCCAACCCCCCCCACAAATCCAAGGTCACACCCCCTCTTCTCCCTCCTGCTCAAAGCTGTTTAAAGGCTTCCCTTTATTTCTAGGATAAAGACTAAGATCCATAAGATGGCATTTGAGGCTCGCAAGCTCTGGCTGCTGCCCACCTACCTCTCCAGCTTTCCCACTCCACCATTGCTCGCTGCTTCAGTGTTCGACAACCCCGTTCCCCTTCAGTTCCTAGAATGCTGTATGGCTCCTTTAATCGCAGGGCCTTTCCATATGCTGGCTTTGCTCTGGAACATTCTCCTCCCCTCCCCCCAACCACTCATCTTTGACATTTCAGCTCAAATGTTACTTCCTCTAGGAAGTCTTCTCTACCATCCCACTCTATTCCAGGTTCCTTTGTGTTATGTAAACTGTCATACAACTGTGCTCCTTTCTTTAAAAGTAATTATCTTAATTTAGAATAATACATTTATTTGTGTGATTTTTAAGAATTGGCATCTTTCTCCCATTAGACTGTAAGTTATGCGAGAGCAGGGACTGGCAGACAGTAAATATTCTGAGGAGGGGAGGTAAACCTCAGTTCTTGAAGAACTGACTTCACTTTCTGCTCTTGGGTTCCATGAGATACTTGGTCCTTCTAATTCCCTTCCTTTTTGCTTAAGCGACCTCATTTATTTATTTATTATAAATGTATTTATTTAGTTAGTTAGTTATTTTTGGCTGCGTTGGGTCTTCATTGTTGCACGGGCTTTCTCTAGTTGCGGCGAGCGGGGGCTACTCTTCGTTGCAGTGTGTGGGTTTCTCATTGCAGCGGCTTCTGTTGTTGCAGAGCACGGGCTCTAGGCACACGGGCTTCAGTAGTTGTGGCACATGGGCTCAGTAGTTGTGGCTCGTGGGCTCTAGAGCGCAGGCTCAGTAGTTGTGGCGCACGGGCTTAGTTGCTCCACGGCATGTGGGATCTTCCACGACCAGGGCTCAAATCTGTGTCCCCTGCATTGGCAGGCGGATTCTTAACCACTGCGCCACCAGGGAAGCCCAAGTGACCTCATTTATATTTCTTGTTACTTGCAACAAAAAAAATATTGTCTAAAACACCGCAAGTGAGAAACTCCAGATGGAGTTGCAGCTTCAACATTGGAGTGTGTGTTCTTATGAAACCATTAAATTAAATAGCCTAATGATGGTTCGGCAACTTGCTTTTTTCTTTGGGGGTCTTTAATCTTTTATTCAGAGGAATTTTCTTTTGAGAAGCACCAAGGTAATGTGACAATGTCTCAAAAAAAGAAAAAGCGGTTTTACTTCAATATGCTTTGCTGGGAGACTCTTGTGGCAGAGACTGCTGGAATAGAAATACCTCATCAACACTGGACACCCCGCAGTCTTAGTTCCCTCTTTTCAGTGAGTGATTAACAACCTAATGAATTCAGAGGCTTGCACGACTGGATTCTGGGATGACTTGTGTTGGCCAATGGAGGGGTGTTTGGGTTGCATAAAACTAGCAAAACAATGTGGTGTGCTAGAAGGAGCACGGAACCATTGGTTTCTTCATCTGCAGAATGGCACGGGGATAATAGTAACTGCCCTGCCTACTTCAACTCCATTGTCAGCAGGATCAAATGAAATTGAGAACGTACAAGAGCTTTGTAAAATACAAAGGGCTACAGGAATGCAGAATACCATTTCAAAATCTGCTGCATCTTCAAGAACTTCAGCATATGACACAAGCACTCGTTCATTCCGCGCACATTTATAGAGTGCATGCTAGGTGCCAGAGAGAGCTGGTAGGCAGAGCTGGACAGCCCTTACCCTCAGGCCTTTGCTCAAATGAAACCTTATCAGAGAGGTCTTCTTTGATTACCCCATCTCAGACAGTACCTCCCTGCCCCTGTTTTGTTTTCTCTGTAGCACATTTCATCATCTGATGTTCTATATATTTACTTATTATCTGTCTCTGGCCCACTCTCCCTCATCCATCAATCCACTAGAAGTAAGATCCATGAGGGCAGGGACTTAGTTATGTTCACTGTTAGAACAGTTTTATGTAAACATTGCCTAGAACATAGTAGTTGCTAAAAAAACATTTGTTGAATAAATGTACTCAGGGCAGGTCCAGAGTTTAGAGAAAGGTGGGCCACATTACCTTGGGAGACTGGTCACAGGAGGGGAAGAGAATATGCAAGCCGGTCCTTAGGAGATGGCATCTTGTCAAAGGGAGAGAGGTAGCCCTGATTAGTGGATAAAGGAAAATCTTCAGCTAACTTCCTGATTTGCTAACAGCTGGATCTAGGATTCTCCTAAATATCAGGATAAAGCCACCCCCAGCGTTTGTATTTTTAACTGCCTAATACCCTCCAGTCTTTCCCCCATCCAATCCATTTTACAGTCTGCTGCCGGAATGATTTTTCTGATATGCAGAATTGTTCATGTTACTACTTGTTTAGAACCCTGCCATGGATTCTCAGTACCGTGGACAAGCAAGTCAAACCTTCTTCACAAGGCTTTTCATTCCATTTGGATCTATTCTTTGCTTACCTCTCTACCTCATCCTGCATCCTTCTACACACCCTGGTAACCCCTACCTACACACACCTTGCTAATTCATACTCTTCTTTGTTCAAGTTGGACCTACTTCTAGAATTGCCCTTTGCCCTTTTTGTTTGACAAGAAAACCCAGGAAGTCTTTCCAGAACCCCATTTGCTGCCCCCCAACCCCCAAGGAGGAAATCATTCCCTCCTGTTGCTGCCTCCTGGCCGTCTCTTACCAAATTGTCACAGACCTTCTCGGGAGCAGCCCCATTACTTCCTTGTCTGCTGTTGCACCCCCAGCACGTAGCACATCAGCACTAATGTCTGGCAGGTAGGGAGCAGGTGCTTAAGACCCAGGCTCCCTAAATCTTTCTCACTTAGTCCAGAGCTTAGAGTCTGGGCCTCCCCCCGCCCACTCTTTTATCACCCTGTCAACCCTTCTGACTCTCAACTTCACCTGCATTTCTCCATTTATTTCTCCATCTCTGGGAGAAGGGCCCCTGGTCATCCCAGGACTGTTTTCGCTGGTTCCCACTTCTAGTTCCTCCAAGCTCCTCCAAGCAACTCAACAGGGAAGCTTGTCCTGTCGGGAAGTGTTTGCTGGTCTCCAAGGTAACAGACTGCACCATTGCAGCTTGAGGCAGGGACAGGGAAAAACCTTCCTCACCCCTGGGAAGAAATTACCACTTTGTCATTCATAACAACCTCTCCCTGGGCACTCTGCTTTTCTCTGCCCCCGCAAAGGCTGGGGAGCAGGATTTGCACCTCTTTTCTATTTTTAGAACCTTTGGGTCAGCAGAAAACTGTGGTTTAGACCAGTGGAGCCCTGGTGCCTGCTGCCTTCCCGTGGTAGGAACTGAAGAAAGACAGCAGAGAACCTGCGACATGCGTGAAAGTGGTAACTTTCTCTTCCTCCGCAGAGCCCCCCAGACACACTCCTTGGGAGAGGCTTGGCAGTTCCTCACCCCTGCCAGGTCCATCTCCACCCAAACCGGGCTAACACAGCAGCAGACTCAGTGACCTCTTAGCATAAGAAGAGATCATCTACTGCGGTGGTTCCCAAACCCAGGTGCCCATCAGAAGGATCTGGGTTGTTTGCTAAGAAAACATACGTACATTCCCATCTGGGAGATTGACACAGAACTGTAGCAAAGTGTAGGAACATGAATATTTAACAATGGCCCCAGGTGATTATGATGTAACCAGCCCTTAGCCCACAGCTGGGGACCTTTCCAATTCCTTCTATGGAAATCAGGAGAGATGAAGTGATGTGCTCAAGGTCAGCTAGCTTGTAGTAGCTAAGGGAACTGCACTCAGTTTTTCTTATCCAGGTCATTTCTCAAATCACAACCTTCACTTTCTGAATCCTTCATTTATAATTTAGAACATGTGCTACTTGTGGTAGTCACTGTCTGGTAGAGAAGCCCTTCAGATGTTGACCCCAGTGCCTCCTATAGGCCAGATCAGAAACAACAAAACCCTTCAAAATAGAGACAGCTTACCTACCACCAGGTGCTCTGGGCAGAAGAGTCACGGGGTGTAAATCATGGCATTTGGTCAGCACCAGCAAGGCAGGAGAGGAGGGAGCTCAGAAAGAGGTAAGGAAGTCAGAAGAGGGAAGAGTCACAAGAGGCTGAGAGCAACCAACCAAAGGCTACTCTGTGAGCAAGAGGTAAGTGTCCTTGTGCCCACCTTACTGGAAATCCTGGGTAGAAGTGCTGGCTAACTTTGAGACACCATTTTTGTAGACACAGGGGCTCAAGATAGATGGCTTATCACCTTCACAACTTACTCCTGGATACATGGGTTTTCAACATTTTACAAGAAGTAAAACCCAACATTGAAAAGTTCTTTTTTCTACTTGAGTTTACATGACACATGTTCTGGACGTATTTGTGCCAGATGGATAAAGCAGAGTACGATTTTCAGGCTGTATGACCAGCCAAGGAGAAAGCTCGTGCTGGTACCATCTTTCTCAGTTCTCCTCAGGCTGTATATAGCTCACGATTGGCCCCACGTAAGGAATCAGAGCACAGTAGGAATTTCTTTTCCTCTTACCTTAGGTTCTTGGGACCTGATGGGTCACCTTACCTCTGATCTTTATTTAGGAGCTCTAAACTGTTCCCATTACTCAAAATATATTTGCTATGATCTGAATGTTTGTGTCCCCACCCCGCAATTCATGTGTTAAAAACCTAACCCCTAATGTGATGGTATTAGGGGTTGGGGTCTTCAGGAGGTGATTAGGTCATAAGGGCAGAGCCCTCATGAATGGGATTAGCACCTTTATACAAGAGAGCTGACAGAGCTCCCTAGCCCCCTTCCACCATGTGAGGATATGAGAAGTCTGCAACCCAGAAGAGGGCTCTTACCTGACCGTGCTGGCACCCTGATCTCGAACTTCCAGCCTCCAGAACTGTGAGAAATAAATGTTTAAAACGTGATGTTGCAGTGAATATTGTTTTGTATCTTAGGTTCACAGCATGCTCATTTCATGGCAAAGCCTGACTTGAACTGGCATGAGGCTAGTTACAGTCTTTATTTGTTCCCTTTAATGTGAATATTTAGATGTTTTGTGATTACGGAATACTGCTTCATTCTCTGATGGGGATGTTACATAATATATAGTGTAGGGACCTCATTGATTTTTTTTATCTGAAAAAATTGAATTCCAAAGATCTTTTAGCTTTTTGATAAATACCGTAGTGATGTGTTATATTTAGTCCCTATTATCTTCATGTGTTAAAATGAGCAGATAATGGTGACTTTGATGGTTTTGTTTTCAGCATCTAAAATTCCTCTTTTCGGGAATTCCTTGGTGGTCCAGTGGTTAGGACTCTGCTCTCTCATTGCTAAGGGCCCAGGTTCGACCCCTGGTTGTGGAACTAAGATCCCATAAGCTGCTCGCGCCACGGCCAAAAAAAAAAAAAAAAAAAATCCTCTTTCCCTTTTTTTTAAAATTGAGGTATAATTGACATATAACATTACATTAGTTTCAGGTGTACAACATAATACGTATATATTGGGAAATGATCACCACAATAAATCTAGTTAACATCTAGTTAAATTTGTTTTTTATAAGCCACCTAAGTCTGTGGTGTTATAGTAGTCCAAACAGGCTAAGACAATATTATTGTGTGATATATTTCTTTAGGTATTAATTTGTATTTTGCTCTATTTCTTTCCTCCATTTCAAGCAGTTGCAGGTGCTTTTTAAGAAGCAGCTTGGGGCTTCCCTGGTGGCGCAGTGGTTGAGAGTCCACCTGCCGATGCAGGGGACACGGGTCCGTACCCCGGTCCGGGAAGATCCCACATGCCGCGGAGCGGCTGGGCCCGTGAGCCATGGCCGCCGAACCTGCGCGTCCGGAGCCTGTGCTCTGCAACGGGAGAGGCCACAACAGTGAGAGGCCCGCGTACCGCAAAAAAAAAAAAAAAAAAAAGAGAGAGAAGCGTCTTGAAGTCAACAGTTTTTTCTGTCTTTTGTAAAAGCCTAAGCTACCTGAAAGATTATAAAGTGACATGCCAAAGCACGGGATGTGAGGGATGTGTTTAATGTTAAGAGGAAAGTGGGAAGGTATAGAAAGATTCTTTCAGTTAAAAGAGACACCAGTTCAAACTGGCTTAAGGGAAAAAGGGAATTTATGTGATCAGATAAAAGAAAAATCCGGGGATAGTTCTGGCTTCAGGCATGGCTTGATCCAAAGGCTAAAATGTCAACAGAAATCTGTCTCCACTTCTCAGCTTCTTTTCTTCTGTGATGGCTTTATTCTTAGGTAGGCTCTTTAGGAGTGGTTGGTAAACTTGGGCCATCAGCACTAAGCTTTCCCCTCTATAGCTTTTAGCGCCCAAAGGAAGGAGAACAACTCTTTTCCAGCAGTTCCAGCAAAGTCCCAGGACATGCTCATTCTTGAACCAATCACTGTGACTCCAACTGGCCAGACCTGGTTTCTGCACCTAGTCCTGGAGCCAGAGGATGAAATCAGCCCCATGAAAAGAGCTGTTTTTGTTGTTTTATTTGTTTTGTTTTGTTTAACCAAAGAAGGGGACACTAGGCAAACAAGACTGAGGAAAGCCAAAGGGGAGAGAACAGTCCCCAGGTAAACAGAGGTCAAGAAATCAGATCTGAAAAATCAGAGGGAGGAGGGACCTGCCCCGTGTTTGGTAGCAACAGTGGTGAGATGGCAAGACCTGAAAGGAAATGGGTCCTCGGTACATACAGGAAGAAAGTCCAGGGGCTCACAGCTCACCAAAGGTTACCATGCCCCAAGCGTGGGATTGGGTACTGTAGAACTACTGCACCATTCGGCCTGGAACAGTTGATGTTTCAGCAGCAATGGGTATAGGCAAATGACAAACGACCAGAGGGGACTTTCTAAAGTTTCAGCCATGGATCTGTGCACAACCCTAGGGTATCCCCAATGGCCAATAGATTTCCTACCAACAAGGAAGAAGGGATCTAGTTGATTTTTTAAAGTGCTACAGGGAGGATAGGAGATAGCTTCTTTGGGAAAATTTCCCTGGGTGCTCAATTCTCAAAAGGGTTCCGATAAAACCAATGGATAACATGGTATAATTCACCAGTCAAGGAAGTAAGTGCTATAAAATACCACTGAGCAATGATTGCAGAAATCTTGACAATGAGCAGGGAATGATGGCACATTAAACACAACTTAATAACTTACATAATTTTTTTCTTTCAACAAAATATGTAATATTCACAAGTAGAGACTACTTTTTATGGTTGTTTGCATTCACATCCAGAAGAAGCAAACCATAGATTTAGCTGCTCATGTCTGAGCCAAGGAATCATGCAACTGGGACAAGCTATTTTTATTTCGTTTAGACTAGCCAAACTGGCAATGTGGGACAGCAGAAGCAGTCCTAGATTTGAAGTCAGGGAACCTAGGTTTGAAACCCAGATTCCCTAATAGAACTTTGGGTAAATTGCTCACCCTTCTGATCCTTAGTGTTTTCTAATCTATACAATACTATCTCCTACTTCATAGGAGGAGTATTAATTAAGATGACATATGGAAAAACACAACATGAATTTAATGTTAGTTTCTTTCTCTAAACTCTTATGAATGCCACTATTTGTTAACCACAGTTTTTCAAAAAATATGAATTGCCTTAATAGAGTACTTGATATGCTTCAGTTAGAGTGTCAGATTATTATGATATTGGGAGGTTTCTGTCATCTAAGGGCTAAGTTCAGAGCAGCATTATTTGTAAGAGCAAAGACTTGGAAACAACTTAAATGTACAACAACAGGGGAAGAGAAATATATCTATATCTCTACAGTGTGTAATAGAGGTATCTATCTATACTATACAGCCATTAAAAATGAGGAAGATCTATATTTACTGACACTGAAAGATATTCATCATAAGTTAAAAAAGAAAGTAGTGGTAGTTATGTATAATATGATCTTGCTTTTGTTAAAACAACTGAACAGGACACACCCATCTCACACACACACACACACACACACACACACACATATAAACACACCATACACACACATACACACTGTAAAGAAAGCAAAATGTCTGAAAGAATACCTAATAAACTGTCAACAGTGGTACTCTCTGGAAGGTGGATTGTGTGGGAGGGAACTTTTAATTTCCTATATTCATTAGAAAAAATTTACAGACAGGTGTTACTGTAAAAAAAAAATTCTTTTGTCCCACTTTAGGGTCATGTTAACTTCCTTCTCCATAGTAGCACTTAGGACAAGAGAAAAAGTTACTGAGACTTCCCTGGTGGCACTGTGGTTAAGAATCCGCCTGCCAATGCAGGACACAGGTTTGATCCCTGGGCTGGGAAGATTCCACGTGCCACGGAGCAACTAAGCCTGTGCGCCGCAACTACTGAGCCTGTGCTCTAGAGCCTGCGCGCCGCAACTACTGAAGCCCGCACGCCTAGAGCCCGTGCTCCGCAACAAGAGAAGCCACCGCAATGAGAAGCCGGCGCACCTCAACGAAGAGTAGCCCCCGCTCACCGCAACTAGAGAAGGCCCCCAACACAGCCAAAAAAAAAAAAAACAAAAAAAAGTTACTAATGACCCAGAAAGCAGAAATGAGGTAAAGTATTTGAGTGGTGTGTGTGAGTGGGACTGCAACACACAAGTCCATTTTGCTCTCACTAATTAATTAGCAAAATATGTAGAAGATGAGGTAGTAAAAAACTTTCTTAGATATGTGGATTATTTTTTTCCCCTAGAGTGGATAGTAGAAGGGGTTTTTTTTTGGGTGGTTCTTCAACTGCATTTGTATTTTGCCATAGAAAACAAAGCAATGTAAAAGAAAGGGTTTTTATTAAAGAAAATACTTGAATTGTCTTATACAACTAAATAAGTATTTAAACAACATGAAAAGAGTACCAGAGTCAGGACACGGTATTTATTTTACTGACTTGCCCCAAGAGATAATAGAGATTGATTTAATGGTGACCAAACACATTGAAAGTATCTACTAAAATGTGCCATAAGATGGCCAGTTGGGGATAACCACATCTAAAATGAGATCAAATCCTTGAGTCTGTTCCTTTTAGCAGAAATAATTAAAACCATCTTGGCAGAACCAAGTCTCTGCAAAACATACCAAATGTATGGATGGCTTCAAGAGAACGGAGAACCCACAAGCTTGAAGAAGCCTCCAGAGTTCTCTTCAGGATCGACAGGGTACTTGCATCATCCTGGTCCTCTGTATAAGTATCAATATTAGAGCGCTGTGAGTTCAGTAGTAAAGGGTCTTGAGTCCAGAGAAATCCTAAGGAGGTCAGCAAGACTGGCATATTATACAGTCAAATACTTACCAGTAAAATAACCACACTTACTTATAAAGGCTGATGATCTATGCAAGCTTCTGCTTTCAGGAAAAACATTACTGAAACAATCCTGGAAGACAGGTGACTGGGCCTTTCACATCTCCAGGAAATATAGTTTCATAATTTTCCTTTATAACCTAGCCCCAAATTTAATCATGATAATTCATGTGTAAAGCACTGTGTCAGGTCTCTGGACTATGAGAAAGCCACATTCCTTGAGTTCAAGAGTTTATGATCTAGTTATAGAGAAGTGTTTAATAACATCAGCAGCTAACACTCGGAGGCTTACTTTGTACCAAGAACTTTCCACACTTTATCTCATTTAAACCAACAATAACCCTGTAAGGTAGGTACTATCAGGCCCGGTCTACAGATGAGAAAACCAAGGTGCACAGAGGTTAAGTGATTTATTAAGTGCTTTATTGTGGAACTGAGACTTGAATCCAGGCAGTCGATTCCCCTCTAGTAAGTTCTGTTACAGAGGAACAAGCAAAAGAGAAACAAAGCACAAAAAATTATATTATTTCAAATAGAGGAGGGATTAAAGAAACTGCAAGGGGGAGGTCATACAGGCACAGCTAAGACAGAGAGCCAAGGCGTAGTAAAAGAATGGAGAATAGGCTGGTTTATCAGTAAAAAGCGAAAAGGGAGAATGATGGGAAATAAGGCTGAGGAGACAGCCTGAAGCCAGCTCGTTAAGGGTTTTCAGTATTATGCTAAAGAAGTTTGGATTTCATTCTGTAGACTGCTGGCGTGACAGGAACTCGAATAACGAAGTGAAAAGTTTCTTTTGTGTTAAGATTACTTTGGCAGAAATGATCTGGATGAATTGAAGTAGATGGAGATTAGTTGAAGAAAGATTCGTTTAAGTGGCTATAGAATTTGAACAACCGTCCTAGGCCAAAAACTGTCCAAGGCCTATTTGTCAAAGACATTCTTTTCTACATTGAGTGTCCTGAGACCTAGTTATGTGACTCTGGGAAAGTCCATAAGTTTTTGAGTCCTTGATTTCTTCATCTGGAAAATGGAAACACTGAACATGCTTTTAGATTTCATACAGCTCTGAAATTTTACAAGTCTTATGAAAAATTTCTTCTTGAAATTTAATCTTGGGTGGTCTTAGTCTTTGGAACTGGAGCTTCTTTGTAGAAACCTTAAATGTGCTTCAAAATATCATCCCAGCATTTTTTTTTTCCTGCTGGGAAAAGAACCAAAATTCTAAAAAAATAATACAGCATTATGCTTTCTATCTTTAATACAATTTATAAATAACTACTTTTATTTTGTTGCTGGGTAACTGTGACCCAGAAGAGTTGACTTTGCATAAAAGGAACCCACAGTCCACTAGTCTTGGTGTTTTTCCTATAATCTTCTCATACAGTGGTTAGAAGGGAGTTGATGGAAGAGTAACTCAAAATAATTTTTTCACCCATGTTATTGTTTTTAAAGACAGTCTGTTGCCTTTTCCTACAGTATTACCAAAGAGAAGAAAAGTGTTTCCTTCCCCTCTCTTAGAAGTTCAGTATTTAGTCAACCATTACAATTTCCAGTGGACCTATTCATTAATGTTTATAGAAAAGAACTCTTCAAATACCTCTAATCTGTGTCATAAATCAGGGTGAGATTTGAATGGTGGAAAGGTAGGGTGACCAACTCATCCCTGTTTGCCTGGAACTTTCTCAGTTACAGCACTGAAAGTCTCATGTCCCAGAAGAGCCCTGTCTCAGGCAAACCAGGATGGTTGGTCACCCTAAGAAGATGACGTTAAGGTCCAGAAGCCAAGAACACCCAAATCCTACCTTGTCTTAAACTCCCAACTCCGCATGAGGCTCCTGCAGAGGCCATATAAAGGAGAAACAGCAGCAACGGGTAAATATAGTGTTTCATTTGATTACTAGTTATTATTAGGCTAGGTCACTCCTGATACTCCTAGAGAGAGTTACAGTAAAGCTGTGATGGAGCACACGGATAAGTCTAGAGACCAAAGGGTTCTCTATTGCTCCTTCAACCCAAATTTTAAAATCTTACAAGCTAAGAGGACTTTGGCCTGAAATAAAGTAAAAACAGAAGAATGAAGCAAAGATGAAAGGGCTTAGGTCGATGTGCAAGGAAAAAAGGAAAGAAAAATGAGAGCCTTGGCTCAGTACCTCTCTCCCGGTCCATGGAAACATGATGTAGAAGAGAGTGCCACATGTGTGTGGTCTCTTATTGCTGAGTGCCTCTTCTTATTGGTAAACATAGCCTAATCCATGTTCTGGAACATTAATACATCTCCTCCCGAAGGGGGAGCTAGGAGTGAGAGTGGAAGAAGAGAGGGGAGACATTCCCCTGGCAAAATGCTAACAACAAAACTAAACCAAGAGGCATGGAAGTGTCACTGTGTGAATATGTGAAACCTCTATAAGAAGTTCATTTCTGAAATAAATTTTTAAATTCAAAGCTTATTTCAAAGTAATAGAAGCCTTTTTAGTTTCTTTAGTAGACAATTTATTTTGATAAACTTGCTCAATAACAAAAATACAAGTGAAGAAAATTATGTTCATTTTATACAGTTTGTATTAACAATTTGTTTTGAAACTATTAATCGAAAAATGTTATAACCAATTAGAAAACAATTCTTAATAAAGTTGGGGTAATATACAGGCCTTGATGACAAACTTTAAAATCTCTTGAGGTGATATAACTAATAAGTCCTATGTAGGGAATCCAACCTACACAGGTCACTTTTTTCCTTCATATATTTTTATCCTTCAAAAATTAGTTCTGAAAGACAGCTTACTGTTTTGAATTGTGAATGTAAATTCAATATTTTAAAGAAGATCAAAGTGGGTTGCTAAAACAGTTACTACAATCAGAGTAACTGTGGCTAGTAGTCTTTTAATAAAGACAAAATAAATGCAACATGTTCCTCCCATGAAGCCCACGATGCAAAATAATAGCTAAGAGCAGTATATTCAAAGTTAGTTTCCAATACTTTTTCAGGGTCTTTCCTCTAAATCAATAGGTTGTATGTCACCAGGACTGTTCATTGTTTTACTTAAGAGATTAAACAGTGAATTCACAGAACATCAAGTGGGGATATCAAAGATTTAGGCAAAAGGGTAAAAACCAATGAAGTGTTTTGGTCATCTAGAACATTAAAAAGAAAAAAAAAAAAAAAGAGCCATCCTTCAAAAACAAAACAAATGAAACGGAAAATAGGCTTATAAGAAGTAGAAGAGTCAGAAAAATTACATACACACATTAACAACATAGAACATGGATTACCTTTGGAAAGAATCATACTGAAATGTTTGCTTTTAATGAATTGAAGATTTTTCATGTTTACAGATGTTTAGGCATGTTCAATAGGAGCTTCCAAAACTTTCAAACTAATTAAGTCTTGTGCAAATAAAACCTATAAATATTTTTCAGCAGATTTTACAGTGATATTCTTAGGTATGAGAAGAATGCACACACTCTAAAAACAATGTAACAGACAAAAATTTGACAAATGATTGCACCATTAAACAGTGTTTTATATACAGTTTACAAGATATGATTTCCTGCTATAAATTAATACTGTACTATATAGTACTTATTATAGTGACCTTTTTAAATGCAACTGCTGACAGTTGTCTATCTTTTCACTTACAGGATTTATAGAATTTTATATGAATGAGTCCATTTCAATGTTTGGTCTGGAAGAGTACAAAGATTTGACTTCACATACTACTTGATGGGATGGTTTTAATCCTGGGTTAGAGTGCTGACTGGTTAGAGGGAGTTTTCCCCTATCAGCCCTTAGTGCACTGGACCTCCAAGACAATGATGAAATTAAAGACAATTTAATGGTTTGTGTAATAGATACAAATAAAACCTTAAATTCTGCAACCTTATATGCAATACCACTGTAAGTGAAAGACGTAAACAGTGGGGAAATTCTTAGCAGCTGAGAAACTTTCTCTCCCCATGCTCATGATCCAGTTAAAAATATTTTGAGAAACTATTTACAATAAAATTCAACTTTTGGAAAAGAAAAGCTCTTGGTCATATCATAAGTTAATTTGAACCATACTTTGCTAACCCTTTATTTCAGTGGTATAATGGTGACAACCAAAGCTTTCCTTCAAAGTGATCCATTTGACTGCGGTCCAATCAAATCGCAATGGGAACTGCCATCCCAAATGTCCACAGCACATGTCCAGTGGTATTCTTAGAACTGACTAGACATCGTAATACTTGGGGAAAATTAGTCTCCCTCAGGCATTTCGTAGAGGTTTCTTTGGACTCTGGGAAGGAAATGGGTGACATGCCCCCAGCACACTCAAGGAACTCACCCCAGTGGTGGTCTACCTCTTACCTGACTCCTGAGTGAGCTGAAACACTGGGGTTTTCTTCCACAATAAAATACTGCTGAATTAACAGTAAGATATATGAATGTCAAACAAGCCAGTGTGAAATACATCAGGCTCCTCCATTTCATACCTTGAATATCTGAGGAGGCAGCCCCATCTCTGAAGCAATCATTTAAAAAAAAAAACAAAACAGTGCATTCATTTCAGTTTGTGTGAAACAAGGTACCCTAACTCTTCTGATAGGGACATTTCGGTTGCCGTTGCCATGAAAGACTCCATTGCCATGAAAAACCCTCCTGCCCCACATTTCAAACAGGAGATTATCTATTGTGTTCACCTGGAAAAACAACTAAGCATTGACATAAAGACATGGAGATGTGGAGAAGAGAAATACTATATTTTAAAACTATTTGTGGGCTCAAGGGTTAGCTGCAATGCTTCTTTCTGGAAGAAATGTAAAGCTGTGGGTCTAGTACAGCCCTTTAAAGTAAATGCAAAAATGTTAGCGTTTAGCAAACAAAGGCATATAGCATTTAAAGAAAATACCGTATTGCTCAGGTTTTTGGTAAAGGAGATTATTAATAATGCCTAGATGAAAAGAAACATAAATTTAATTTTTATGGCAGAGTGAAGTTAGTGTTATAAATAGCCAAAATATTGTAAATTGATATTACTAGTGAACTTTGTATTTATGTAAAGTTGTGTGCTTAAACATAGAAAATGCTTTACTAATGTAACAGAACGAGCCAGTAGAAAAAGAGAACCTCTGTACAACAGACAACAGTTGCCAATAATTTAAATAGTGTCAGATTCCCCAAATTATCAGGTTTGACATGATCTTACCTTCTACTATCATAAACAAATAAATTAACCCTACAAAGAATTTTAGCTTAACTTAAAATTGCACCTAGAAGGGTATGGGATTATTTGTACCTATTACAAAAACCTGTTAAAATCAAGGGCTGCTACAAAGAATGAGGTAAACTGAAGACTCTCTCCACTATGCAGCCTTCAGATAAATGGCTTTTTTTCTATTGAGTTCTAGGTTTGCACACCACAGTGTTTTGCTAGCAAAGCATTCAGAGTTCTCTTCCAGGAACTGTTTGCATGTGTGTGTATATAAATTTACACACACACATACGCACACACACATATATACACACTGTATACTGCATCAGCAAAATATATATATTATATATATATTTATATAAATATAAGGAAAATTTCCCCCACCCAACCCCCCGCCCCCCAACGACATGTTTCTTAGTGTTTGATTTTTTTTTTTTTTTTTTGTACACAGAGAATAGGGAATTTCAGAATTTTTACATACATTTTAGCAAACGAGTTTTGATCTATTGGCTTCTTGGTGCGGTAATGCAATGGCAATCCATTCTGGTGCCAAAGGCTCATACCATTACAAGGAAGCTGTGAACTCTAATTTCTTAGGAGGTGAGGCCAGCCCCACATGAACTTCTCTTGCATCCCTCTGGTCCGTCATGATTCATAAATACTTAGACTTATTTTTTCCTCCCTCAAATGAATCATTAGACGTTAAAAATGGAACCACAGAGTCACAAAGGGCTACATGCTTTTCAGTATAAAGCATTCTCCTTCACTAGGTTGCTATCACAGTGCAGACCTGACTGCCTGAATATGCTCAGGAGATTTAGTCAATATTGTCTGTATTTGGTTATGGAAAAGGCTCTCCTTATTTTTTGTTTTTAAATCCAAAGTGCATAGTGAGAACAAATCAAAGCATTTTTTTTTTCTTTTCAGCATCAGTTTCATCTAAGCATCTTCCTATGCGAGGACTACTCAGATGCCTTGCCTTTGTCCTCCCCACCCTCCAAAAATAAAAAAATAAAATAAAATTAAAAATAATAAGAGTCAAGCAATTCAGACATTCATCAGCCTGGTAAACAAACTTTGCCGGCAAATAGAAGTCCTACTATTGTAAAGAAAATTGATAAGACAAAAAGTACGTATGATGACCCAACTACTGTGTTGTTGGGTAATTTATATGGTTGACCTCCGACTTCATTGATGTAAAATCCTATTGGAAATATTAGGGCAGCCATACAGAAAAGGATCACTGTAAAACAAACCAGAACACAACATTAGTAACATGGTTTGGTGATTAAGAAAACAATGAAAATTTGGCACAAAGGAAGTTTATAAGAAGGGTTGTGGATTGATGACATGGTCAAATCTGTTACAATATGGATCACTTATCAAAAGATTTGTGTATACTACAGATCCCCAAAGCCTAACAATTAAATACAGTAAAAGCTAGCTTAGCCTTTTACATAGTTTTGAATATCAGCATTAAGGAAGGCCTCCAAACCTACTAAGTACTCGTATACACGATTCTTGACCATTTAAAGTAGTGACTAAGGGCTCTGGCTAGTGTCAGACAGGGGCTAAGTTCTGGCTCTACTACTTACTAATGGTGTAATCTTAGGCTTCTTAAATTCTGAAAATGGGTAAGTATATAGTACAAGGATAAACAAAACAATGTCAAGTCCTTCGCACAGTGAGTGACAGGTTGATAGTAAGTGCTGAATAAATGCTGTATATTATTATTGTCCTAGCATTATTTTGCCAATTCTCTGCTCTCTCAGTTGGCATTAGCTATGAGGAATTGAGAAAAGGTGCATACAAATATAAATACTATTTATCTTACTCTGATTTAAAATCAGCTAGTGGAAAGAACCACAGGCTTTGATGAGGAGCAAATTGTCAGACTGGTTATCTCTCATCACGGACAACGTTCCAAAAAAAAAAAATCTCCCAGGTTTCTGACTACAGAGTTTAAAGTGGGGGAGAGTGGAGAAATCTTTTGAATTTTGTATGCAAACACAATGAAATATATTATTTGCTAAAATGCTTCTAGAAAGATATCAGAAAACCCAGTGTCTGGGCAGAAGTAATTCCACAGTTGGCTGTTTTAGGAAACCGCGTGCTCCCCTGTGCTAACAAAGAAACACTCTTCTTAGGGAACACAAATTACCTATAGATAGGCTAGCGTTTCCAAGAAAATATTTTATGCTTTTTATTACTATTATTATTATTATTTTATGCTTTTTGAAAGCATGTTGGTCAAATGTTCATAGTCTTTCAAATTTCTTTGAAGGCAGAAACATTTCTTCAGTGTAATGTCATTCTATAGTCATTCCCAATATTAACTGAATGAGAAAACTTTTCTCAGTTAAACCCATCCCTAGCAATACTGACAGAGTCCTGGATAAATATACCAGCTAACACTTGTCCTAAATTATTTTTGTGTTACTCAATCTACAAAATTTAATAGGAGAGTCCTGAAAAAGCCAATTAGGAATATTTCCTGGAAGGAAGCTCCAGAAATGCTGTAAAACGTAACATTTTCTTAAGTAATACACTAGCGTAAGAAACACACCAGCACTCTCGTTTGCTTCGCACCATTTGGGTGGATTATTTTATATTAAGCAGACATAGAATCTGTTTCATTTTGGGCATATGACCACAACAAATAATGTTACATAAGCAGATTTAAATTCTTTTGGATACCTACTACAGAACAAATGAAAAATTCAGGTATTCAGTATTAGATCTTTTGGCCTTTCTGTTGTATAGTTAGCAATAAATAACTTTATTACTGCTGCCAGTGCCCCCTGATCTGTGGTATCTGTCACCAGTCTCTAACAGTGCTTATGCCTTAATATGGTTTGGTAAGTAAAATGAAACCACAATTAGACAATCTAATAAAAACAATGGGAAAACATTATTGCCTTAAAAACAATTTGTTCTTTAATGTGGATTAATCTCTAACCTCAAGAAACACTAAAATAATTTAGAAGTCCTTAAAAGATATGCAGATATTACTGTTGTTCAGTCTGTTAATTGATGTGCCAACTTAATTCCTATCCTTTCCTATTTTCTACTGTAAAATAAAAATCTATCTTTTATAAAGGAGTAATCATTTAATGACTATATTTAAAGCAGGGTTTAATATTTTACAAGTGTTAAATATTTTCCAAATTGGTTAGGAAAAGCTTAATCAAATTTTAAGGAAGCAATGAACTCTTAATTCTATCCAATATTTGTTTTTAATTCAAGGAATCTAGTTCTCTGTCCTGGAGAGATTTAATGTTGGTGGGTGAGGTTTTTTTTGTTTTTGTTTTCCTGTTTTTTGTGGGGTTTTTTTAGCTATTGAGACCTGTGAAGTTACTTTAGATCTTAAAATACTGTTAATGCTGAAAATACATATCAACTTTTGACAATTAAGTTCTGGGTCCTAAATAAGTCTGTAAAGACATAACTTCATATCCTGTATAGCATAGATTTCTTGGTGGTGAAAGTCAATCAGGTGTACTTGTAGACAAGTAAATTACGGTGGCAAAAGCAAGGACAAGGGTCAGACTTGAAGAAAAAGGCACAGCTTTGTCACCCTTGCCCCCATAGGTGAGCCCCCTCATGTGTGGCTCTCCTTTGAACATTTCCACTGTGTAAATCCATCAGAAAATGTTAGCTTATATTCTTACCAAACTATAGCTTAACTGGAATAGAAGTGCATAAAATAGAGATGAAGTACATTTTCAAACACTGAATGGAAACACTAGGGGGAGCCCAATCCCTCTTATGACTACCACCCCAGTAAACTAGCTCTGGGAATGTAGCTCTATGCTTCCTTAGATGACATCAACACAAAGATATATTGTTGAACGAAAAAACCAAGATACAGAATAGTATAAATAGAATAAATATGTATTTATAGAACACTCACACATATACATATATGTTTCTATGCATAGAACACCACTGGTAGGAAACCCCAGAAATTGGTGAGAATGGCTGCTTCCAGGAAAGGAGTATCAGACGACTGGGTGACAGGGCCACAAATGAGATTTACTTTTCACTTGGTGACCCTTTCATAGGCTTTGAATTATGTATCATGCACATATTATTTTAAAAAGTTAAATTATTTAAAATGGAAAATAAAGGAAAAACATTCTGCATTTCAAGGTAGCTATATATTAAATATGTACTTAAATATTTTCTCTTGAAGAGAAACGAAAAACAAGATAATCAAAGTTCTTTCCCTTTATTGGGTCATAAGAACCAATGGCTCATGTGAGCACCTTAATGCTTTTCTCTGATTCATATTACTTTGCTAAATAATATTTCAGATTTTTGGTATTCAGAGTACATGCACTCCCAAATTTCAACTAAATCCAGAAACTAAATCCTTCTTCTTTGATTTTATTTTACTCCTAAAGAGTGAATTCTAAAGAGTGGATAAGTAACTGTATCTGTGAGTAAAGATTCTCTTTAAATTCCCCATCAATACCCTTTAATTTAGTAGCTCTGTCTCTATAACTGCCTCTAGACCCTACTATTTAGAAAAGAACTGTCTCAAGAGGTCTGTTTGACCTCAAAAAAGATCAACTTTTTTCACATTTCTTAACAAAGATGGAGAAGCCTTTTTATGTCAACTGCAACTTGATCTAAATTTTAAAATTAAGGGAGAAATACATACAAAAATAAAACAACAGATCCAGAAACATATACATTCTCTAAAGAGAGTTTCACAGAGAGATAGGGAGAAACAGAGACTCATGAACTAATATCCCTATCCTATGACCTTTAAGAATAAATTGAGTTTTAACATTAATAGGGATACATGGGATTATGCCTTAGCCCTGTAATACAAGTTCTACATGACAATATCAGGTGAAAGTAAGCTGTGTTGTAATATTCATTTTTTAAAAACTTAAGAAAACCTGAGATGATTATAAGACACTGAATTAGAAATTAAACCCCGTAGTGTTTGGCATAGGGATAGTTATCCTGTTCTTTAGAGCAGGGTTTCTCAACAGGGCCCTATTGCCACCTGGGGCCAGATTAGTCTTTGCTGTGGAGGGCTGTTCTGTGCATTTGTACACTGTTCAGCAGCATCCCTGGACTCTACTCACTACATGCCAGGAGCATCCCCTTAGTTGGGACAATCAAAAATGTTTCCAGACTTTGACAAATGTTCCCTGGGGGACAAACCTGCTTTAGAAAGAAGAAAGCAGAATTACAGAAACCTTCCCTTTGAGCATTTTTGTTGCTTTTAGCTTGGGAAAAGCCTGCGTTGTGCTCTGAAATTAAACCAGTTTTGCAAAGTACATGAGAATGTGTAATATATATGTATTATCACACCCTTGGGCATAGCTTAAATGGCATCAGAGATGTTGAGAAATGATTATTAAATAACCAAATGTGTTGATTTTTCAATGGTCACACCACAACTTATGGTAGAAACTCAAATCAATGATATTAAAAAGCAAATCACCACCTTAAACTAATTTGTATTTCTGTATATTTTCTTCTAGATTTATCTTTATTTGACAGACGATACCAATACCTTTAAGAAGAGGAAGACTCAGGTTAGTGGTAGCTCTGAGTCACAGACCTGGAACACTTAGGTCACAATGTGAGCAAAAATAAAATTCATTAAAATAGCACGTTATACAAAGCAATTAAGGTTTGGATGTCCTGGTCTTATGGTGAGAATTCGGAAGAGCTGATGGGACCGCGTAGAGTCTATCTGATGGCCGTACGCAAGTGGTGCCCTTTGATGATTAGAGAGTCCTTATTACTGAGTCTTGATTCCAGGGTGAGTGCCTTCTAGACAAATTTAGTTAGCACAGGTTACTTACTTCCAGTGAATGCTATCCATCGAGCATATTTTGTGGCTTCTCTTCGCCAGTGGGAAGCCACCAGCAAACCACATGTGACAGTCAATGAAATGATTCCCATGATGATAAAAAACAGTGTGGTGACCCACTCTGGGGGAAGCCGAGGTGGGATGCATGTCCGGTCTCGTCCATGGATTGTTTGACACTGTCGCACAAGGCCCACAGTGAGCGCTCCTGGAGAGATGCAAAACGTGGGAGTATTTTAGTGGGTTTGGCACACCCAGGGAATTGTCCCTACCAAAACCCCTTTAGTCCTTTTCTCTCTGAGTGGGTCATTCAAGCACTGAATTCCACTGAGTCCTATTCTTCAGCATCCTGCTGTAGTCCACTATGTAGTAATACTTTGTTTAAGGTACAAAGTGAACTTAAAAAAAAAAAAACCTCACAAGTCATAGAAGAAAATTCGTTCAGTCATTTATTAAATACTTTTCTGGGTACCTGTGTCTGGCACTGTTCTAGGCTCCAGGAAAATAACAGTGAACAAGAGAGATGAGGTTCCCGCTCTTGCTGAGATTACCATATTAGCAAAAAGAATTGGAACTTTTCTATTCCCAGATCCAAGACTCAAACGTATATGATTTTATTTTGGCTGAGGAGAAACACACGTTTTAAAAATTTGAAGGCAAACTTGAAATATGTCTAAGTGTAATACATAAATAAAATTAAATAATGGATTAAATACTGGAATTAATATTATTTTATTAAACTTAAAAGGTCTAAGAAAATTACAATATAAGTACTTTTCCACTAAATTCAAGAAAATGCTGGAAAAGCTAGTAGGTTCACCCCATTTGGTAAGTCAACAATTTTTGTACAATGTACAAGTACTCACAGTGCCAAATCATTACTAGTATGCTTCAGCAGAAAAGCATAAAGGCATCGGTGCTAATTTTTAAAGTGCCCCCTCTTCCATTTAAATAAATGAAAGTGGTTTTTGTAAAACATCAAGTGCTATTTTTAAACAAACATGTTCTCATGTCAAACCCAAGGAACCTCTCTATCAAATTTGGGGTGAATTAATTTACAGAGACCTAGATAAGGAAGATGAAAGCATTATTATTTTATCCTTTTCCCCAGTAAGAAGAACAATTAAAATGTCACTTTTGAGTAAAAGTTGCTTGCTTCCCCCTTTAAGGGCAACTGCAAATGGGAAAACAGCTGCCAGAAATACAAGAAAAGAAATTTCTGGAGCCACTGAAAACAACAGATTTCTGCATCTTTTATTGGTCTTATTTTCTCATTATGAACAACAACAACAACTACAACAAAAAGACATTAACCTCAAAAATCATAGCACCTGCCATGAACAAGTGCCTTTTTTGAGGACAGTCAGTAAAATTCCCAGAGGCATTTTGGGAAGCTGCCCTTGGTGGGAGAAGACAGACCAGGGCTGAACCTGTACATACAGATGTATGTGGGTAGGTGGGGCTGTTGGAGGGAGGGGGTTTTCCTGCAACATGCCTTTGCCATTCGTACATTTGTAGAAATAAGCAATGTATTCAAAGAAAATGAAGAGAAAAATCAGTTCTGCTCTCAGAATTGAGTTGTGGTCTTTTTTCCTCTAATGCTAACTCTGACTATAACTTTTCAAAAGAGTGGAAGACGATAACGCAAACAAGTTGTACCTTTTTCTCTCAAATAATCTAATAATTAGGCCCTTCTTGTGATCTCCGCATAGGTGCAAACAGCATTATAATTACAGGATCATCGCCAGCAAGATGGAGGCAGATGAGGGGCGGGAGACGGATAGAAAGTGAGCAAACTGTCACAGTAAGTAATGCCACCCTATCCCTCCTCCGAGCTGCTGTTTGGAGTGGAGTGATTCCACAGGCCAGAGAAGTAAATCAGTTCAAAGTTTTTGACAGTTACTAACATTTTTAGTATCATGGTCATTGCTTGAAACCAGAAAAGGGACGACAATAGGGGTGAGTAGGTACCAGGGAGTTGCATAACTGTTCTTAAAATGAAACATTAAAAAGTTTCCTTGAAAAGAAAACTTGAGGGAGAGGGCGTGTCTTATTATGATACGGCATTTTATGGTAATTTTGGAAATAAAGAAGGCATTCACAGCAGTGCTCAAGCTCTTCTAACAGGAAACCACTCCTGATCACTCAGCAAAAATCTTCTAACAAATTACCCTCTGTAGTCACTATCTCATTTATAAAAGCTATCAGTACAGTGAGAATAGACAACAGGCAATGAAAGACCCTCTGGCAAAATTCAATATTATGGATTCTGATTATAGTAACAATTCTCTTCACAAATTTAAAATACAAAGAAACTTTCATTGGTAACTCTATAAATAACTAGTGGACTGAGATTTACTTTTTTTTTTTTTTAATAAATTTATTTATTTATTTTTGGCTGCGTTGGGTCTTCGTTGCTGCACGCAGGCTTTCTCTAGTTGCGGAGAGCCGGGGCTACTCTTCGTTGCGGTGTGCGGGCTTCTCATTGCGGTGGCTCCTCTTGTTGTGGAGCACGGGCTCTAGGCGCGTGGGCTCAGTAGTTGTGGCTCGCGGGCTCTAGAGCACAGGCTCAGTAGTTGTGGCGCATCCGCTTAGTTGCTCCGTGGCATGTGGGATCTTCCAGGACCAGGGCTCGAACCCGTGTCCCCTGCACTGGCAGGCGGATTCTTAACTACTGCGCCACCAGGGAAGCCCTGAGATTTACATTTGAGAATTATTTTTTGCTGGCAAATATTTGAAGTTGTAGGTTCAATAAACCATAACTAAAACATTTCTCTTTCAAAATATTTTGAGTATCCTTATGTTGCCTCGTTTACTTTCCATTTATGGACATGGCAAGGAGGGCTCAAATTTAACTTCCTGTGCCTATAGGTTGTAAAGCTTTCTGAGTAGGATTGCTTTTTCCTCCTCTCCTGGCTGGCACACCACACCAAGTGAATACAAAGAGAACAAGTAAGAAAATGAAAATTATACCTATACTTTCTACAAATCAATGGAAATAACCTGACGGATGTTCCACCGTAAAAGAAGAGTTATGCGTCTGTATTTACGAAAGTCCTTATCACCACAAATCAAGACCAAATATTCAACAGCTACATTCTGGAAGAAAAGAAAGCTAATGCTAACTAACAAGAAGGTGTACTGTATATAAGCAAATCAATTCATAAATATTTTATTGAGTCTCTTATGTGCTCACATTTTTGTAGTGGTCTGAGATTACAAAACTAATACTGTCACACTTTCAGTGAAAATAGAGTTTTCTTAAATTATGCAAAGGCTAGTGCAAACAGTGGTTGGTCAACATTGTCACTAAAATTCATTTTCTTAAGATTCTACGGCAATATAATTTATATCACAGTTACATATTTTCCATAAGCTGTCTGGGTGTAGGGATCTGCAAGGGTAACTGTGCTGCTACCATTGAATCTTGTAAATTCAGGTAACTGTTAGTACCCAAACTTTCACCAGGTCTTTAAACTTCATCTTTTGCCTCAAAGAATTATCTCCTCCCTGTAGATTCAAACCCATCACTCACATTGACTAGCCAAGATCTTTTACATCCTCCAAATTCTCTGAACACATTTAGACTGTATCACATAATCGTGCACTTGATTTTAAGGTAACTTCTTTTAACCCCAAACAGAAAATGAGCTTTTCAGGAGGGAACTGAACCTTCTGCTTCATTGGAAACCCTTAGAATGGCCTGCAGCAGTGGGCACAAAGCAGGAATTAATAAACATTTGGTGAACTTAAATAAATTAAAAACAAGCTAAATTTAAAAATTATGCTGCATTAACTAGGTTCTCCTATAGAACTGTCTCAGTTTGATTTGTTGAAGCACACTAAATTAAGCATAAATTCAGCCATTCACTAATTTTTGTTTTATCCAACAGGTCTTTTGCCTCCTGAAGGGGCCTGTAATTCCATTTTCCAAATAGCCAATCCATCTTTACCCTGCAGCTGTTTCCTAGGTAACCAGTCTAGCCAAATAAAAACTTGCACACAATAGGAAAAAGGAAAACCAACTAGGAACTATAGCATCCCACATGCCTCTTAGTATCTCACCTGTGTTATCAAAACACAGAAAAGGAAGTCATAATGAATCTTACCCTGTTAAGTGGAGAATCTTAACTAAAGAGGCTTTTGACACCCATCATCTATAGATCCAGACACTGCTGAAATGATTTAACACAGTCTGAGCATGTCTGTTGCCACAATGAGGATGATTACAAGGCATGTCATCACTACATGTAAAAGCTGTGTCACAGAAAATTTGAAACACAGTAATTGTAAATCAGAAAGGCACACATTCCCACCAATCTGTCAGAGCAAATCATATGCAGTAACTGCTCACTAAACTGACTACGGAGAGGGTTTTCCAAGATAGGGCTGAATTTGAACAAAATTGTGACGTTAACATTTGCTATTGCCCTCTCCCATCTCTCCCTTGAGTTCTCTTCCTACTCATGTTCTCTTCCTCTCGGGGGCCCTCTTCGTTAGCTGTAGGTATTGTGAATGGGCCCACCCAATCCCTACAACTGATGTGGATTTCTTACTCTACTTTCTCCCTGGGGATATAAAAATCTAATCTTGGCAAGCTATCCTACTGGTAACACAAACCAAACACGTTACCACAAAAGTCTTAGTGACTGATAAAGGCTTAACATATTGCCCTTTCCAAGAGCACCTGTAGTTAAGTAAGGGACAATATTCCAACTTAACTGAAATTATAGAGTTTCATGTTTCAGTGACAGTTTGGCTGAGGAAATTTAGGAGAACCTGGAGGCAGGTGAGAAGGGGCCTGGTAGGGGGCCCCAATGTAGGCAGTGACACATACCTTCCGGTGTAAGTCATACCCTGGCAGCTCATACTTTAAATGAGTAGAAGCACAAGCACAGAAAATAATAGTCTACAGGTAACTTAAAAACTTCACATATTTAATTTTTTTCCTCCAGAAACACTGCTAGTGATGATTATTTTTTATCAGCTGTGATTTCTGGGTTCTACCTTAAGATGCGGGTGCTTATAAATAGTGAACTGGCCAAAAAGAGTCAACACGTAAAACAAGGAAACTTAATGAACCATACATAGGCAATGTCTGAAAACCCGAGTAACATAATAGGTTTATTAGGTCAGTCACTAGTGTCCACTATAGTAACAGTGTCCATTCCTGTTACTTTCACCTGTTCTTATACCTCCCTGACACTGGCCCCTATTTTCTCCCCATCCATCACTTTCCTATTGTCTTCACTTCTTTCCTTATCCAGCCTAGAGTCCTTGATCCATCATATTACCACCTAACTTCTATCCTTTCACTGCACCCACCTGGCAAAAACCATAACCCTGATTCAACATAGGTTTTGCCCCTCCTGCACTTACCTCCAGTATGCTGAATGCTGATGAAGAAAATCATATCTCAGAGCAGAGGTGTGCCACTATAAATTCCTAAGGTTCTATCTCATGACCATCACCACTACCCAGAAACTAATTAGATTTTCCTAATTCAGCGCTTCCCCATTCTCTACTGTGACCATTCCAAGTCTGCTGCACTCTCCCTCAATACGAGAGCCATTCCCCACCCCTATCACTTAAGTAGGTGCCTGTGTCTGTTACTTTTCAGAAAAGATAGAGGCCATCAGACAGCAACCCCTCAACTGTCCACCATCAAAACTTACGAATTTATCTGCACACACTTGTTCTTTCATCCTATTGATCTTTCTCCCTTTGTTTTGGATCCCATTCCCTCTCACTTTCTTTGGGAGCTTGCCCAACTTATTATTTTCTTTCTCTTCTGGATTGCAAAATTGTTTGAATAAGCTTAAGTCTTCCCTATTTTTTTTTCAACTGTTTATTTTTTATTTTATTTTATTTTTTGGCCGCACCGCGCGGCGTGTGGGATCCTAGCTCCCTGACCAGGGATAGAACCTGCGCCCCCTGCATTAGATGTGCGGAGTCTTAACCACTGGATTGACAGGGAAGTCCCCTAAGTCTCCCTTATCATAAAACAAAACTATCCCATCACGTCAAGCCATCCTCTGGTATTGACATGTTTGTGTCTCTGTCCGCTCCACCTAGTATCCTTTGGCCCCTACCCTGTCAAGAGTCCCTGTCCCCACTTCCCAGAGTCTTGTTCACTCTTTAATCTACTGCAGCTTGGCTTTTACCCCAACCGCCCCACTGACACAGCTCTTGCCAAGCTCACTCATTCCATACTGCTGACTCTAATGGGCATTTCTAAGTCCTTTCCTGAATATTTTAGCAGCATCTGTTACAGCTTCTTCAAACACATTTCCTTTCGTTTTGGTGACTCCATGTTCTATTTATTTTCCTCATGCCCCTTTAGTTTTTCTTTCTCTGTCTTTGTTCACAGACACCTTTTTCTCTGCCATGTGTTAAAATTTGGCATCTTTAGGGGTCTTTGTTGGATCTGGTTTTTCTTCTACACACTCTCTCTCCTCTAAGTCCAAATGTCCTACAAACGTCTGGATGATATTGCTTTTTTTTCTTTTTTTACATTTGATGCTCAAATTCTTAAATTAACTCTTCAGTCATCTCTAACACACACACACACCCCAGGCCTTCGTATATGCTGTTCCCTCTGCCTAAACTACTCTTCCAAACTTCTTCTCCTGGTTTCTACGTATGATTCAAAACTCCAGTCACAGCTTAGAAGTCACTTCTGGGAAGTCTTCCTCGACAAGCTTACATTCCCATTCTGGGCTGACTGCTCCTCTATGCTTCCATGGCCCCGTTCAAAGCATCATAACTGTCTCTCTGTTGAACTAGAGGGGGTCGTGGGAAATCCCAAATTTGTAGCCAGTAGGTCAGAAGTGCCCCGCCCCCCCGAACTTGTGGCAGTGTCTGAATTAGAGGCAATCTTGTGGAGGACAGAGCCCTTAATTTGTGGGATCTGTGCTAACTCTAGGTGGCTAGTGTCAGAATTGAAGTGTATAACAGTGTACTCAGTTGGAGTTAGAATATATACATTTATACAAAAACTTGTACCTGAATGTTCATAGCATTATTCATAATAGCAAGAAAAGGGGAAACAACCCAAATGGCCATCAACCGATAAACAAAATCCATACAATAGAATATTATTCAGAAAAAATTTTTAAAGTACTGATACAAGCTGCAATATGGATGAACCCTATGTTAAGTGAAAAAGGCCAGACACAAAAGGCTACATATTGTATTATTCCATTTATATGAAATATACAGAATAGGTAAATCCACAGAGGCAGAGACATCAGTGGATGCCAGGGGATGCGGGAGGAGGAATTAGGAAGTTTGGGGTTTCTTTTTCCTGGGGTGATGCAAATACTCTGGAATTAGATATTGGCGATGGCCACATACCACTGTGAATATACTAAAAATCACTGAACTGTACAGTTTAAAATGGTGCATTTTATCTCAAACGAAACCCAACAGCTTAGATTTACCAACTTAATTTCAACAGTGTATCAAAATTTTTGCCCCAATATCCCTCTATTCCCTCCCTTTCTTTTGTAAAATTACATCTTTATACATTATAAGCCCATCAACACACTTTTATAATTACTGCTTTATTTTAAAGAGAAAGGAATTATTAGCAAAAAGATATTTATACTGACTTTTTAAACATCTTTATTGGAGTATAATTGCTTTACAGTGGTGTGTTAGTTTCTGCTGTATAACAAAGTGAATCAGCTATACGTATACATACATCCCCATATCTCCTCCCTATCCTACCCCTCTAGGTGGACACAAAGCACCGAGCTGATCTCCCTGTGCTATGTGGCTGCTTCCCACTAGCCATCTATTTTACTTTTGGTAGTGTATATATGTCCATGCCACTCTCTCACTTCGTCCCAGCTTACCCTTCCCCCTCCCCGTGTCCTTAAGTCCATTCTCTATGTCTGCGTCTTTACTCCTGTCCTGCCCCTACGTTCTTCAGAAGCTTTTTTTTTTTTAGATTCCACATATATGTGTTAACATACAGTATTTGTTTTTCTCTTTCTGACTCACTTCACTCTGTATGACAGTCTCTAGGTCCAGCTATCTCACTACAAATAACTCAATTTCCTTTCTTTTTATGGCTGAGTAATATTCCATTGTAAATATGTGCCACATCTTCTTTAACCATTCATCTGTCAGTGGACACCTAGGTTGCTTCCATGTCCTGGCTATTGTAAATGGAGCTTCAATGAACATTGTGGTACATGACTCTTTTTGAATTATGGTTTTCTCAGGGTATATGCCCAGTAGTGGGACTGCTGTGTCATATGGTAGTTCTGTTTTTAGTTTTTTGAGGAACCTCCATACTGTTCTCCATAGTGGCTGTATCAATTTACATTCCCACCAACAGTGCAAGAGGGTTCCCTTTTCTCCACACCCTCTCCAGGATTTATTGTTTATAGATTTTTTGATGATGGCCATTCTGACCGGTGTAAGGTGATACCGAATTGTAGTCTTTTTTTTTTCTTTTTTTTTTTTTTGCGGTACGTGGGCCTCTCACTATTGTGGCCTCTCCCATTGTGGAGCACAGGCTCCAGAAGCGCAGGCTCAGCGGCCATAGCTCACGGGCCCAGCCACTCCGCGGCATGTGGGATCTTCCCGGACTGGGGCATGAACCTGTGTCCCCTGCAACAGCAGGCAGACTCTCAACCACTGCACCACCAGGGAAGCCCCCTGATTGTAGTTTCGATTTGCATTTCTCTAATGATTAGTGATGTTGACCATCCTTTCATGTATTTGCTGACAATCTGTATATCGTTTCTGGAGAAACAGATACAGATTGTCTATTTAGGTCTTCTGCCCATTTTTGGATTGGGTTTTTTGATACTGAGCTGCATGAGCTGCTTGTACATTTTGGAGATTAATCCTTTGTCAGTTGCTTCATTTGCAAATATTTTCTCGCATTCTGAGGGTTGTCTTTTCATCTTGGTTATGGTTTCCTTTGCTGTGTGAAAGCTTTTAAGTTTCATTAGGCCCGATTTGTTTTTGTTTTTATTTCCATTTCTCTAGGAGGTGGGTCAAAAAGGATCTTGCTGTGATTTATGTCATAGAGTGTTCAGCCTACGTTTTCCTCTGAGAGTTTTATAGTATGTTTTCCTCTAAGAGTTTTATAGTGTCTGGCCTTACATTTAGGTCTTTAACCCATTTTGAGTTTATTTTTGTGTATGGTGTTAGGGAGTGTTCTAATTTCATTCTTTTACATGTAGCTGTCCAGTTTTCCCAGCACCACTTATTGAAGAGGCTGTCTTTTCTCCATTGTATATTCTTACCTCCTTTATCAAAGATAAGGTGACCATATGTGCAGGGGTTTATCTCTGGGCTTTCTATCCTGTTCCATTGATCAATATTTCTGTTTTTGTGCCAGTACCATACTGTCTTGATTACTTGCTTTGTAGTATAGCCTGAAGTCAGGGAGCCTGATTCCTCCAGCTCTGTTTTTCTTTCTCAGGATTGCTTTGGCTATTTGGGGTCTTCTGTGTTTCCATACAAATAGTGAATTTTTTTGTTCTAGTTCTGTGAAAAATGCCATTGGTAGTTTGATAGGGATTGCATTGAATCTGTAGATTGCTTTGGGTCGTAGAGTCATTTTCACAATGTTGATTCTTCCAATCCAAGAACATGGTATATCTTTCCATCTGTTTGTATCATCTTTAATTTCTTTCATCAGTGTCTTATAGTTTTCTGCATACAGGTCTTTTTTCTCCTTAGGTAGGTTTATTCCTAGGTATTTTATTCTTTTTGTTGCCATGGTAAATGGGAGTGTTTCCTTAATTTCTCTTTCAGATTTTTCATCATTAGTGTATAGGAATGCAAGAGATTTCTGTGCATTTTGTATCCTGCTACTTTACCAAATTCATTGATTAGCTCTAGTAGTTTTCTGGTAGCATCTTTAGGATTTTCTATGTATAGTATCATGGCATCTGCAAACAGTGACAGTTTTACATCTTGTTTTCTGATTTGGATTCCTTTTATTTCTTTTTCTTCTCTGATTGCTGTGGCTAAAACTTCCAAAACTATGTTGAATAAGAGTGGTGAGAGTGGGCAACCTTGTCTTGCTCCTGATCTTAGTGGAAATGATTTCAGTTTTTTCACCATAGAGAACGATATTGGCTGTGGGTTTGTCATATATGGCCTTTCTTATGTTGAGGTAAGTTCCCTCTATGCCTACTTTCTGGAGGGTTTTTATCATAAATGGGTGTTGAATTTTGTTGAAAGTTTTCTCTGAATCTATTGAGATTATCATATGGGTTTTCTCCTTCAGTTTGTTAATGTGGTTTATCACATTGACTGATTTGCGTATACTGAAGAATCCTCGCATTCCTGGGATAAACTCCACTTGATCATGGTGTATGATCCTTTTAATGCACGGTTGGATTCTGTTTGCTAGTATTTTGTTGAGGATTTTTGCATCTATGTTCATCAGTGACATTGGCCTGTAGTTTTCTTTTTTTGTGGCATCTTTGTCTGGTTTTGGTATCAGGGTGATGGTGGCCTCATAGAATGAGTTTGGGAGTGTTCCTCCCTCTGCTATATTTTCGAAGCGTTTGAGAAGGATAGGTGTTAGCTCTTCTCTAAATGTTTGATAGAATTTGCCTGTGAAGCCATCTGGTCCTGGGCTTTTGTTTGTTGGAAGATTTTTAATCACAGTCTCAATTTCAGTGCTTGTGATTGGTCTGTTTATATTTTCTATTTCTTCCTGGTTCAGTCTTGGAAGGTTGTGCTTTTCTAAGAATTTGTCCATTTCTTCCAGGTTGTCCACTTTATTGGCATATAGTTGCTTGTAATAATCTCTCATGATCCTTTGTATTTCTGCAGTGTCAGTTGTTACTTCTCCTTTTTCATTTATAATTCTATTGATTTGAGTTTTCTCCCATTTTTCTTGATAAGTCTGGCTAATGGTTTGTCAATTTTGTTTATCTTCTCAAAGAAACAGCTTTTAGTTTTATTGATCTTTGCTATTGTTTCCTTCATTTCTTTTTCATTTATTTCTGTTCTGATCTTTATGATTTCTTTCCTTCTGCTAACTTTGGGGGTTTTTTGTTCTTCTTTCTCTAATTGCTTTAGGTGCAAGGTTAGGTTGTTTATTTGAGATGTTTCTTGTTTCTTGAGGTAGGACTGTATTGCTATAAACGTCCCTCTTAGAACTGCTTTTGCTGCGTCCCATAGGTTTTGGGTCATCATGTTTTCATTGTCATTTGTTTCTAGGTATTTTTTTATTTCCTCTTTGAATTCTTCAGTGATCTCATGGTTATTTAGTAGTGTATTGTTTAGCCTCCATGTGTTTGTATTTTTTACAGATTTTTTTCCTGTAATTGATATCTAGTCTCATAGCATTGTGGTTGGAAAAGATACTTGATACAATTTCAATTTTCTTAAATTTACCAAGGCTTGATTTGTGACCCAAGATATGATCTATCCTGGAGAATGTTCCATTAACACTTGAGAAGAAAGTGTAATCTGTTTTTGGATGGAATGTCCTATAAATATCAACTAAGTCCATCTTGTTTAATGTATCATTTAAAGTTTGTGTTTCCTTATTTATTTTCATTTTGGATGATCTACATACTGACTTTTATATCCACCTTTGTAGTTACCTTTATTGTGCCCTATTTCTTTGTGTGGATTCAAAACACTGCCTAGTGCCCTTTTCTTTCAGCTTGAAGACTCCTTTCAGTATTTCTTATAGGACAGGTCTGTTAGTGATGGATTTTCTCAGTTTTTGTTTATCTTAGAATATCTTGATTTCTCCTTTGTTTCTAAGGGATAGTTTTGCAGAATTTTTAGTTGACCAGTCTGTTTCTTGCAGCATTTTGAATATGTCATCCCACTGCTCTCTGGTCTCTTGGTTTCTGATGAGAAGTCAATTGTTAATGGTATTGAGGACCCCTTGTACATTTCCTGCTGTTTTCAAGATTCTCTTTATGTCTTTGGCTTTTGACTGTTTGACTATGACGTGTCTAGGTGTGAATTACTTTGAGTCTATTCTACTTGGAATTTGTTGAGATTCTTCAATGTGCAGATTAAAGTTTTTCATTAAACCTGGAGAGACTTTGGCTATTATTTATTCACATATTCTTTATGTCCCTTCTCTCTTCCCCTTCTGAGACTCCCATTATGCGTAGGCTGGAATACAGTATTCCCCTCTTATCCACAGTTTTGCTTTATGCAGTTTGTACCTGCAGTCAACCGCAGTCCAAAAATATTAAATGGAAAATTCCAGAAGTAAACAATTCACTAGTTTTAAATTGCAAGCTGTTTTGAGTAGCATGATGAAATCTTGTACCATCTGGCTCCAGCCCCCCTGGGACGTGAATCATTCCATTGTCCCGTGCATCCACACTGTATGGGCTACCTACCACCTGTTAATCACTTACTGGTCATCTAAGTTATCCAATGGACTGTTGCAGCATTGCAGTGCTTGTGTTCAAGGAACCCTTACTTTACTTAATAATGGCCCCAAAGTACAAGACTAGTGATGCTGGCAGTTAGGATA